>NC_142885.1:2581136-2896590 GCF_051225735.1 Oryctolagus cuniculus | reverse complement strand
AAGAAATCAGGTAAATATCACCTACTTCACGATTTAAGAGCTATAAATAAACAAATGCAACCTATGGGGGCCACCTAACCCGGCCTCCCCGTTTTAACCATGCTACCTAGAGAATGGAAACTAATAGTAGTTGATATAAAGGATTGTTTTTTCTCTATCCCCCTAGCCAAGGAAGATAGACAATGTTTTGCCTTTACAATTCCCTCTATAAATCATATAGGACCCAATGCTCATTCTGAGTGGACAGTATTGCCACAAGGAATGACTAATAGTCCCACATTATGTCAAATATATGTTGCTAAGGCTATTGCACCTGTAAGAAAATTATTTCCACAAATGACAATAGTACACTACATGGGTGATAGTCTATTGGCTGCTCTCAACCAGGAAGAATTAGATAAAGCCTTTTTTGCATTAGAGCAATCCCTAAACAATTATAATCTTATCTTATCCCCTGAAAAGATTCAATGAGTTCTTGCAGTACAATATTTAGGACTATCGATTACCCCTACCACAGTAAAGCCTCTTGATTTTAATATCTCCACTCATCATGTTAAAACCTTAAATGACTTACAAAAATTGTGTGGAAATTTTTTTAAATTAAATTTAATTTAAAAAAAATTTTTTTTTGACAGGCAGAGTGGACAGTGAGAGAGAGACAGAGAGAAAGGTCTTCCTTTTGCCGTTGGCTCACCCTCCAATGGCCGCCACGGCCAGTGCGCTGCGGCTGGCGCACCGCGCTGATCTGATGGCAGGAGCCAGGAGCCAGGTGCTTTTCCTGGTCTCCCATGGGGTGCAGGGCCCAAGCACCTGGGCCATCCTCCACTGCACTCCCTGGCCACAGCAGAGAGCTGGCCTGGAAGAGGGGCAACCGGGACAGAATCCGGCGCCCCAACCGGGACTAGAACCTGGTGTGCTGGCACCGCTAGGCGGAGGATTAGCCTAGTGAGCCGCAGAGCCGGCCCAAATTGTGAGGAAATTTAAACTGGATTCGGCCTTATTGTAAAATGACTACTGAAGAAATGCACCCTTTGTTCCGACTTCTGGAAGGTGATGCATGCCTAAATTCACCCAGACAACTTACAAAGGAGGCAAAACCAGTATTAAAAAATTTTGAACAGCACCTTAAGAGCACCGCTATGCAGCGGTGTGACCCCACTATGCCCTTAAGTATTTTGGTGTTCATACAAAGTCATTATCCCTATGCTTTACTCTGGCAAGAAGGACCATTGTTGTCTGTATACCCACATAACCATATGCCCAGATCTATTACCTCCTATGCGGAGGCTATGGGAAATTTAGTTTTACAAGCCATCCACCGAGTCGTAGAAATTGCAGGGAGAAGACCACAGTCCTGCATTCTTCCATTAGAGTCTGTAGTCATTCAGGAGTGGGCTAAGGAAACTTGGCAATGGTCCCACATCACCATCACCCTTGACATAAGTGTAGATAACCATTATCCCCATCATCCTTTTATTAGATTTTGTGACATGGTACCCTTACACTATTTTAAAAGAGTTTATTCTAATCCCATTCCCAAAGCACCCATAGCTTTTACTGATGGAGCAAAAGGAGGTACCGGGGTGGCTATTTTACAAGGTCAGGTGCATCATGCAGTTACTGCGTCTCCCTCACCTCAACATGCAGAGCTAGCTGTAGTGGCTAAGTTATTAAATATGGTTGAGGGTCCTCTTAATATCGTTTCTGATAGCTTATATGTTGTTAATGCTGTTAAGAGGCTAGGCTCCCCTTCGCTAATATCCAAAAGTTCTACAGAGTTTCCTTATTTTGAGCTTGTTCAGCACGCTTTATTTAGGAGATCAGATCCCATTTTTATCACCCATATTAGAGCACATACCTCTCTGCCAGGTCCTCTCACTGCGGGAAACACCCTTGCCGATCAACATTCCCGCTTCCTTTTAGCTTGCACTGCCATGGAACAGGCAAGGGAATATCACAAACTTTGGCATGTTAATAGTAAGACCTTAAGTATGAGGTTTAATATCCCTATTCGTAAAGCTAAATCTATTGTCCAAAATTGTGAAAAATGTGTTATTCATCAGCCTGTTACTATGCCCACTGGAGCTAATCCCCGGGGCCTTTATCCATGTCACATTTGGCAAATGGATGTAACGCATATCCCTGCCTTTGGCAAGCTATCCTGTGTCCATGTTACGGTGGATACTTACTCAGGAGTAGTTATGGCTACCGCCGCCGCCAAAGAGTCCACCTCCCATGTAATGCAACATATGTTACAATGTTTTGCTTCTTGGGGAATTCCTAATATAATAAAAACTGATAATGGACCTGCTTATACTTCTAAGGCTTTTGCTGAGTTTTTAGCAACTTTTCATATCTCTCATTTAACCGGCATCCCATATAACCCTACTGGACAAGCCGTTGTGGAACGCACTAATCTGTATCTGAAAAATTTTGTATTAAAACAAAAAGGGGGAATAGGGGCACTATCCCGTTCCCCTTAAAGACATTCTCAACTTCGCCTTACTTACCATAAATTTTTTAAATAAAAAAGCTGGTGGTCTCACCCTGGCAGAACGTCATGTAATCTTGGAACAGACCCCCAATAGTAATAAACCCCATGAACCGACAGAAGCTCAGCCACCCGTTAGAAAAATGATTATGTGGAAAGACCCACAAGATAACAAATGGAAAGGCCCATACCCATTAATAAGAAGGGTATGAGGTGCTGTTTGTTTTCTCCCACAGGAAGAAAAAAATCCAATCTGGACTCCAGAAAGACAGACAAGAACAATAGAGTGGCAAGATGATCGTGATCCTACTCCTAATAATGACGCCACTGTGACCGACGATGGCCAAGCTGGATGAGTATTGGGGTCTCTTGAGAGCCCTACCTCTCCTTCTACCTGTTTCTAATTCTTCTAACCTTCTGCCAGTTGTGTATTTGCATAACTCTACCATAGGTGAAAGATTCGGAGTGCCTTACAACAGTCTTGTCAATTCTTCCCATCAGGGCCAGGTTAACTTACCCATCCACCTTTCGGGAGCACTATGCTTCCATAAGCCTAAGTTTGGTGCAGATCTTTGTGGTTATAATTATACCGGCTTTCCTATGCCATGTATTAATTTGGTCACTTATTCCATGGGAGATGTTATCAACTGGAATGAGTCAGGTAGTTCTTACACAGCCAATATTACAGGGGAACTTATAGCCTTTCGATCTGAGTCACTACCTCTCAGGTGCCAGGAGTGTCACAGACCATTTGCTCCTTACCCTCCTACCAATCCACTTCCTTCTTGCACTTCTCAGGCACCCCCAATTCTCCAGATGCCTGTCCACCTCTGATCGATTCCCTGTTGCTCCTTAATGTTAATTTCTTTGCACCTTCTTGATTTGCCTTTTCTTTTTTTTTTTTTTTTGACAGGCAGAGAGTGGACAGTGAGAGAGAGAGACAGAGAGAAAGGTCTTCCTTTTGTCATTGGTTCACCCTCCAATGGCTGCCGCGGCCAGCACGCTGTGGCCGGCGCACTGCGCTGATCCAAAGGCAGGAGCCAGGTGCTTCTCCTGGTCTCCCATGGGGTGCAGGGCCCAAGCACCTGGGCCATCCTCCACTGCACTCCCTGGCCACAGCAGAGAGCTGGCCTGGAAGAGGGGCCACCAGGACAAAATCCGGCGCCCTGTCCGGGACTAGAACCCGGTGTGCCGGCGCCGCAAGGCAGAGGATTAGGCTAGTGAGCTGCGGCACTGGCTATGATTTGCCTTTTCATCACCCAATGAAACCCATGTATCATCCCCTATTTGCCTTCAGCCTCCCTTCTTTTGGTGTCGCTGTAATGCTACTAATAATACTTGCACTACAGGAGTTATTTCCTCATGTGTTAAAGGAAAATTAAATGAAGTGGAAACATTGGTGGTTGTGTGGATTCCCATTTGGGTTCCTGTACCAGTTGCGGTGTCTGAGAAGGACTTCTCAATGGCTGTTTGACACAGGAGAGACTTTGGGGTCACCGCAGTCGTTGTTGCAGTAATTGCGGCGTTATAAGCTGGTGTGGCCACTATTGGCATGGCCGTGAGCCAAACCTCCACACTGTCCACACTTGATAGTATCACAAGATCTACCGCCCAGGCACTTGATGATATACTGCTATTCAGCTGTTAACTCAATGAACGGATTTATTGCAAGATCAGGCCTGGCTGGCATACCCTGTGTTATTCGATCTACTGCAGTTTGTGTTACCGCCTACCCCTACAACCACTTTTCATTTGCCGCTAATCAGTCCCATCTTTTGGGTAGCACGTTAAATGGTAGTTGGAATCCAATTAAACAATGGGCCGCTATTATAGGGTTGGCTCTTGTGCTTATAACAGGATCAATTATTGTTCGGATCTCGCAAGGGCTGTTCAGGCGTCAGTGTAATACGCAAATGGTGGTTAAATAAGCCATGCTAACATTCAATAACCAGTACCCCATGCAAAATGGACAGATTCAGGTGTGGCTGAATCTGCTGGACCGGTAGTCAAAGACGGGTAAGTTCTGAGAGGTCTTCAAGGCAACCTAAGACAGGGCATGAACGCTCCCTCCACACCTCATGTTCATGTGCCAATGACGGGTAAGCCCGATAGATGCTGTTGGTCACCTAAGACAGGCACAGTACCACTCCATTTTGCAAAGCAATAAGGGGGAGATGTCGGGGAATGGGACAGCCTGGCCAGCTGTGCCCCTCCCGACATGTACAAGCACAAGAAGTTTAGTGCTGGGCTTTTTCCACCCTGCCCGTTGCTAACCGCAAGATCCTGTTTTGACTTTAAGCATCCTGTTATTGCATGTTTCCCACATTTACTAAGTTTTGTTTCTTGCTGATTTGGTAACATGTTTTCCGTGAATCATATATAAACAGGTGGATGGTGGGAGGGGGATATATAAGAGGGTTGGAAGAGGCGAAGACAGCAGGCATTCGTGACATGTAACCCGAGTCTGCTAAAAAATAAAGTGGAAGCTGAAAAGCCGATAAACACATCTGGTGTCTCCGAGGTCTCGCCGGCATTAACCTATCCAGAAGGTGCACGCCTGCAACTCATCTTTTTAAAAAAATTTTATTTCATGTTTCAGTTCTGATATTATTTCTGTCTTCTAACTCTGGGATTTTCTTGCTTTTTGCGGTCCTTGAGGTGCATTGTTGTGTTTGTTGCATTTCCATTTCTTAGGCCATCCTCTGCTACTTTCCCAGGTGCATCAGCAGGGAGCTGGATCAAAAGTGCAGCAGCTGGGATTTGAACCGGTGCCCATATGGGATGCCGGTGCTGCAGGCAGAGGCTTAACTTGCTACACCATGGTACTGGCCCCTCAAATCCGTTTTTCAAAGTTCGTTCTGATGCGCCCTGACCTCCGCTGCTGCCTGGAGGTGCTCGCAGCCTGAGCCCTGAGGGGCGGTGTGGTGTCCTGGCCAGCCTCGAGCACCGTTGGTGTGGCTTTGGCTCACAGCTAGTTAAATGCCCTTGAACTTGTCCCCCATGTACACAAAAATTATCTAGTGGTGTTTGTCATGTAGCAGGTAATGCTGCTGCCTGTGATGCCAGCATCTCATATCAGCACCAGTTCAAGTCCTGGCTGCTCCACTTCCAGTCCAGCTCCTTGCTAATGCACCTGGGAAATTAGTGGAGGATGGCACAAGTGTTTGGGCCCCTGTAGCCATGTGAGATCTGGAAGAAGCTCCTGGCTCCTGGCTCTTGACTTTGGTCATGGCCAGCTTCAGCCATGAGGCCATTTGGGTAGTGAACCAGTGGATAGAAGATCTGCCTCTCTCCCCCCTTCTCCCTATAACTCTGCCTTTCAAATAAATAAAAATAAATCTCTAAAAGATTATCAAAAATATGTTGATACTGAGATCACATACAGCATCCTAAATATATAGCCCCTTAGTCTGAGTCCATGCCACCTACAATAGCATACACAAATTCTGCTCCTGTGTGCCTTGGTCCAATACTGCTTTTCTTGTTATTGATAACATAGTCATGCCTTGTGTGCACAAACTTAACTGTGTATAATTAATTTTATGTAATTCCCTCTTAAGTGTTATAGGAGTAAAGTTGGATTCCTGGGACAGCAATAAGTCACCTCCTGGTGTCTACATCCCACATAGGATTTCCTGGGTTTACATCTGGTCCAGTCCTGATTTCAGCTTCCTCCTGATGTGCACTGTGGGAGACAGCAAGTCTCACAAGGGCCCAAAACGCAGCCCACAGTTCTTTGTGGGCTCCAGTGTTGGAGTGTGGGTGGGCGTGGATGATACGGGACTTTGCTTGTCATGGAATGGGAGCTGGAAACACAGCTGCTTAGAAGCTGACAACCAAGGCACAGAGATGAGTCTGAATCCCATTGTTTCAAGCATGTGGGGGCAAAACCCCCAAGTTACTTCTGGGAATCTGTGCCACCACTGGGAGAAGTACTAGGCTAAGACTGTCGGGGGGTGTGTTTGGGAATTTGTAATTTGCCGGAGGATACAGACATGCAGGCAGTTTACAATAGACCCTTTCCGGGCCATATTCAGGAGTGGGAGATGATTTCCCTCAGATGAGAGTGTGAGTTTTCTACATGAGTGCAGATTTGTGTTAGCCAATATAGTATATCTTCTCCTAGACAAGCCCTTGTTCACCCCTCATACACACTGCTCTGCACAAAGGTGCCTTGCCCAAGAACTCCTCGCCACTATTCCTCCCTGTGAGAAGTAAACACTTGGTTCATTTTCAAAGTAAGGATGGTAGATTCCATGCACATGAGAGTGCTTAGGGACCCGGGAAGGTTGTGGCCAAACAGCTGAAGCAAATGCCAGGAAGATTGTCATGCTGTTGTTACTCAGCCAATGAGGAACTGGGGGAGGGATCTGCTTGCTAGGAAATAAATAGCTTTCTGGAATCTGCTCCTGGTGTGCTGGCACAAGGCGTTGCAAGATCGGAAGTTGGGTCTCGCTCTTGTTGCACTCACTGAGTCAAGTCCATCGCTTGAGTGAATGAGTGAGGCTGTTTCTCATGCAGACCAAGCTTTAGGAATCATCTGTCAGCCAATGGAGGGCTGCCCATGGTGAGTGTGTGTGTTCCCCGAGAGGCAAACATGCATGGCCTTGCCTTCATTACGTGCCTGTGGTTTCCTGGGCTGTTCTGAGCTTCAGAGACCCCCAGGGATGAGAGAAGACAGGGACCTCAGTTTCCTTGCTGTGGGAACTGAGGTGCTGCCTGTGAAAGCATACATTTTGCACACATGAGAGGGTTGTTTGGAGAAGGCTGTACATCTCTGCTAGCTTCTTCCTGAGTTCAGGAAACTTGGCCCTGGTTGCAGTGCTGGTCACGATGGGGTGAGGGTGAGGGACTGAGCTAGAGCTCAGGGCTCCGCTTCAGGGGGCTGTGCTGTCTGAAGTTTTACTCTTTCTGCTGATGCCTTTTTTTTAATTAAAGATTTATTATGTATTTGAAAGAGTTACACAGAGAAGGAGAGGCAGAGACAGAGAGGCAGAGACAGAGAGGCAGGCAGAGACAGAGAGGGAGAT
The DNA here is from genome assembly GCF_051225735.1 of Oryctolagus cuniculus. NCBI lineage: Eukaryota > Metazoa > Chordata > Mammalia > Lagomorpha > Leporidae > Oryctolagus > Oryctolagus cuniculus. The sequence goes on along the minus strand of NC_142885.1, from coordinate 2,889,069 downwards.
GTCAGTCTTCCATCTGCTGGTTCACTCCCCAGTTGGCCATAATGGCCAGAACTGTGCTGATCTGAAGCCAGGAGTCAGGAGCTTCTTCTGAGTCTCCCATGCAGGTATAGGGGCCCAAGGACTTGGGCCAGCTTCTACTGCTTTCCCAGGCCTTAGCAGAGAGCTGGATCGGAAGTGGAGCAGCCAGGTCTTGAACTGGCACCCATATGGGATGCCGGCACTGCAGGTGGCGGCTTTACCTGCTATGCCACAGTGCTGTTCATCCTTATGACATTGTTGTGCTTTTTTTTTTTTGAAGATTTATTTATTTGAAAGTCAGAGTTTTACACACACACACACACACACACACAGGTCTTCCATCTGCAATTGGCCGCAACGGCTGGAGCTGTGCCAATCCTGAAGCCAGGAGCTTCCTCCAGGACTTGGGCCATCTTCCTCTGCTTTCCCAGGCCATAGCAGAGAGCTGGATCAGAAGTGGAGCAGGCGGGTCTTGAACCAGTGCCCATAGGGATGCTGGCTCTTCAGGCCAGGGCATTAAGCTGCTGCAGCACAGCGCTAGCCCCTGTCTTGTCTTCTGATTCCTGGTGTTTCCAAACTCTCCATCTTCCTGTCCTCCAGTGAGCCCCTCCCCTTGCCTGTCTTTTTCACCCCTTCTCCCCTCCAGCCCTTCCTCCTCCTGTCTGCCTATGCATATCAACTGTTATGGCTGTGAATGCAAAGGCCTGCCTTACTCCTGGTGTTTCATTTCATGTTTGATCCTAGTATGAAAGGTGATTTTATGTAATGACTGAACGGGGCCACCAAGTGCCCACACATTTGGCCAGGCATAAATTTGATGTTTCTGTGTGGGTACTTCTGGCTAGGTTTAACATCTGTAGACTTTGTCAGGGAAATCGCCCTTCCTGGTCAGGTTTGAGTGGAGCAAAAGGGCTACTCAGTCCGTGAGCAGGAGCGGACCCTCCTACCTTAGTGCCTTAGATAACTGACTAATACTCTGATAGTGTCCTAGAATTGAATGAATGGCTCTCCTGGGTCTCCAAATGGGGATGTGGACATGTTGGTCCCTGGGATCCTCCCCAAATGACTCAGGAGTGTCAGTAGCTGTATAATGCATCTTTCTTTGCCAATACAGGCAAATGTCAGATACATAGAGGGATGAATGGATGGTTAAATAGATTCAACAGATGCAAACATGGAGACTTCTGCATTCTGTTGTTTCTACTTACATTGGCATTTCTGGTTAATTTCCACAGAAATCTTGAGGATCTGAATTATGCTAAGGTGTCAGGCAGTGTGGTTTTGTAAAGATGAAAGAAACGGCAGTGTACCCTGAACGCACAAGCTTGGTGGGTAGATAAAGCAAACTTGCCTAAGAAGACAAAGAACAAATCAAAGTAGAGCACAGGGAGATACTTTGTCTCACAGAACAGGAGCACAGTTGAAATGTGTGCCTGTGTAATCCACAATGGGGCCAATTGTGGTCAGAATGAAATTAACTCATCTGTTTTGGGGATCGGTAGGAGCAGTAAGACACCCTGGTTTTTCCTTAGATGAGCTGATTCCTCCACGTTGGATGTCCATCAGCCACACCTGGGTAGACCCCTGAACCGTGATGAGCCCAAGATCTCAACACGTTTCAGCCTTGCCTGAGCCCTCCTTGCAAAATGCCCTGCATGGTGCTGAAATAGTTTGTCCAAGCTCTCTGTCTGATGGCTGAACTGCTAGTGGTGATGATGTACTAGTGTGTTCTCATCCCAGATTAGATCCATGGTCACAGCTTCAGTGAGATACTCTTGGAAAGGAGGAGCTAAATTGTTCATGCTCCCCTGGGACCTGTCTAACCAAATCTAGTTGCAATGATACAGTAGCTTCTCTGGGGAAGGAAGATTGTTTCTTTGGTTTCTAGGAATAATCTATTGCTACACCTAGAAGAAGAGTCTTTGGGTGGAATCCAAAACTCCCCAGCCAGCTGTCTGGTGAGTGGCACACAGGGAGGTGCACAATGTACCATAGTGATTCTTTTTTATGATTTAGTTAATTGAAATAGGTAGAGACAGAGAAGTCTTCATCCGCTGTCTCACCCCAGATGGCCACAATGGCCAGAGCTGTGCTGATCTGAAGCCAGGAACCAGGAGCTTCCTTTGTGTCAGGATCTCCCCCTTTGGGAACTGGCCAGGTTACCATGAAGGAAGAGTTGAGGAGACTGAGGAAGGTCAAGCTAAACACACTTTATTGATACTCTAGGCGACTAGAAGGAGAGATTGCTCAAGCCTACTCCTGCGGGCACTAGGCACTATGGACCAGGAGCTTCTCCCCGCAGGCACTAGGCACTAGGGACCGGGGAGAGAGGCTGAGCAACCTCTGGTTTACAGCATCTGAGGGTCCCCTTATATACAGTTTCTAGAGGCTAGCCCCGCCCACATTCCCACCCCCCAGGGTCCCATCATCATGGCAATGACAGTTTGTGGTTAGGCCCTCTAGGCCGTCCATTTTCAAATCTTACCAGCTAGGGTGGCTACTACTCTACTTTTCCTTCAAGCTGGGCGCCACTGCGACTGCTGCGGCTGTGCAGTTACTTTCTTTCAAAGGGTGCTACAGTTACTTTGTTTCAAATGGTGCTACAATTACTTTCTCCATGAATGGTTCCCTAACAGTCCTCCCTTTTCTTTTCTTTAAATGCGCTCGTAGCCCTGCAAAGCCCATTGAGCCGCTGGGCCAAGGGGGTGAACATTCTTGAGCATATTCTGGATTGATTTCCAGATTCGGGATCTTCCTTTTCTATTTCTGGTGGGCTGGGTTCCTTTCAGAGGGCTAGGTATCCCTTTGCGAAATTCTGTCCAATTGAGAAGAGGTGCTGTAAGGTAGGCAAGCATACAAGAACCATACAGAATATTGCTCCTATTTTAAACCATTTCCAGGATGGGAGCCAAGAGGAAACTGTGTCAGTCAGAGTATTTATTGTCTGTTCCACTGTTCTGACTTGACCTATCTTAAATGCCGCTATATGTTGAAGCTGTATTATCTGTAGAGCACTCTCAGTAATGTTAGCCTCAAGATGAGCTGTTGCGTTTACCCACTCTAGCCAGGTAGAATGGTTGTGTTTGAACATATCAGCTAGTTGTGTTGCATTAGGAATGGATAGATTGTTCCACGGAATGGTGGTAATGCAAACTCTTCCAATCACTTCACACTCGAGTTCTCTTTCCAAAGCTAGTATAGTAATTATCTGTTCTATTTGTACCATGCGTGCTTCGAGCATCTGGAGCCCCATAGCATGCGTCTTAAGCAGTGCTGACTGGTCACCTAGCTGAGCCCGCTGCTCCTGAATTAGCTTCAGGAGGGATTCCAAAGAATCTCCCTGTAGTTGGGTAGTGCTTAGAGCCAGTGCTCCAGTCACAGCGCCAGCTACTGCAGCTGCTGACACCGCTATAGTGACAATAGCTGCTGTTACTCCAAAGTCTCTTTTTGCGCATAGGTTTTATTGGTATAATCAAATCAGACATATTTACTTGTACATATGTGAAGGGAGTTGCTTTTACCACCATATATGGAGCCAAGAATGTTATCATTCTCTCTTCCCATTCCAGGCCTCTTATATAGCAACTGAGCTCCTTTTTAGAATCTAATGAGTGTGTGCATCTAGCATACAATACTTCCCCTTCCATTCTACCTGTCCAATTTCCTGGGTCTTCCCTTACTGGAATTTTTACAAAATGTTTGTGAAACATTTCATATCCTGCCTGCAAAAACAATGCGTTGACTGATTGCTACTTGGAGGTCTACCTATAATATATCTTTGCTCTGAGCCATTTTTACAAATAAAAGAGCAAATTATTAATATCAGGGTATATATAGGCTGGTGGGTTTTCTTTTACTAATGATGCATTTCTAGGGGTTAAGGAGTCTTTGGGTGTAAACAGACATCAGATTGCACTCATCTGAATGACCTCAGCCACACGCGTTAGACCCATTTTCATAATCAAAAGTACATTCATGGTAACATCACTAAAAATTCCCAAGCAGGGAGATCTAGTGCTCCATTGTGCCCCAGCAGCAACAAAAGCTAGAAAATCCACAGGAATCAAGTTTCCAGAACCTGGGATGGATTTACCACCTTACAGCAGTCAGGGGAGGGGTTAATACAGAAAGCTGCAGCTTTAAGGAAGCGCTGCTGCAGTTTAAATCCCTGCCCCATGTTCCATTCTCAGGTGAGTGGCAGTGCTAACAGCAGCAATACAAACTCCGGACACAAGCTACTCAGACCAGAAGGGGCAATGCCGACATCAGTCTCAAAGACCACGCTTCTCCACTGGACTGTGAGAAGGTCTCTGAGGTGTGGCACGGAGGCTGCTTGCCTCTGGTGTGCCCAGCTTGAAGCCTTTCCAAGGATGTGATAGCTTCTCAGGCGACATTTGCAGAAAGTCCATAAAGGCACAGCATTGGCCCCAGAAGGCCGAGGGACCAGAGATCAGATGGGATGAGCCACAGATACTCTGAAGAGGGGTAAGTGAGGGGACAGGTCAGGAGCTACTTGGGATAGCAGGACATTTAAACTTCTTGTGTATGCCTTGTAATCATGGACACTACCACATCTGCGAGGTGGGCTGCGTGCACAGGAGATGGGAGAAGTGTCCCAAGATTTCAGCTCTGGCTGCTGTGCAGGATGCACACAGGAGGTGTTGAGTGTGGCACAGAGGACAAGTTGCTGAAAAGCACTGAAGGAGTGGAGCAACATGGAGTCAATCTGCAGGACTGGAAAAGGATTTTCTTTTCCTCAGTTTCCTTTGACTTAAGCAATTTTAGGAACAGAAACTCTGAACACTTCAGTAGACACAGAAAACATAAGACAGACATTCCAAAAAGAGATGATAAAAGAAAATGAACACTTAGGCCACACAAAAAACGGGAACAATGAACCTGAGGTGGGGTTGGGGCAGAGATGATGAGAGCTATATGTCTTGGGTAAGAAATTGTGTGCCATGCAAAGAAACATGAAAGCAAGTCTCTTTTACAAGAAAGTGAAAACATAGAAATATTCTACAAGGACAAAAACAAGTCAATTTTATTTTGAACAAAAATAATCAAATCATAAAGATCTAGAGCAAATTGGGAAAACCACACATGACCAAAATAAGAATGTCTTCAAAGAAACAAATTTTAAACAGGAAGCAAACAAATTCTAGAGCTGCAAAGCAGAACTGAAATGAAAACAAAAATCACAACAAATCTTAAAAGTGGATTTGAGTGTGATGAAGAATAGTGAGCCTAAGTGCCAGATAATTGAGATGTCCCAGTGCAAGGAACAGAGGAAAAATAATGAAGAACAGAGTTTAAAAGCAGTGAAACTGTATCAAATGTACCATGTCTTGTACAAGATAAGCTGCATAAGAAAAGGAGACTTTAAGAAGCAGAAACAATAATGACATAAACACTATCTGAAAAGTTGCAGGTGGAGGAAAAGCTTGAGCCTACACCTTGAAGACACACAACAAATCCATGGCAGAATAAACCTCAAAGACATCCAAATTGAGATATTTTATACTCAAATTATAAAAAAATTGGGGAACCATATCTGCCCATCTCCATAAGATGCCAATGAGCACACCCCCATCCCACATCAGAGCATGTCTTCAGCACTGACACTTAGTCTTTGACCTTGATGCTTCTAGGTAGATTCCTGGAATTCACAAATGTGAATTCTCCCATTTGAAAATGTCAACATGAAGTAGGGGAGAGATAGTAATTCCCTTACCTGCTTTGTTTTATCCAGGACTAAACAACCAGAGTCAAACACTAGGAAGTATTCCAGATGACACCCTGAGACAATCTGCCTTCTAGTGGAGACCTTAGATCAGCACTCAGAAGGATGTCCTACTGCTGTCCCTGAAGGGTGCCCCATTTAGCATGAAGCCATCAGTATGGTAGCAGTCCCCGTATCCCTAACTGCAGTTAGGGTCCATTCTTCTGGGTGGGGAGGGGGTGGTAATGTGAGGAGGTATTTGAAAGAACAGTTAGGTCAGTTCCCCACTGAAATGGGGAAAGAGGATGTCCCTTTAAGCATGGACAAGACCGTTAGCAAAACTGATGAAATCTTTACTTAATATATACTAAATTGATCTTCTGTATATAATTAAAAATGAATCTTGATGTGAATGGAATGGGAGAGGGAGTGGGAGATGGGAGGGTTGCAGGAGGCAGGGAAGTTATGGTGGGGGAAAAGCTGTTGTAATCCATAAACTGTACTTTGGAAATTTATATTTACTAAATAAAAGTTAACAAAAAGAAAAAGACCATTAGCAAGACAAAAGTGCCAATTCCATGATTCTGAGTCTCTAGTTTTTTTTTTTTTTTTTTTTTTGACAGTGAGAGAGACAGAGATAAAGGTTTTCCTTCTATTGGTTCACCCCTCAAATGGCTGCCACGGCTGGAGCTACACTGAAGCCAGGAGCCAGGTGCTTCTCCTGGTCTCGCATGCAGGTGCAGGGGCCCAAGCACTTGGGCCATCCTCCACTGCCTTCCTGGGCCACAGCAGAGAGCTGGACTGGAAGAGGAGCAACCAGGACTAGAACCTGGCTCCCATATGGATGCCAGCGCTGCAGGCGGGAATTAACCAAGTGAGCCATGGCACCGGCCCCCTGGGTCTCTGGTTTTATCATGAGAATATAAGTTTACTATTGCATACTTCTGACGGCTTTTGTATTTTATCATGAGCAGTCTATAGGGGACTGCATTTCCAGGCTTGAGTTGGGCCCTTACCATCTGTTACCTGAAATCCTGTACCTCAACTCAATTGTACTAAAGGACCCCGTCTGTCATTTCCAGAATTTTCTCCTCTCTTGGAGGCCCCTCCTGATCTCTGTGGAAAGAGCATCCTGACTTAAATACATCTTGCTTGCCACAGGTGTGGAAGTACACACACACACATACACACAGTAGGTTAACAAAGATGTCAAAAAGAGATTGAAAAACACTTAGAATTTTAATTGCAATGAAAACAAAATACAATCACCTAATGGATGAAGTGAAATCAGGGCCTAGAAGAAAATTTATACCTACGAGCAACTACAATAAAAAATGTCTGAAATCAATCAATTCTTTGAACATATTTAAGAACAAGCAAAAAAGAAGAACCTAAATCCATCAAAAACTAGCAGAAAAAAACAAAAGTAGAGACACATAAATTGCCGCACAGTAAAACAACATTAAGAAATCATTACCAAGACAGAAACTGAATCAGTAATAAAGACCCTTCCAGCAAAGAATAGCCCACGACTGGATGGCTTTACTGAATTCTAACAGGAATTTGAAGAAGGTCCAATCCTTCTCAAGCTATTCAGAAACTATTGAAAGGGGGGGGGGATCCTCCCGAATTCATTCTATGAAGCCAGCATCACCTTAATTCATAAACCTGAAAAAGATGCAACAGAAAAAGAGAACTGCAGACCAATTTCCCTGATGAACATAGACACAAAAATCCTCAAAAAAATGTTAGCCAATTGAATCCAACAACACATCAGAAAGACCATTCAGCTGGACCAAGTGGGATTTATTCCTGGTATGCAGGAATAGGTCAACATTCACAAAGCAAACCATGTCAAACATCACATTACCAACCTGAAGAACAAAAACCATGTGATCCAATGGCTGCAGAGAAGCCATTGGATAAAATACAACACCCTTTCATGATGAATACTCTAAGAAAATTGGGTAAAGAATCAACATTCCTCAATACAATCAAGGCATTTTATGACAAACCCACAGCCAGCATCCTATTGAATGAGGAAAAGTTGGAACCATTCCCACCGAGATATGGAACCAGACAAGGATGCCCACTCTCAACATTTCTATTTAAAACATTCCTGGAAGTTTTAGCCAGAGCCATTATGCAAGAAAAATAAGTCAAAGGGATACAAAATGGGAAGGAGGAAGTCAAATTATTCCTATTTGCACATGACATGCTTCTATATAGAGAATCCAAAAGACTCCACTAAAAGACTATTGGACCTCATAGAAAAGTTAGGTAAAGTAGCAGGATATAAGGTCAATTCAGAAAAATCAACAGCCTTTGAATACACAAAGCCACGGCTGAGAAAGAACTTTTAAGATCAATTCCATTCATAATAGTTCCAAAAAAATCATACCTTGGAATAAATTTAACCAAGGATGTCAAGGATCTCTATGATGAGAATTATAAATGATTAAAGAAATAGAAGATACCAAAAAAATGGAAAAATCTGCCATGTTCATGGATTAGATGCATCAACATCAAAACATCCATTCTTCCAAAGGTAATTTACAATTTCAATGCAATTTCAAAGACCAAGGATAAAAAGTGATGCTGAAATTCATATGGAAACACTGGAGACCTCAAATAGCTAAAACAATCTTATACACAAAAACCAAGCTGAAGGCATCACAATACCAGATTTCAAGACATACTACAAGGCAGTTGTAAGCAAAATAGCCTGGTTCTGGTACAAAAACAGATGGATAGACCAATGGAACAGAGTAGAATTGCCAGAATTCATTCCAAGCATCTACAACCAACTTATATTTGACCTAGGATCTAAAACCAATCCCTGGAGCAAGGACAGTCTCTTCAACAAATGGTGTTAGGAAAATTGGATTTCCACATTCAGAAGTAGGAAGCAGGATCCCTACCTTACATCTTAACCATCCACTCAACATAGATTAAGGACTTAAATCTGTGACCCGATACCATCAAATTATTAGAGAACACTGGAGAAACCCTGTAAGACTTTGGAACACGCAAACCATTCTTGGAAAAGACCCCAGAGGCCCAAGCAATCAAAGCCAAATTAACAAATGGGATTATATCCAATTGGGAAGATATGCAGTGCAAAAGAAACATTCAACTATTTGAAGAGGCAAATGACTGCGTGGGAGAAATTATTTGCAAACTATACAACTTATAAAGGTTTAATAACCAAAATATATAAAAAGATCAAGAAATTCCACAACAACAAAGCAAGCAACCCAGTGAAGAAATGGGCAAAGGACTTAGACATTTTTCAAAAGAGGAAATCCAAATGGCCAACAGACACAGAAAAAATGGCTCAGGATCACTAGCCACCAGAGAAATGCAAATCAAAACCACAATGAGGTTTCACCTCACCCCAGTAAGAATGGCTTCCATACAGAAATCAACAAATGCTGGGGAGGATGTGAGGATAAAGGTACCCTAACCCACTGTCGGTGAGAATGTAAACTGATAAAACCACTGTGGAGGACAGTATGGAGATAGCTCAGAAATCTGAATATAGATGTACCATATGTCCCAGCCATCCCATTCCTGGGGATTTTCCCAAGGGAAATGAAATCAGCATATGAAAGAGTTATGTGCACCGCCCCATCTTTATTGCAGCTCAGTTTACACTAGCTAAATCATGGAAGCAACTCAAAAGCCCACCAACTGAAGACTGGATAAAGAAATTATGGGATATGTACACCTTGGAATACCACACAGGGGTTATAAAAATGAAATCCGATCATTTGCAACAAAATGAATGAATGTGGAAATCATACTTACTGAAATAAGCCAGTCCCAAAGGGACAACTACCATATGTTCTCCCTGATCTGTGATAATAAAAAATCTAAAAAGAAATCTGTAGAAGAGAGGCAATGACTCTAACAGCCCTTGTCTTATTGTTGAGGAACGGGTTTTTTTTATATATACTATTTGTCAAACTCTTAAAGTTTAACATATGTGTATATAGTCAATTGAAAATAGACCTCAGTAAAAAGTAAGAGTAGGAATAAGAGGAGGAGGAAGAGGGGTGGGAGTATGGGCATGAGGGCGGGCACAGTGGGAAGAATCACCATGTTTCTAAAGTTGCAATTATGAAGCATGTGGAGTTTCTAACTCTAAAGCTGTATAGTTCTGCATACTTTCCTACGGACTTACTTGCAGTTTAAATACTTGCCATGGGATCTCAAATACCATTAAACTGGGTGGTAAATATATCATCTTAAGTGTTAAATTGATCATATGGGTAGGATTAGGGGTCTGGTAATAATTAAAAAGGAATGGATATTTCAACATGATTAGCAGTCCACGCAGCAGACTCAGAATCTGAGTAGATTCTGATAGACAATCCCTTTAAGTAGCACTTGGACCTCAGAATCAGCCCTTTAAGTCTTCTTGGTCTGTCTGAAAAATCCATGAGAGCATTTCAGGCATCAAAAGCCAGACACTGTGCAAAAAATATCTGAGAAGAAGGACCTTCGTGGGCGAGAGCTCAGTGGAAAGAAGTGGTCATCAAAGAAGGAGGTACTTTTCTCTGAAGGCAAGAGAGGACTTCCACTTTGCTTATGGCCTTGTCTAAATGCTGATGGAGTTTGTGGATTCAAAAGGCTTTAGCCTAGGGAGCTCATGTCAAGGGCCTTGGGTGGTCACTGACATTATACATAAGAGTTTTAACTTTTTTTTTTTGACAGGCAGAGTTAGATAGTGAGAGTGAGAGTGAGAGACAGACAGAAAGGTCTTCCTTCCATTGGTTCACCCCCCAAATGGCCACCATGGCCTGCATGCTGCACCGATATGAAGCCAGGAGCTTCCTCCTGGTCTCCCATGCCAGTACAGGGCCCAAGGATTTGGGCCATCCTCCATTGCCTTCCCGGGCCGCAGCAGAGAGGTGAACTGGAAGAGGAGCAACTGGGACTAGAACCCTGGGTACCGGCGCTGCAGGCAGAGGATTAGTCAAGTGAGCCACGGTGCTGGCCAAGAGTTTTAACTGTTAACACAGGAGTTGCTGTGCACTAACTTCTCATGAAGTACCTCTAAGAGTTGTATTATGTCTAGGTGCTCGCAAAATGATGTATCATTCTTCAGTGCTTCTTTAAAGTTAATTAAGTTTCTAAAATTGAAGTGAAACTAACTTCAAGATGAAAGGACTTTGAACAGTCCTTGTCTCAACTGTTGAGGAACAGTTTTTTGGTGTAAACTGTGGAACTCTTTGCTTAGTAAAGAGCTGGTCTTCTGTGTATAAAGTTAACTCAAAAGGCCTCCATAGCCTTGGCAACTCATGACAAGAGCCTAGGGTGATTACTGATGCCATAAACAAGAGTGTCAAATTGTTAAGTCAACAACAGGAATCACAGTGCACTTACTCCTCATGTAGGATCTCTTTCCTTAATGTGCTGTACATTGTGATTTAATGCTATAACTAGTACTCAAACAGTATTTTTCACTTTGTGTTTCTGTGTGGGTACAAACTGTTGAAATCTTACTAATATATACTAAATTGATCTTCTGTATATAAAGAGAATTGAAAATGAATCTTGATGTGAATGGAAGGGGAGAGGGAGTGGGAGAGGAGAGGGTTGTGGGTGGGAGGGAAGTTATGGGGGGGAAGCCATTGTAATCCATAAGCTGTACTTTGGAAATTTATATTCATTAAATAAAAGTTAAAAAAAAGAAAAAAGTTAATTGAAAATGGACCTTAGTAGAAAATAGGACTGGCAATGGGTCAGGGAGCAGGAGGTGGGGTGAGAGAGTGGTGGGAGGGTGGGTATGGTGGGAACAATCACTATATTCCTAAAGCCGTACTTATGAAACACATGAAGTTTGTATTCCTTAAATGAAAGTCTTCTTTGTGAAAAAAGAAATCATGGATGGGATTGGTGCTGTAGTGTAGAGGTAATGTTGCCACTTGGGCAGTTCAAGTTCCAGCTGCTCCACTTCCAATCCAGCTCCACAATGCACCTGGGCAAGTCAGAGAATCTCAAGTATTTAGGTCCTTGCACCCTTGTGGGAGACACACAAGAATCTCCTGTCATCAGAGTGGCCTAGCTCCAATCACTGCAGTCATTTGGGGAGGGCACCAACAGATGGAAGATCTTCTTTGTCTCTGAATCAATCAATCAGTCAGTCACTCTCTCCTTCAAATAAAGCTTTATAAAAAAAATCAGAGTGGGTGTTGTGGCACAGCAAGTTAGGCTTCTGCTGCTCAGCTGACATCAGAATGGCAGACCAAGTCCCAGATGCTCTGTTTCCAAGCATCTCCATGTGAACATCCCTAGGAGGCAGCAGACCATGGTTCAAGGACTTGAGTCCCTGGCTCCCACCTCGTAGATCCACATGGAGTTCCTGAATTCTGGATTCTACCTGTCCAGCGCTGGTTGAAACTGTGGGTTGAAGACTCCCCTCATTCCCTCCCTTACTCTCTCTCCCTCTACCCCTCCCCCCTCCCTCTCTCTCCCTCCCTTTACACCCCCACTTCATGTGTGTGTGTGTGTGTTCCTTTGTCTCTGTCATGGTCACTTTTAAATTAATAAATCTTTAAAAAATAATCAGTGGAAGCAGACAATGTGGGATGTTGTTCTTGGTATCATGATGTGATACCATAGATCCATTTGTGTCAAAATATTTCAACTCATTTTCTTCACCCCCTCTCCTTTTGCAGTGCATAGCTAGTTCATGAAGAGGGTCATCTGCTAAGAGCAAAGTGAGTTGTATTTTTCCTGTCCATCCCAGAGCCATGAGGAGACTGAAGCAAGAGAGAGATGAGGTGCCTGGGGGCCCAGAATCTTGGAGGATGCCTCTCCACAATTCAGAACAGCTTAAACATGTCATGCAATATTCTATTCTACTTCTCTCCCCAACCTCTACTTCCCTCTGCTCAAGACAACCAGAGATAGCATGGGGCCCCTGCTCAAAGGTCTCCATCCGCAGATCTCCTTGGTACTATCCCAAACCAAGCAAACAGAAGTTTCTCAGGCCCACCTCCCATGAGTAGACTCTCTGGGAGACAGATCTGCGTTGCTGCCTTGGCATGCCCTCCACAGCTCATCCTGAGATTTTAAAATGAGGTGACTTCAAGCTGGACAGACCTCCAGGGAATAAGAAAGACAAGTTTGCCAATTTCCCTGCACATGAGAAGGGGGTGCAATATTGAGTCAGTGATAATGGCTTGCTGGGCACAACTGCTCTCATGATTCCCACTGTTGGCCTCTTCCTCAGGTGAGGAGAGACTGGAGGGCAATCTGAGAATGTGGGCTACCTGCTACACCATTTAAATGAACACATATACATGAATCAACATGCAAAAGTAACAAGTATAATTTATATACATTTTGTGAGCATGCCTTTAGCAGATGCCTTGTTTTTCTTTTCGGTCTAAGAAGGTTTCACGTTGCTCACTTGATTAGACCATGCTCAAGTTCAAATCTGCCTCTCATTCAGAGTCATTCAGAGTGCAGGTGACTTCTCTGTCACCTGCATTGAGCTTCTCCAGAGACTGGAGAGGGAAAATAATAAAAAACAAAATATAGGCCTCAGAGTACGAAGGTCTAAGAACAAGCTATAATTTTATTTCCTCATGAATACTCTAGTTCATACCTCCCCTTCCAGAAATAGGCTCAGAAACAGTATGCAAAACAGTATGGCCTGGTATTTTTTTTTAAACTTTTATTTAATGAATATAAATTTCCAAAGTACGACTTATGGATTGCAATGGTTCCCCCCCATACCGTCCCTCCCACCCACAACCCTCCCCTTTCCCACTCCCTCTCCCCTTCCATTCACATCAAGATTCATTTTCAATTATCTTAATATACAGAAGATCAGCTTAGTATACATTAAGTAATCTCCCTATCCTCCAGTCATGAGTTTCCCCTCAGTTCTCCGACTCTTATCTTGTTTAGACAAGGTCATAGTCAAAGTGGAGGTTCTCTCCTCCCTTCAGAGAAAGGTACCTCCTTCTTTGATGACCTGGTCTTTCCACTGGGATCTCACTCACAGAGATCTTTTGCCAGAGTGTCTTGGCTTTCCATGCCTGAAATACTCTCATGGGCTTTTCAGCCAGATCCGAATGCCTTTAGGGCTGATTCTGAGGCCAGAGTGCTATTTAGGACATCTGCCATTCTATGAGTCTGCTGAGTATCTTGCTTCCCATGTTGGATCATTCTCCCCTTTATTTATTCTATTGGTTAGTGTTAGCAGGTACTAGGCTTGTTTATGGGCTCCCTTTGACTCTTAGTCCTTTCATTATGATCAATTGTGAACTGAAGTTGATCACTTGGAATAGTGAGATGGCATTGGTACATGCCACCTTGATGGGATTGAATTGGAATCCCCTGGTATGTTTCTAACTCTACCATTTGGGGCAAGTCAGCTTGAGCATGTCCCAAATTATACATCTCTTCCCTCTCTTATTCCCACTCTTATGTTTAACAGGGATCACATTTCAGTTAAATTTCAACACTTAAGAATAACTGTGTATTAATTACAGAATTAAACCAGTCATATTAAGTAGAACAGACAAAAAAACTACTAAGAGGGATAATGTATTAAGTTGTTCATTAACAGTCAGGGCTATGCTGATCAAGTCACCGTTTCCCATAGTGTCCATTTCACTTCAACAGGTTTCCTTTTTGGTGTTCAGTCAGTTGTCACCGATCAGGGAGAACATATGGTATTTGTCCCTTTGGGACTGGCTTATTTCACTCAGCATGATGTGTTCCAGATTCCTCCATTTTGTTGCAAATGACTGGATTTCGTTGTTTCTTATTGCGGTATAGTATTCTAAAGAGTACATATCCCATAATTTCTTTATCCAGTCTACCGTTGATGGGCATTTAGGTTGGTTCCAGGTCTTAGCTATTGTGAATTGAGCTGCAATAAACATTAGGGTGCAGACCATTTTTTTGTTTGCCAATTTAAATTCCTTTTGGTAAATTCCAAGGAGTGGGATGGCTGGGTCGAACGGTAGGGTTATCTTCAGGTTTCTGAGGACTCTCCAGACTGACTTCCATAGTGGCTTGACCAGTTTGCATTCCCACCAACAGTGGGTTAGTGTCCCCTTTTCCCCACATCCTCGCCAGCATCTGTTGTTGGTAGATTTCTGCATGTGATCCATTCTAACCGGGGTGAGGTGAAACCTCATTGTGCTTTTGATTTGCATTTCCCTGATTGCTAATGACCTTGAACCTTTTTTCATGTGCCTGTTGGCCATTTGGATTTCCTCTTTTGAAAAATGTCTATTGAGGTCCTTGGCCCATCTCTTAAGTGGGTTGTTTGTTTTGTTGTTGTGGAGTTTCTTGATCTCTTTGTAGATTCTGGTTATTAACCCTTTATCTGCTGCATAGTTTGCAAATATTTTTCCCCATTCTGTCGGTTGTCTCTTCACTCTCCTGACTGTTTCTTTTGCAGTACAGAAACTTCTCAATTTGATGCAATCCCAATAGTTGATTTTGGCTTTGACTGCCTGTGCCTCCCGGGTCTTTTCCAGAAATTCTTTGCCTGTGCCAATATCTTGAAGGGTTTCTCCAGTGTTCTCTAGTAACTTGATGGTGTCAGGTCATAGATTTAGGTCTTTAATCCATGTTGAGTGGATTTTTGTGTAAGGTGTAAGGTAGGGGTCTTGCTTCATGATTCTGCACGTGGAAATCCAGTTTTCCCAGCACCATTTATTGAATAGACTGTCCTTGCTCCAGGAATTAGTTTTAGATCCTTGATCAAATATAAGTTGGCTGTAGATGTTTGGGTTGCTTTCTGGTGTTTCAATTCTGTTCCATTGGTCTATCCATCTGTTTCTGTACCAGTACCATGCTGTTTTGATTACAACTGCCCTGTAGTATGTCCTGAAATCTGGTACTGTGATGCCTCCGGCTTTGTTTTTGTTGTACAAGATTGCTTTAGCTATTCGAGGTCTCTTGTGCCTCCATATGAATTTCAGCACCATTTTTTCCAGATCTGAGAAGAAGGTCTTCGGTATCTTGATTGGTATTGCATTGAATGTATACATTGCTTTTGGGAGAATGGACATTTTGATGATATTGATTCTTCCAATCCATGAGCATGGAAGATTTTTCCATTTCTTGGTATCCTCTTCTATTTCTTTCTTTAAGGTTTTGTAATTTTCATCGTAGAGATCTTTAACGTCCTTGGTTAAGTTTATTCCAAGGTATTTGATTGTTTTTGTAGCTATTGTGAATGGGATTGATCTTAGCAGTTCTTCCTCAGCCATGGCATTGTCTGTGTATACAAAGGCTGTTGATTTTTGTGCATTGATTTTATACCCTGCTACTTTGCCAAACTCTTCTATGAGTTCCAATAGTCTCTTAGTAGAGTTCTTTGGGTCCCCTAAATAAAGAATCATGTGATCTGCAAAGAGGGATAGTTTGAGTTCTTCCTTCCCAATTTGTATCCCTTTAATTTCTTTTTCTTGCCTAATAGCTCTGGCTAGAACCTCCAGAACTATATTGAATAGCAGTGGTGAGAGTGGACATCCCTGTCTGGTACCAGATCTCAGTGGAAATGCTTCCAACTTTTCCCCATTCAATAGGATGTTGGCTGTGGGTTTTTCATAGATTGCTTTGATTGTATTGAGGAATGTTCCTTCCAAACCCAGTTTGCTTAGAGTTTTCATCATGAACGGGTGTTGTATTTTATCAAATGCTTTCTCGGCATCTATTGAGATAATCATATGGTTTTTCTTCTGCAGTCTGTTAATGTGGTGTATCACATTGATTGTCTTGCGCACATTAAACCATCCCTGCATACCAGGGATAAATCCCACTTGGTCTGGGTGGATGATCTTTCTGATGTGTTGTTGCATTCTATTGGCAAGAATTTTATTCAGGATTCTTGCATCTATGTTCATCAGGGATATTGGTCTGTAATTCTCTTTCAGTGCTGCATCTTTTTCCGGCTTAGGAATTAAGGTGATGCTAGCTTCATAGAAAGAATTTGGGAGGATTCCCTCTTCTTCTATTGTTCTGAATAGTTTGAGAAGAATTGGAGTTAGTTCTTCTTTAAATGTCTGGTAGAATTCAGCTGTGAATCCATCTGGTCCTGGGCTTTTCTTTGTTGGGAGGGCCTTTATTACTGTTTCAATTTCTATCTCAGTTATGGGTCTGTTTAGGTTTTTGATGTCTTCCTGGTTCAATTTAGGTAGGTTGTATGTGTCCAGGAATCTATCCATTTCTGATAGGTTTCCCTGTTTGCTGGCATACAAGTCCTTGTAGTAATTTCTGATGATTCTTTTTATTTCTGTGGTGTCTGTTGTTACATTTCCTTTTTCATCTCTGATTTTATTGATTTGGGTCTTTTCTCTTCTTTTTTTAGTTAGTTGGGCCAATGGGGTGTCAATTTTGTTTATTTTTTCAAAAAACCAGCTCCTTGTTTGGCTTATTTTTTGTAACATGTTTCTTGATTCAATCCTGTTGATTTCTTCTCTGATTTTAATTATTTCTCTTCTCCTACTAGATTTGGGTCTGGTTTGCTGTAGGTTTTCTAGATCCTTGAGGTGAATTGAAAGCTCATCTCTTTGGTGCCTTTCCCATTTCTTGATGTAGGCACCTATTGATATAAACTTTCCTCTTAACACTGCTTTTGCTGCGTCCCATAAGTTTTGGTATGTTGTGCTGTTATCCTCATTTACTTCCAGAAAGATTTTGATTTCTCTTTTGATTTCTTCTATGACCCATTGTTCATTCAGGAGCATGTTGTTCAATCTCCATGTGTTTCTGTATGCTCTAGGGATTCCTGAGTTGCTAATTTCCAACTTCATTCCTTTATGGTCTGAGAAGCTGCATGGTATGATTCTAATTCTTTTGAATTTGCTGAGACTTGCTTTATGGCCTGTGGCATAGTGAGTAAAGACAACCCCTGCAGTGCCAATATCCCATGGGGCACCGGTTTGAGTGCCAGCTGTTCCTCTTCTGACCCAGCTCTCTGCTATGGCCTGGGAAAGCAGAAGATAGCCCAAGTCGTTGGGTTCCTGCACCCACGTCGGAGACCTGGAAGAAGCTCCTGGCTTCGGATTGGCCCAGCTCCAGCCATTGCAGCCAACTAGTGAGTGAACCAGCAGATGGAAGAGCTCTCTCTCTCTGCCTCTCCTTCTCTCTGTGTAACTCTGACTTTCAAGTAAATAAATATTTAAAAGAACAATGTCTCTCATTTGTACCTGTTTTTGAAAGGATGGAGATGTCCCTGGCACTACAGATGCTGTGGTTAATAAAACAGGGCTCCTCTTTTGCATGAGCTTAGACTAGTGGTGAGTAACTTTAGAGATGTACATTTTTGTTAGCATTTGAAAAGCAAAGTAACAGGGAAAGAAGACAGGGAGAGAGCTTGAGAGACAGACAGACATCTTCTATCCTCTGGTTCATTGTCCAAATGACCACCGCAGCAGTGGTTGGGCTGGGCCACAGCCAGGACATGGAGCTCCATCGGGGTCTCCTACGTGGGAGGCATGCACCTAAGGAATGGGACAATTTTCTGCTGTCTTGCCAGGCATTATACAAGGGAGCTCGATAGGAAGTGGGGTTACAGGTACTAACATTCATGACCTCATGGGTGCTGACTTTGCAAGCAGCTGCCCAGCCTGCTGCTCCACAACACAACACCCGAGTTATGATTGTTTTAAATGCTTGATAGAGCAAGTGAATTCTAATCCATTAAGTCTGAAGTGCTGAGACATGTCTACATAGTCAGAGGTGGAATGAGGTAAAGGGGACCAGGGCATTGTTTTAGGAGAACAAAAATGAGAACTCAAGGGCAGGAAGGTAAGGGATCAAAGCAGAACAAGGCAAGCAGGGAGAAGGAAATACTCATGTTTGGGAGCACCAGATGACAGGATGTTTGTCTAAAGACAAGTGTGCTCACAGGAGGTTAGGCGCATGCATCTCACTGAGGCACACTTCAGGGTCCTGCATCTACTTGCAGAAGAAGCTAGACCACAGCTTCTCTCTCCTGTAAAGGCAGGAATAGAGTTTGCAACTGGCAGACAAGAAAGCAAAAGTGGGCAGGGTCAGACAGCTAAGCTCCAGTCAGATCACAAAGACTAGAAAGGATGGCTTCAGGTGCCTGGGCCCAGCCCTGCCCTGTCTTCCTTAGACCCATCTGCTTTTGTCCAGGGACCAATGGGAGAGTATGAATGGAATCAGCTCTGCTTTGCTGAGCTTGATGCCCAGAGATGACCCACCAGGCTTACGCTGGGTGTCTGAGCTGTATCTTGGGAAGCCTTGGAGTGGCATCCAAGAGCCCCTGCAGCTGTGGGAAGATCTCCATTGCCATTGGCCCCAGGAATTGTGCCCATGGCACATCAGAGTACAGGACCTTGGAAATATTTCATGGTAATACGTGCACAGATCCTGTCACTGTGCCTTGGGCCAACTCTTACTAAGGCGTTGTGTAGCCCTTTAACCCTGTGGGGAATGCCAAGGATCCCTCAGCACCTCAGGGGTTCCAGCATGGAGGCAGCACTGAGGAGAGCAGGGAGTGAAATGTGCACTGAGTTTGCAGCAGGTCCATGTTGGCACCATCAAGAGGAGGACAGAGCAGCTGCCACCAAGCCAAGGATGGTGGCAGGGATGCAGCAGAGGAGTTTAGCACAGCTTCCCGCCACTCAGCTGCCAAAGGCTGCTGGCCAGAAGACAGCAGCAGCTGTGCTGGAAGTGGTGCGGTGGAATCACTGTTCTCCACCCTGCACTGGGGCTCAGCCATGGCGATGTCCTCTGCTGCCTTGAGCAGCATGGAGGAGGAAAAGGAGAGGCTGGAGCACTAGCACTTCTGGAAGATCACGAATGCTCTCAGCCGCTATGGCCCCAGAATGTAAGAGTTGGCACATTGAATAGAGAATTTTGATCACTTCCAGTTAATCAGCAGAAACTGCTTCCTCAATATCTTAACTTGGACAAGATCTCAAACTGCACTGATCCTAATCAAGACATGCTATTGACCATTGTGAACGACTTTATAAATATGTTTGGAAATAAAGGATATGGAGAATATGGAAAGAATGGAAAGATTTTGCCAGCATCTACACTTCACATGAAAGTTAAAATCCATACTGAGAGACTTTGTGAGACTACAGTGAAACTGGCGAAGCAGGATGGGATTCCTGATACCAGCCAATCATTATAAAAATGTTTTTTAAATTTTCCGAGATATGGGATCCTTCAAAAACAAATATTTCGGTACATGGTGCTAGACTAGAAAGATTGGTCTGGAAAATATCTCTGCTAGGTTGTGAGTGTCAAGGAAAGGAATGGACACTTTTGTGCTTTTCCCTGAGGTTTATACTAGAAAGATGCTCTGAAATTAACAAACTTTATCCCTTGCCCTTAGTTCCCTCAAATGTTCTATGAAGAAAGTACATAATCTGCATGCATCTAGACTGTTCATCATTTTTCCAGATGAAAGTTTCAGAAAAAGTCTGCAATGTCACAGCTGGTGTGCATGTGGGAAGGACAGAGGCTGACATTGAAAACCCCTGAAACTGGCACCTAAGCCACCTCCCAAAGGCATTGAAACAAGTGTGGTATGTGAAAGACACCCAGGACTAATGCATATTCACATAGAGGTGGAGGCAGAGGTCCTATGAAGGAAAGATCAAACATTACTGCAGAAACCTTCGTGTGTGCCCATTTCCCAATCTGGATACCCAGGAGAGTCATTCATCAAATTCTAGAACACTATCCAGAATATTCTGACGTCAATTATCTAAGACAGTGAAGGAAGGAGTGTGACCTCTTGATTACAGACTGCTCTGTCCTTTTGCTCTATTCAAGCCTCACCAGGAAGGGCCATTTTCTTTGCACACTGTAGCTGTTCAGATGTTAAACCAAGCCAGAAATACCCACATATACACATCAAGAATGAGGCTAGGCCAAATGTATGGACACTCGGTGGCCCAATCCAGTCATTATGTAAAATTAACTAGCATACTATGACCACACAGAAAATAAAAAAAATAAAAACAAGATTAAGGCAGGGTTTTTGCACTCATAGCCATAATCCTTGATATGCATAGTCAGGCAGGAAGAAGGGGGCTGGAAAGGGAGAAGAAGTAAAAAAGGGAGCCCAGAGAAGGAGTATACCAGAGGGCAGGAAAATGATGAGACTGAAAAGGTAAATGACCAAAGAGAAAACAGTTCCTGAGGGGTGAGCAGAAGGAGTAAAACTCTGGAGTGAGAGCTGTATCTGAAGCCTGAGCCCCCAAGTTTACCTCAATCCCTCCTCCCTCACCCCAAGATGACCAAAAATATCACTGGGCCAACCAGGGCCCATTTCCCCAAATACAGGAAGAAGGTATCAGAGTAGACATGGGCAGCCATCTCCAAACAACTCTCTCACTCACACAAAAGGTTCATCCACAGGCAGCTCCTCAGGACCCACAGCAGTGAAATGGGGGCTCCTGCCTGCCCTCATTTCTGGGCGTCTTTGGAATTCAGTTTAGTACAGGAAACCACAGCCAAGTAATGAAGGCCAACACATGTGTGTGTGTCTCTCTAGGGACACATACTCACCGTGGATGGCCCTGCATTTGTTGACTGATGCTTCATAGACTCATCTGTGTGATGAACAACCTCACTCATCCAGTCAAGTGATGGGTTCAGGAAGTGCATGCATCAACATCGAAACTTGGTTAACAATCTTGCAAGATTTCCAGCTTGGTAGTTCAGCATACCTGGGGCGGTTAGAGCCGACCATTGATTTCCTAGCATGGAGATCCCTCCCCTGCTTCCTCACAGGCTGAAACACTGGGGTTACAAGCTGTCCTGCATTCTCTTCACCTGTTCTTGCCACTATACTCCTGTTTATCTTGTTTGCCTTAAAGCTTTCAGGTGCTTGTAACCTAGCAGCCTTACTTTAAAACATAAATCAAGGTTTATTTCAGAATCAGGCTAAAGCCAGGAGCTCAAAACTCCTTCTGTGTCCTATAAATTGTAGCAAATACCAAGTATTTGCACCATCATCTGCTGCATCCTGGTTGCACAGCAGTGAGCTGAATTGAGAGCAGAGCAAACGGAGTGTTCACATCTCAAATATTCAAGAGAGTCAGGTCCTGGCCAGGCCATAGTTTGGAACCAGGTGAACATCTCCCACCTTTGTGGCAGGGACCCAGGTTCTTCAGCCATCACATGCTGCTGTCTGTGAGCTACATCAGCATGAAAAGCAATCTGTAGCCATAGCTGTGACTAGAGCCCAATGCCCTCAGCTACAGGGAGGTGCTTGGTGTCATGACATTGGCTTTGAGCCCCTCCCAGAAGAACAGACCCAGGTGGGAATTTCTGCTAAGGGAAAAGACCTATCACTTCAACCCAATTCACCTGGCTTCTGCTCAGAAGAAATACAGTGAGAAGGGATTGTGAGCCCTTCTTATGTGTCCGCCTGACCTTCCAAGCAAAGCAATGCAGAGCCTTCTTGCCTAAACTGTTAGCATAAGCTACACAATGGAGACGAAGCCAAACATGGACAGGAGTGCACCTTAAATGAATCATGAGTATCTGACTATGCAGTCAATACAAACCAAACTGAAAACAATGTTGCTCCCTCATGTATCTCTCCTATTAATTTGGCTTTGTGGTAAAGAACTCTCAGAGAAGCATCTTATTCCTTTGGTCAAGAGGTCCCCAACATACACAGCTGTATGGTAAAATCGCCAGTGTGAGAATATGCTTTCTCATAGGATTAATAAGGATGGGAAGCTAGAAATCCCGGGAGATATGTTGGTGCTTTTCACAACTATGACTAGCCCCTGCCTGGATCATGCAAGTCAGATCAAGGTTGTGTTGTTTATGTGACTTTGATATCCCCAAGGTTTTCCAGACCTCACACATTTCATGTAACCAGATGCATTGTTAACTGTTCGTCATCATCTACCAGGCTGCGAGGGTCAACTAACTTACTTAAGTGACATTCTCATGGGCCTCCATCAACAGTCCCCAGTTAATAACCCCATGAATCCACTTGATGTTTGTGACTGAATGCTTAGCATCTGACATCAGCCCTTTATATTATCTGTGGCGTACAATCAATGTGTGGGAAAGTATTAATTGTATACACGTCTCCTATCCCTTGGTTTAGAGGTATCACAAAAGTCACCCAGGAAACTATTCTACCAAAAAAAAAAAAAAACCTGATAGGGTTTAAATAGCACTGTGGTTTCAAAGTGTCCATTAAAAGTTCATGGTTTGGGCCGGCGCTGCGGCTTAATAGCCTAATCCTCCACCTGCGGCACTGGCACACCAGTTTCTAGTCCCAGTTGGGGCACCAGATTCTGTCCCAGTTGCTCCTCTTCCAGTCCAGCTCTCTGCTGTGGCCAGGGAGTGCAGTGGAGGATGGCCCATGTCCTTGGGCCCTGCACCCACATGGGAGACCAGGAGAAGCACCTGGCTCATGGCTTAGGATCGGTGTGGTGTGCCAGCTGCAGCGGCCATTGGAGGGTGAACCAACGGCAAAAGGAAGACCTTTCTCTCTGTCTCTCTCTCTCACTGTCCACTCTGCCTGTCAAAAAAAAAAAAAAAAAAAAAAAGAGTTGCCAACTTACACTTTCATGAAAACAGCTGAAATGGTGGACTTACATTCTGGGAAAAAGAAAACAAAGTTCATGGTTTGGAACTTTAATTATTCAATGGGACAGTTTTTGGACATGGCACCTAGTAGGAAGTGTGTCAGTTATAGAAGTGGAGCCTCGATAAATGAATTAAGGATTAAGGAATTAAGGTCTTTTCCTCAAGAGGGAGTTTTTTTTTTTTTTTTTTTTTTTTTTTTTTTTTTTTACAGGCAGAGTGGACAGTGAGAGAGAGAGACAGAGAGAAAGGTCTTCCTTTGCCATTGGTTTACCCTCCAATGGCCACCACGGCCAGCGTGCTGCGGCCGGCACACCACGCCTATCCGAAGGCAGGAGCCAGGTGCTTCTCCTGGTCTCCTATGGGGTGCAGGGCCCAAGCACTTGGGCCATCCTCCACTGCACTCCCGGGCCACAGCAGAGAGCTGGCCTGGAAGAGGGGCAACCGGGACAGAATCCGATGCCTTGACTGGGACTAGAACCTGGTGTGCCGGCACCGCAAGGTGGAGGATTAGCCTACTGAGCCGCGGTGCCGGCCGGGAGCTCTTGTTCTTATAGAACTAAATTTGCAAGTGTGAGCCAGGCGTGATGAGCCTGCTTCACACCAGCAGAAGCCAATTCATCCAGAAGTCGTTAAAGATAGTTGAGAAGCATCACCAGCAACAGCAGACACAACTGTTGTGTTGGTTATTTGCTCGAGCGGTACTGTATTTATTTCCTGTGTGCTCTATTCAAAATCTCTCTTTTTTTAAAGATTTATTTATTTGAAATTCAGAGTTACATAGAGAGAGGAGAGGGGGAGAGAGAGAGAGAGAGAGAGAGAAAGAGAGAGAGAGAGGTCTTCCAACCACTGGTTCACTCCCCAATTGGCCGCAATGGCTGGAACTGCACCGATCCAAAGCCAGGAGCCAGGAGCTTCTTCCTGGTCTCCCACATGGGTGCAGGGGCCCAAGGACTTGGGCCATCTTCTACTGCTTTTCCAGGCCATAGCAGAGAGCTGGATCGGAAGTGGAGCAGCCAGATCTTGAATTGGTGCCCTTAAGGGATGCCAGTGCTTCAGGCCAGGACATTAGCCCACTGCGTCACAGTTCTGGCCCCTCCAAAATCTCTTTACACTCTGTTGATTGAACCAGTTGTAGAAGTGTCTCATTTTAATTAAATTTGAGCTTAGAAAACTAATTTGGTGACAATGCAGTTTCTGTCTGCCGAGTATATTTTCATAAATTTCTTAGAAAGATAAGCTTAAATCCTCTCCTCTGTTTCAAACATAATATTCTTATTTGACTTTAATGTCAACTACTGCTATAGCAGCAGTGCCCAAATCATATTCATAAACAAGGAAAACAGAAAGATGCTGAAATGATGGGCTTGTTGTGATGTAATCTGGATTAAAAAGCATTCTTGGCTGGCGCCGTGGCTCAATAGGCTAATCCTCCGCCTGCAGCACTGGCACACCAGGTTCTAGTCCTGATCAGAGTGCTGGATTCTGTCCCGGTTACTCCTCTTCCAGGCCAGCTCTCTGCTATGGTCTGGAAGTGCAGAGGAGGATGGCCCAAGTCCTTGGGCCCTGCACCCACACGGGAGACCAGGAGAAGCACCTGGCTCCTGGCTTTGGATCAGCGCAGCAGCCATTGGAGGGTGAACCAATGCCAAAGGAAGACCTTTCTCTCTGTCTCTCTCACTGTCCACTCTGCCTGTCCAAAAAAAAGGCATTCTTAAAATCAAGCCTATTCCTTTGTACTTTGACAAGATTATGTTAAGAATTACTACATCTATATTCTCTTCTGGATTCAAGATGGTATTCAGAGTGCATTAAAATTTATAAATCTCAGGCAGAATTTTAGAGTTTGAAAGAACCTCAGGGTTTTCTATTACAAGTTCATCAGCATCTTAGGGACAAATTACAAAGCTTCAGAGAAATGGCTGTGACTTGCTCAGGGTTCCCCAGCAGTAATGGAAGCATGGCAGGGACAAGGCTAGAACAAGGTCTTGTGGGTGTTTGGGTTTTTTTTTTTTAATGTATTTTTTGAGAGGCAGAGAAAACAAGCTCCTGTCTGCAAATCCAGCTCCTCAAATGCCAGAAATTACCAGGTCTGGGCCAGGCTGAAACTGAGAGCCAAGAACTCCATCCAGGTCTTGCCTGTGGGTAGCAGGAACCTAACTACTTGACCCATGACCTGCTGCCTCCAAGGGTGCACATTAGCAGGAAGCTAGAATCTGAAGCTGTGCCTGGACTTGAACCCAGATGTTCCAATATGGAATATGGGCATCTCAACCACTGTGTTAACCAGTAGGCCTGTCCTGGACCAAGGCTTGCTAGTTCCAAACTCTGTTTGCTCCATCTCCAGTGTCTGGATTGCAGTCACAGCCTTCTATGCCATTGCTCTCTGCTCCAGTTTCTTCCTACCTCTGTAAATCCTTTATAAATGCTACCAGCCAGCTCTTCCATGTGTTTTCATCAAGTTATTCTCTGGTTGAGAAACCTAAAAGGATGGTGCAGATTTGCAGCATTACAAATTTTCTATATCAAGTCCAAGTTGGCTATTTTTTGTCCCTGGTTTTGAGTCCTTCTTTGCTAAAACAAGTTCCTTTACCTCTGTGAGCCCTCAGTCTTCTCACCCACAGAGTGAAGATAATGATGCCTGCACCTTGGGGATGATCTGAGGATGGAGTGGGGGGCTGTGTGGATGATGATGGAAAACACTCACCTCATGCCTGCTTCCAATAGCCCACACTGGCTCTGCTTGTTTCTCTCTTGGGTTCCAGATAAATACGAATTGGAATTATTCATCTGAAACAAAACAAAAACAAAATGTCAAACATGCACCTGCAATGGCTTCTCCACCAAGGAAACACCCAGCAGGGGGAATCCAATGCTCCTACTTCCTCAGGAGCATCTGGGACATTTCCCCTCCTTTCTCCACATTCAGAGATCCCTAGTATCTCTTTCAGAAGCATTCATGGTTCAGGGCATCATATGGCTCATGTGCAAATGTGAAACAGTGCTTCTTGGAATCATTTGCCATCCCTAAGTTACATGCCAAGCAGCCCTGTTACAATGAACCTTTGTTGAAGAAGGCGAGCAGATAATGGTTCCTATGCTCAAATTTTGTGACATACCCAGAATGGTGAGAGGGATTATCACCGGGAAAATGCAATGGCTGTCAGCTGTGTCAACTGGGGTGAGGTCTTTCACTTCCCTGCCCCTAAGTTCCCTCACATGTTCTATGAAGGAAGGGGGTGCCCTCTTGATCAGACTGTTCAGTCCTGTTGCTCTATTCAAGCCTCACCAGGAAGGGCAATTTCCTTTACAAACTCTAGCTGTTCAGATGTTAAACCTACCCAGAAATTCCCATATAGACACATCGAGAATGAGGCTGGGCCAAATGTATGGGCAGTTGGTGGTTCAGGCTAGTTATTATTTAAAATTAACGTTCATACTATGAGCACACAGAAAATAAAACTCCAAGATTAAGGCAGGATTTTGGCATTCATAGCCATAACCCTAGATAAGCAAAGACAGGCAAGAGGAGGAAGAAGGGTTAGGAAGGGGAGAACAGGTTCACAAGGGAGCCGAGGGAAGGATTTTACTAGGGAGCAGGAAAATGATGAGGCTGGAAAGGTGAATAGCCAAAGACAAACAGTCCCATAAGGTCAAGCAGAATGTGTAAAACTCTAGAGTGAGAGAGCAGTTTCCTAAAGCCTGAGCCCCTGTGGTTCAGGCTATCCAGCAGCTCATGTGCAAATGTGACACACACCCTTTCTTGGGATCATTTTTCCTCCCAGTGTATATGCCAACTGACTCTGGTGTGATGAACTTTTGGTGAAGGAGGAAAGAAGACAATGGTTCACATTTTATAAGATGAGAAACAACATGTTGTGAGGATCTGACCATCTAGAGAACACCATGCCTGCCAGCTGTGTCACTTGTGGCCATGGCTTTCACCACCCTGACCTGTAGTTCCCTCAAATGTTGCATGAAGCAGGTACATGATCTGGATTCACCTTGACTGTTCATTGTTCCAGAGAAAAAGTTTCAGAAGAAGCTTGTAATGACACATTGTTCTGCATGAGGAAGGGATTCGGGCTGGCCATTGGGAACCCCTGAAATTGGCACTCTGGCTACCTCCCAAAGCATTTTTAAAAAGTGTGATGTATGAAGAACCCCAGGACCAGTGCACATTCAAGCATAGTGGCCATGTGTTTATTGTTAGAAGGAAAGTTGGAGAATCCAGATGACTGCGCACAAAGACAAAAGATCAAGGTAACTTTGGGAAATACCTGTTGCTCTGAAGGTGTTTCCTGAATGTAGAGAGGGAACACAGTTTAATGCCACCATGAAAACTAACTACACCACGACCCTCCTCAGCTCCTGCTCTATTTGAGAGGATGGTGAATTGAGGATGGTTTTATAGTTGTCCATCCTTTCCTTTTATTTCTTATTACAATTAAAAGAGAAATACATAAACATAATTAGAAATAAGCATGTTAGTGCACAGAAGTTATAATAATGTTATCTTTGACCAAGAAAAAAAAAGGGTTGGAATGAGGCGTATAGGAACATTGTCTTTGTGTGCTATTGCAGGTGGCATCAACTCAGGCTACGTGGCTGTGTATTCAGAATGTTATATATAATATACATTTGAGATTTTTTTTACACATTTGGGGCATGCATCCTTACTGGTGCATTAACTAACAGGCCCAATTCCAACCCCATATTGTCTTCTTGACCCAGTAATTTTCCTCAAAATAATGTTCTTCTTTGTCTCCTATATTAATCTTGCCAAGGTAAGTATTGGTAATAACAAAAGTATCCTATACATGTACAAATAGGAAAATGAGAAGGGAATCAAAAGTGTCCACTACAAAATTCAAGGAAATGAGGAAAATGCTGTGTGGGTTGAAATGAGATAAAAATAGTCTAAGAGAGAACAAAAAGCAAATGTAAAATTTCAGAAGTAATGTCATAATTATTCCAATATAAATAGTGTCAACACTCTAATGAAAAAGCAGATATCAGAATGCTTTAAAACTAAATCCAACCGTACACTGTCTACATAAAATCACTGTAGATTCAATAGAAAGGAGGTTCAAAGTGATGGACAGAAAAGGAAATGTAGAATTGTGTCATAGGTAAAAATCCAACTGGTGTGGTTATACTACCATCAATTATATGAGAGGCAAAAATCATTGCAGGAGACAAAAAGGACATTACATATTGATACAAATTACTGTGTTAAGAACATATAATATGGAGGGGCCAGTGCCGTGGTGTAGTGGGTTAATCTTTCCACCTGCAGCACTGGCATCCCATCTGGTTGCCGGTTCTGGTCCTGGCTGCTCCACCGCCAATCCAGCTCTTTGCTCAGGCCTGGGAAAGCACTGGAAGATGGCCCAAGCCCTTGGGTCCCTGCACCCATGTGGGAGACCTGGAGGAAACTCCTGGCTCCTGGCTTCGGATTGGCGCAGCTCTGGCCATTGCAGCCATTTGGGGAGTGAACCAATGGAGGGAAGACCTTTCTTTCCTGATTCTCCTTCTCACTGTCTGTAACTCTGCCTCTCAAATAAAATAAATAAAATGTTTAAAAAAGAACATACAATATGGAATAGACATTTGGCCTATTGGCTAAGATACCAACCAGTTAGGATGCCTAAGTGCCATATGTGTATACTTGGTTTCTAGTCACAGTTATGACTACTGGTACCTGTTCTGCTAATGTAGATCACAGAGAGCAGCATGTGATGGCACAGGAACCTGGGTCCTGGCCACCAATGTGGGATATAGCTGTAGAGTTCCAAGCTTCTGGCTTTCTCAAGCCTGGACCTGACTGTATTGAGTATGTGGGAAGTAAACAATCACATTGCTTTGCTCCCCATCCAGCTCACTGCTGTGCAAATAGGAAGCAGAAGATGTTTGTTCAAATACCTGGGTTTTTGCCACCATTTTGAAGACCCTGATTGAGTTCTGTACTCTTGGCTTTGGCCTGATTATGCCCAGGCTACTGTGCTGATCTGGTGATTAAATCAGAAAGTCAAAGATATCTCTCTCTTTCCCTCCCTACCCCCCTCCATCTTTGCCTTTAAATAAGTACATCTTTTTAAAATCACCAAAATCAAACTTGATTCTTTGACAAATGAACACATTACAAACACTTAGATTACAAAGGAGAGACTCAGAATCTTAACTCAGAAATGAAACATAGACTGTTACAAACGAATTCAAAGAAACAGAATTGTAAGAGAAGTCTATGGAGAAGGAACTCCAAAAAACCAGATAATTAATATAGGGAGAAATTCCCTGCAAACATGAATGCCATCGAAATTCTTTACAGAATAATTATTAATCATCACAGACATAGTACAAAAATGATGGTTGAGAACAATTCCAGGGCATTCATGTTTTATGTGTAGTATACCAGAGTTAAAACACAAATTTAACTGGTTGTGATCTCTGAGTTTTGTGTTGTAGAAGCAATCAAACCTTCCTACCATGGAGGATAGAACAGAAAAAAAGGTGTTGGTAGGAGAGGGGCTGCATCTTGGCCTCCCAGTGCAGCCTGTCGTTCTCAGCACAGAGAAGCTATTGTAGAATTGTTCAGCTGCAGCCACCACACTCAGTCAGCAACTGAAAAAAGAATCTTATGAATGGGAAAGATATGCCCATTTCTCATTTACTATTATGAAGTTAAATACTTCTCTAACTCCAGTTTCAATAACTGAAGATAAACCTCAGTTGCCAAAAGTGGGCAATTCTGTAGTCAGATGTTCCTATGTGTTTCTTTGTGCTTATTGTTGCTGGTGCTGCAGTTGGATATCTATGGCCTTCTCATCTCACATCAGTCAGCAGATCAACTATAGCATTGTGAGGGTAGCAGGGGGGTGCTCCTTGAGTAACTATCTTGTGAGAATGCACTAAGTGAAATACCAGCAGAAAGATAGGAAAATAACGGGTTCTGGGATATAGAAGTGCCCTTTTTTCTTAAATAACTACAAGATACCAGGTTCTGGTGTCAGAGCAGACCACCACATTTTCAACCTGTCAGCAACAGTTTCCAACTACGGCATTTCTATAGTGATCAGTGAGGTAACGTCTTTCAACTCTTTCTACTCAGAAAGATGACATTCTCAGCTCATCAGAGACCAGGACCACTTCCCAGATGTATAGAATGTTCCAGATATTGGAAGCCAGATCAGACCTCAATAGAGAGATAACCTGGTCAGAGACAATGACCACTTCCTGAAATGTATGTAAGGAAGCCATTTCTCAATTCACCAGAAACCAGACTCCTGAAGAAAACATGCAAACATGAAACAAAACAACAAAGCAGGCCCCGACATAGGCGATTGATCAATCAACAGGCAATCGATAAATAAGCTGTGTTGTCCACAACCTTACTGGAACACTCCCTTGGATCCCCTCCTCAGCAAAACTTTACTTCTCCTTTTTCTCACACTCATTATCCAACCTGAAATAAAACCTGACTCAAACTCCTGCAACAATTTGATTCTGTAATTCTTTTTTTTTTTTTGATAGGCAGAGTAGACAGTGAGAGAGAGACACAGACAAAGGTCTTCCTTTGCCATTGGTTCACCCTCCAATGACTGCTGCAGCTGGTGTGCTGCAGCTGGTGCACCGCACTGATCCGATGGCAGGAGCCAGGTACTTATCCTGGTCTCCCATGGGGTGCAGGGCCCAAGTACTTGGGCCATCCTCCACTGCACTCCCTGGCCACAGCAGAGAGCTGGCCTGGAAGAGGGGCAACCGGAATAGAATCCGGCGCCCCGACCAGGACTAGAACCTGGTGTGCTGGCGCCACAAGGCGGAGGATTAGCCTAGTGAGCCACAGTGCTGGCTTATCTTTTTCATATTCATTAAGATACTCCAAGATATTTTGCTTCTCCTTATCATACAGAAGCAAGATGTCAAATAGAATACATAAACTTATGTTCAGTAGTTACTGTTTCAGTACTTTATCTGGCTTAGAAAGGATCTAGACTCTACTCTAGAGAGAAATAATATTAAAGAAAGCTAGCCATTGTTTTCAGTAATTTCCTAGTAACTTTTTATAACATGTATGTATGAGGAGACAGAGCTACTATTATTAAGCCTATGATACTACTATTTTACTTACCAAAGATTTAAATACTCACAAGCATTTGAAAGCAATTTGTTTCCTTTATTTATTTCTTGGAGGTTTAGAAATATATATCTATATTTTTTTTATACATTAAACACAACTGTTCACATGCTAACCAAGACTAGGAATACAGGTTTACCACATGCTCACAGCACCTTCAATAATGGTCAGCTTGTAGCCTACAAAGACACTCTACAAGCTCTAGTTTTTCAGAACTAAAGGAAGAATCAAGTGGCTTTTACCAGGTATCATGGGATAACCATTTATGCATGCCTTGCCAGTGAGGTAGCCTGCTGTCCATGACTCAGAAATGAACAAATCATGTTTCTAATCTTTGAAACAGGATTTCATTCACTTACGGAATAAAGCAGGAAGGCCACACAGCCGTCTCAACACAGCAAGTGCCAGAAAAACACCATCTCTGTGCTGGGCCATGACATTAAGACAGAGAGTTTCCAGAAACTGAGGCCAAAGAACTAATGCTTAAAACCACTGGGGAAGTGACATTTCTAGGCTCATGCTCTATGAATGGAAATGCCACCCAAAGGTCTCTGACACACGACAGAGCAGAGCCACCATGCAGCAGAAGGCAGTGATGTTAGACACAGAAGCTGTATGGGTGGGCCAGGATCATTCAAGCACCAAAGAAATCTACTCAAGCTGCTCCACACTGTTGACTCCTCCACGGTTTCCACCACCAAAACCTGTAGCTTTGCTGTCACAGGAGCCATGGTCACTAAGAAAGAAGGGCTGACCGTATGAAGGAGGCAGCCCCAGCAGATGGCCCTGCTGTCGAGGCTAAGCACTGCCAATGCAGAAGCCAATGCAGCATGGCCTAGCTCCCGGCAACAGTAAATTTCCATGGCATTGTTTGCTGTGCCTCTGTCCTGCTATCTTGTTGCCTGCATGCAGGGGGCGAGGCTGCTTCCAGGGACACTAAGGGAAGTTCACACTGTCAAGTAAACCCATCGGCTCTACTCCAGGCTGCTTAGTGGGATGACAGTAACACATACATTCATCTCCACTGCTGCCGTTCCTAACCAAAAATAGGCCTGAATTATAACAGGCATTCAAAGGAACCTGCAAAGCAATAACCTGGAGGAACAAATAGCTAGAATAATATACAGTTGGACTCCTAGAAGGCAAAGCAGACCAGAGAGAAGCATGAATTTATCACTGACCCAGGTCCAAATCACCAAGAAGCCAGACAGAGATGGAACATCCCCCAGAAACTCTCCCTCCACACCCTATTTTCTACAACACATGGTTTAACGTCTATCCACAGCAGTGGACTGAGATATGTTAATTCAAGTTGTGATGTTTACAAAAAGCAAAGGAAAAAGCAGTCTGAAAATCAGAAACCAACACAGTGCTCTGATGTGCTTATGCTTTATACTGCAGAACTACTACTAGGCGTCAGTTGACTACATCTGAGCGGCTTCTCATGGCCACTCTGGAAACACAACTAATGGGAACTTGTGCTATTAAAACCATGCTTACACCAGAGAGGTGGGGAAATAAATAAAATCGAGCAAATGAAGGGAAAAAGGAAACTACCTCAAGATTATCTGTCTCAGCCAGCGCTGCGGCTCACTAGGCTAATCCTGCGCCTAGCGGCTCTGGCACACCGAGTTCTAGTCCCAGTCGGGGCGCCGGATTCTGTCCCAGTTGCCCCTCTTCCAGGACAGCTCTCTGCTGTGGCCAGGGAGTGCAGTGGAGGATGGCCCAGGTGCTTGGGCACTGCACCCCATGGGAGACCAGGAGAAGCACCTGGCTCCTGGCTCCTGGCTCCTGCCATCGGATCAGCGCGGTGCGCCGGCCACAGTGTGCTGGCCGGGGTGGCCATTGGAGGGTGAACCAACGGCAAAGGAAGACCTTTCTCTCTGTCTCTCTCTCTCACTGTGCACTCTGCCTGTAAAAAAAAAAAAAGATTATCTGTCTCTAATGTTAAAACGATCTCCTTAGGTTCACATTAAAATGAGTTTATGCTTTCATCCCTTCATGAATGACAGAGGGAACCTCATATAATGTTTGCAGTCAACAATGCAGAAGGGTTGGTATCCCAAAGAGCAAATGCAAATTCACAGAGAATAAAGAAATGACTGGAAAAATCAAGGATGAATAGATTTATTAATTCATTAACCAAGGCAATGTTTAAAAATAAAACTACTTTGGGCTGACATTGTGGTATAGCAGGTTAAGCTGCCGTCTGTGATGCTGGCATCCAGTATGGGCACAAGTCCAGGACCTGACAGTTTCATCTCCAGTCCAGCTCTGGGCTAATTTGCCTGGAAAAACAGTGGCAGACGACCCAAGTGCTTGGTCCCCTGCACACATGCAGGAGACTTGGGAAAGATCTCTGGGCTGCTGACTTTGGCCTGGACCAGTCTGGGCCATTGTAGCCTTTTGGGGACTGGGCCAGTAGATCTAAGACCTCTCTGTCTTTCTCTGTAACTCTCATATAAATTTTAAAATCTTTAAGACAACTAAAAAAGAAAAAGTCACCTCTAAATCTTGAAATTTACAGTTAATATGCAGTGGAATTTGATCCTTCAACTCTCACAATAAGCAAGCTTCCTGGGTTTTCCAGTGACCATTTTTACATTCAGTGTTGCAAAGCTGACATAGAAACAGGAGCTCACCCCACATGACCTTTCCTAAGGTTCTCCATGGAGATGGGAACTCAGTTTTGCTGAGACATAAATGTGCACGACTGCACTGCTCTGCAGGATGCACCACAAAGGGGAGGACTCTCCACACCTGTCCTGTGGCTGTAGGAACCCAGGGAGTCTCCACTGTAGAGGAAGGCAGTGGAGGGCAGAGCTGGGATCGCCTCTGGGGATCTCAGATTCAGGGAATCCCCTTCCAGGCTTCTCTCACTTCCTACTTATCTCCCAGCGCAGATGTGCACTGTGTCCCCTGCAATCCATGCCCTCAGGGAAAAGATTGCACGCTGGGAAATGAGTGAAGATGAAAGTGGAAGGGAGGCATATAGGGTCTGTGCCACTTCACACAGGCTCCAGGATATGCATAGACTGGAGAGGCAGGACATGTGCTTCTGATGGTGTCAGAGTACCAGGGAGAGACTTACCCGGTGCCCATATGGGATGCTGGTACTACAGGTTGTGGTTTAACCCACTACACCACAACACTAGCCCCAACTTTTATGTATTTTTACTAGAAAATCGCTCATGGCTTCTAGGTCTCCAGCTCTATGCCATGTTTCTCTTTTCTGACTTTCCTCACAATGGGCCTGGGGTTATGGGTTTCCAGGAAGTAGATCTCAACAGTAATTTATTGCCCGTGGTCCTGGACAGTAGACAAAGATTGAAACTCTGGAGATTTCTGGCGCAGACCTGCTCTTCACTGATGGGTCTGCAGCTGTGGCCTTGAATGGCGGGATGGTGAAACGGGCTCCCTCAGACTCCTTTTCTCTTTTTCTTTTAAAATTTTTTTTTCGCTTCCTTCCCTCCCTCCCTCCCTCCCTCCTTCTTCTTCTTCTCTCTCTCTCTCTTTCTTTCTTTCTTGAGCTACAGTGACAGAGGGAGAGACAGATCTTCCATCTGCTGGTTCACTCCCCAAATGGCGACAATGGTGGGGCGGGCCAAGCTGAAGCCAGGAGCCTGGAACTCCCCCAGTGCCGTTCATGGGCGTGGCACGGGTGCAAGACTCTGGCCACCACCCAAGGCTTTCCCAGGCACATCAGCGGGGAACTGGATTGGGAGTGCAGTAGCTTGATCTAAGCAGCGCCCACAGGGAATGCTGGCATTGCAGGCAGCCACTTAAGCCGCTGTGCCGCAACGCCTGACGCCCGAAGCCTCTGTTGGCCCTGTAAGAAGGACGGTGCACTGCTCGTGTGCATTCCACTTTCATTCCGGCCTGTGGATTCCACACAAGCGCCGTCTCCCACCACGCGTCGTGAGTGTCCACGCATCTGTGACAGATGTCCTGTCGTGCTCTGCACTCCACACTCTAGGGCTCCATCGTTCTGAGGATAACGGGGGAGGGGGTGCCCGCGGGGAGCGCTGGGAGATGGGGTCTGAGGATGGACGCCCCGCTGCCTTCATGGAATCGCGGTCTTCTGACGCGCGGTGCCGGCGCAGATCACTGGGAAATGGAGTCTGAGGCAGGCGCCCACGGGGATCTGGGTGATGGAGTCTGAGGCGGGCGCCCACGGGGATCTGGGAGATGGAGTCTGAGGCAGGCGCCCATGGGGCTCTGGGAGAAGGAGTCTGAGGCAGGCGCCCACGGGACCCTGGGAAATGGAGTCTGAGTCCAGAGCCCTGAGGTGTTCTGGGAGACGCGGTCCTCTGATGCAGGATGCCAGTGGGGACCACTGGGAGGTGTAGTCTGTGGCGAACGGCCGCGAGTCCTGTGCCGAGTCCTAGAAGCCACCAGAGGGCGCGCGAGCCTGCCTTTTCTGGCTGTAGCCATCAAGGGTGTGAGAAGTGCGCCAGAGGGCACGTGATCCTGCCTTTTCTGACTAGCCATCAAGGGTGTGAGAAGTGCGCCAGAGGGCGCGTGAGCCTGCCTTTTCTGGCTGTAGCCATCAAAGGTGTGAGAAGTGCGCCAGAGGGCGCGCGAGCCTGCCTTTTCTGGCTGTAGCCATCAAGGGTGTGAGAAGTGCGCCAGGTTCCCAGCAAGTTTGAAATTTCAGATCTACACTCTGTAAAATGCTTCCAATCTCTGGCTGACAGGTCTTCAGAGTGCTGGACACAGAAAGGTCTGGAGGGACAGGGGAAGAAATTCCACCTAAAGCACAAGATATCTACCAATAAGATATCCATGGCTGGCGCCGTGGCTCACTAGGCTAATCCTCCACCTGTGGCACTGGCACCCCGGGTTCTAGTCCTGGTTGGGGCACTGGGTACTAGTCCCAGTTGCTCCTCTTCCAGTCCAGCTCTCTGCTGTGGCCCGGGAAGGCAGTGGAGGATGGCCCAAGTGCTTGGGCCCTGCACCTGCATGGGAGACCAGGAGGAGGTGCCTGGCTCCTGGCTTCGGATCGGCACAGCGCTGGCCGTAGCGGCCATTTGTGGGGTGAACCAATGGAAGGAAGACCTTTCTCTCTGTCTCTCTCTCTAACTCTGTCTGTCAAAAAAAAAAAAAAAAAAAAAGGTGGCCACTGAAACTAGTATGAGGCCTGGACAGTGACCTGTAATACTGATTTTTAGGTCCACATGATGACCTGTAATATGGTGTGATATCTGATCTCTGAAACTAACTTGATGTTCCCTGTGTGGCTTCCAGTATTACTCTATCATGTCTGCATAGTGACATCCTACAAGGTTGACTGGTTTGGCAGGTGGCTACACTGGACTTGGTGGGCTTACTGTGTTAAATAAAGTTGGATGGTCTCTGTTTTTCCTGCATGGTGTTGACATGATTGTTTTCAAAAGCAATTTCCTTCTCAAATCTACAGGGAGGGTGGGACAGTGATGAATGCAAGTTCTTATTGCAACTGCTACTGTTTCTTTTAAAAGATTTTAGCAATGGGCCAGGTGCAGTGACATAGTGGGTAAAACCACTGCCTGTAGTGCCAGCATCCCATATAGGCGCCGGTTCGAGACCTGGCTGCTCCACTTCAATCCAGCTCTCTGCTACAGCCTAGGAAAGCAGTAGAAGATGCGGATGGAAGACCTCTCTGTCTCTGCCTCCTTCCCTCTCTGTGTAACTCTTTCAAATAAATAATCTTTAAAAAAAGATTTTAGCTATTTATAGATACACATTCTGATATTCCTGTTTTTAAAAGATTTATTTATTTATTTATTTATTTATTTGAAAGGCAGAGAGAGAGAGAGAGAGAGAGAGTTTT
This sequence comes from Oryctolagus cuniculus, assembly GCF_051225735.1. NCBI lineage: Eukaryota > Metazoa > Chordata > Mammalia > Lagomorpha > Leporidae > Oryctolagus > Oryctolagus cuniculus. The sequence continues at coordinate 2,851,797 of NC_142885.1, read as the reverse complement.
CAATCTGCTGGTTCACTCCCCAGATGGCTACAATGGCTGGAGCTGAGTCTATCTGAAGCCAGGAGCCAGGAGCTTCCTCCAGGTCTCCCACATGAGTGTGAGGGCCCAAGGACTTGGGTTATCTTCTACTGCTTCCCCAGGCCATAACTGAGAACTGGATCAAAAGTGGAGCATCCAAGACTTGAACAGGCGCCCGTATGGGATGCCAGCACTGCAGGCAGCAGCTTTACCTGCTACACCACAGTGCTGCCCCCCCTTTTTAAAGAGACTTATTTATTTATTTATTTGAAAGGCAGAATTATACACACACACACACACACACACAGAGAGAGAGAGAGAGAGAGAGAGAGAGAGGTCTTCCATCCACTGGTTCACTCCCCAGTTGGCTGCAAGGGCTGGAGCTGAAGCCAGGAGCCAGAAGCATATTCTGGATCTCCCATGTGGGTACAGGGGCCCAAGGACTTGGGCTATCCTTCAGTGCTTTCCAAGGCCACAGCAGAGAGCTGGATTGGAAGTGGAGCAGCTGGAACTTGAACCGGAGCCCATATGGGATTCTGGCACTGCAGGCAGCAGCTTTACCTGCTACGCCACAGCACTGGCCCCCTTTCCCTCATGACAACTGTTGTCATAATTTCTTTTTTTAAGATTTATGTATTTGGCTTGTTTTCACATTTGAGTATTTCTTAAGCAGCTAAGTTAGATAATTAATTAAAATTTATAGATATTCTAGTTTTTTGTGGTTACCCCAAGGACTTATAACCACATAAGTATAGGGTAGAGAATTATTATTGTGTTTATCTTCAGAGTATAAAACTGTATACAAGAACTTGATTTAGACATCAGTGAACTTGAACTGAGTTCTGAAAAGCCATATTTCAGATAGGTGAGATCTCACTGCCAGATTAACTATAGGGTAAAAAGTAGCATAAGAAGGGACTGGGATCAAGGATGGATTAATCTCACAGTGGGGGAAGTGTTCACTGACATAGCTTGAATGGGGATGGGAAGAATGGAGAGAATAACCGCGGATCAGGAAGCACAAATCAAGTTGTCGGGAAGGTGTCCTCCTGATCAATTCACATTTCCAACTCTTGATTTTGCTTCTGTTTTTTTAATATTTTTTTGCAGATTTTTTTGAGAGGCAGCAAGACTGACAGACAGAACTCTCATGCACTGGTTCATGCACCAAGTGCCTGCAACAGACAGGCTTCAGCCAGGCCAAAGCCAGGAGCTGGAAGTTCAATCCAGGTCTCGCACACCCAAGTATTGGATCCCTTCTGAGAGTCTGCATTAGCTGGAAGCTGGAATTAGGAGCAGAGACAAGACTTCAACCCAGGCGCTCTGGTACGCAATGCAGGTGTCCCAAGAGGCAGCGTAGCCACTGAACCAAATGCCTATGCTGACGCTGATTTGATACTGTCAACTGATAAACATAATCTTCCAAAGCAATAGCTTGTGTTTTTATTGAATGTAATTACAAAATAGCTTAAATGTCTATCTGTCTTCGGAGTGATATAATTTGAAAATCTTTGGAATTTTTTGAAGATTCTATTATTTGAGCAGTGTCTTCTCACCCAAATCTTGTTTCTTGTGATGTCAACAAGTACTGAACATTATGTAGGATAAAAAGTGTTGATAGAAATATTTATAGAGTCTGTATACAAGGGGGCTTCAAAAATTGTGGAAAAATAAAATTAAGATATGTTTATTTTGATGCAAAACTGTTTCAACTCCATGCATACTTTTTTCAAAATATGCACTTTCTATGAATTTTTGAAGACCCCCTCATATTTTTAAGTCAGTAGCTTTAGAGTTCTTTTGAAGCATAAAATTCTCCATTTTGAATAATGTAGAATTAATATTTTCTGATTCTTATGCAGGAAATCAGCTACATTTGTTGCTGTGGATTCATTCTGAGAGGAGGAGCATGGTGGGGGCAAGAGGCGTGGAGTCACCACACAGACCCCGGGAGTCAGGTGAAAGCAGGCCAGAGGCGAGCAGCCCACAGACTCGTCTATTTCAGTTGCTACAGCAGCTTAAATAGCCAAGAAAGCCTATCTGGTTAAGGGGTGGTTTATGCCCTAACCAATCACAGCCTGTTGCCAGGAAGTATCCAAAGCCATCCAATCACAGCCTGTTGCCAGTCATGCTCTGTTGCCAGGGGGTTTCCCAGGGGGTTTCCTAAGCCACTCCTGAGTAACTGACACTCACTTGCCAGTGGCCAATGTGGCATGGCTCTCTCATTCCACCATACATTAACATCTTTCAACTATAATTTGTCTGAGAAACTGTTTTTAAAACATTTCCTTCATAAAATTTAAATGAAAATTAGTAGGAGTTTATGGGTAATCTACTATATAACTTAGTGTGCAGGCTATAGCCAAAGCCACTACTGTAAAGGCCAAGTGATTTGACTTGGCCCCTGGTTTGATCTTGGGATACTCTGGCTGCAAAGTCATTGCTCTCTCAGAATGCTATGAAGTTAGAAAATGCTAAGTGGGGGTGCTGGCATCGTGGTGTAGCAGGTAAAGCTGCTGCCAGCAGTGCCGGCATCCCATATGGGTGACGGTTTGAGTCCAGGCTGCTCCACTTCCAATCCAGCTCTTTGCTATGGCCTTGGAATGCAGTAGAAGATGGCCCAAGTCTTTGGAGCCCTGCACCCACGTGGGCGACTCAGAAGAAGTGCCTGGATCCTGACTTCGGATCGATGCAGCTCCAGCCATGGCAGCCAATTGGGGAATGAACCAGTGGATGGAAGACCTCTGCCTCTCACACACACACATCACAATGCATGTATGAACATTAACATATACTCATGCACATATGCACACAGATACAGACACAGATGCACAATCAGAAGGTTCCAGAGAAAGTAAATTTATCTCTACAAGATGTTTGAGAATTTTAAAATGAAGAAAAGGAGACACTAACACAAGAAAGGTGGAATAAACATATTCCCAAGCCTCTGAGAAACAGGGGTGCAGATACTAAAGCCTACGTCTTACTGCTCTCTTGTGGTGGTTCTAAAGAACACCTTTCTGAGCACTGAACAGTCTCTCCTTCCTTTCCCAAATGTCTAAAAAATAATAAGCCTCTCCAAATGTTTTGGAATCCACTATGAGAAACTGATGATATTTGACAATTATGACAAAACCAATAATGCAGTATCATTTGGTCAGAACTAATTACCTCCTGATGGCCATGTTCTGAATTCAAGGACAATCCCATACCAAATGCTTGGGTTGGTTTAAATTATTATCCCCTAAGAATTCCCTCACTATATTTGTTAGCCATTTGCATTTCTTCTTCAGAGAACTGTCTTCTGAGGTCCTTTCCCCATTTCTTAACTCGATTGGTTGTTTGTTGTTGAGTTTTTTATGTTGCTGATATATTCTGGATGTTAACCCCTTATCAGATAAGTAGCTCACAAGTATTTTTGCACTTTCTGTTTGATGTCTCTTCACTCTGTCTTTTCCTTTGACATGCAAAAACTTCTGAGTTTTGATATAATACCATTTGTCTAGTTTTGCTTTTGTTGTCTATGCCTTGGAGACCTTAACCAAGAAGTCACCTTCTACACCAATGTCTTGAAGTGTTTCCCCTATATTTTCTCCTAGCAAATTTAGTCATAGGCCTTAAATTCAGGTCTTTAATGCATCCCCAGTAAGCTTAGGAGCCCCAAAATTATTCAGCTATCTGATGGTAATAAGGTATATAACATGCAATATCTTTTAAGATGATTTATTTACTTTATTTGCAAGATAGAGGTAGAGGAAGAGAGAGAGAGAGGAGAGAGGAGAGAGAGAGAGAGAGAGAGAGAGAGAGAGAGAGAGAGAGAGAGGTATCTTCTATCTACTTCACTCCCCAAATGGCTGCCATGGCCAAAGCTGGGCCAGACCAAAGCCAGGAGCTGGGAGCTTCTTCCAGGTCTCCCACGTGGGTACAGGGGCCCAAGCACTTCTGCTACTACCCCAGGTACATTAGCAGGGAGCTGAATTGGAAGTGGAGTGGCCAGGACTCAAACTGGCACCTGTATGTGATGCAAGCACCTCAAGCAGTGGTTTAACCCACTGCACCACAGTACCAGCCCCAAAATGCAATCTTATTGTAAATACATCCTTAAGATGAACATTTTCAGAGAAAGAAAACAACTAGGAAAAATATTTTAATTTGGTGCAATTGCAGCATACCACACAATGAAAAATGGCTCTCAGATGAAAGGCAATCTTCCCTCATCAAAGCACAGACAAACCAAAGAGAAATTGTTTGTTGATATTTCTCATTTCTAAAGTAAGTGCACTCCGAAGTCCCTTGTATGTTGATTTTCTACCAGTGTCTCACATCAATCTATTTGCATGGTCTGAGCATTGTATGCAATGTTCATCTGTGAGACAAAACCTCCGCATCACATGTCTTTGTGAACACTTGACTCTCTTTTCAGCAAGAAGCGTGGACTCGTGTGTATACTCTTGTCCATGCTTCTGCCATTCTTTCTTGGGCTCACCCTAATTGGGCATTTACCACCATTCTAGGGACACTTCCTGTATGGTCACTAACAACCATGAGTCCCATAGCGCCATCTCAGCTCCTGTCATGTCCAACCTGCTGCAGCCCTGGAGCTGATGCTAAACTCTTGGTTGCCTAATAGTAACTATTGTAAAGGACTCAGCCTAGGTATTATCCATTGTGATCCAATATTGTTGTTTCAAAGTATTTGGTATAGCATTCCTTATGTTTTCCTTTAAGAACTCCCCCTCCTTCAGACCCTTTGAGTGCACTCATAGTCTATTATGACACATGTTCAACCATTGCGTTGCTCTACCATTCCCAAATGAATATCATTCTTTGCAAAACCTGATTATTTTTGCTTTTGAGATTGCCATTGTCCTGGGGATATCACAGAAAACCTGGCCAGGTGGCCCAAGGCATCATGTTCTCTCCCAAGAGGCCCCTTCTTTTCCTACATGCCCCAGACAGGTTCCAAGAGGCCTGACTGCTGGCCTTGGAGCTGTCACTGAGATCATATGTGAAGTGGGAGCCAGGATGAGCCCATTCTGGTCTTGAAGGTGCTGACCTTTTGAAAGAATGAAAGAGAGGTTGTTCTGTAGTCACTGAGCTGCAAGGGGCATCTCTACTCCTAGATTCAATTACTCCATAGCCTGGGGGAGAAAAAAAAAACAATTTCCTGCAGCCTCAGGCCCCCATAGGCAAAAGTCTCTTCTGGCTCAGTCATCCTGCCCTCCCTGTGTACTCTCACAGCCTCCAGAGGTTTTGTGGGGAGTCTCAGAATATCCTGATGCTGGTCCGTGGTGGTGAGGCAGGCCTGAGAATGGATCTTAGGCACCCAGGGTGTGGGGCTGTGTGAGTGGGCAGAAATGAGTGCAGGCATCCTCAACTCTAGCCAAGTACAAAGCACTAGAGAGAATCCTCTTCCTGGATCCAGGCCTTGGGGACCTCTGGGCTGGTCTATGTATCAGTGTGTGCAAAGCTCATGAGTATTCACGTGGGGCCCAAACCACCTCATCGTTAGAGAAGTAAGACCAGTAACTGGAACATCTCTTTTATGTGGTGTGGATACCTGTTCATTTGTCAGGCATCCCCCAAGTGGCACCTGGAGACCTGGCTTGGACTGGAAGCTAAGTATGTATTCTTGGTTAACAACATCCAGGTGCAGAATGCAGTTTCTTTCTGAATAAAGGAGAGAAGATAAAATTTGGATGGGGGAATGAAGTAGCAGGGTAAGACCCTTCAAGCTAATCAAGGGTGGGTTATCAGGTAACTAACAGGAGCCACCCTGCAGCTTCTCTCTGGCAGGTGTGTTCCTGCAGGGCTCCTGGAGCTGCATCCAGGCCTAGCTGTCCTCAAAGAGGCGCCCCTGGGCCAGAGTGCAAATCTCGAGTTTTAATCCACATTCTGAGGCAGCCCCTGCTTCCCCCTGAACTTAATTGTTACTGTGGATTCGTTCTGAGAGGAGGAGCGTGGTGGGGGCAAGAGGTGCAGAGTCACCACACAGATCCCAGGAGTTGGGTGAAAGCGGGTGAGAGGCGAGCAGCCCGCAGACTCATCTATTTCAGTTGGTACAGCAGCTTATATAGTCGAAGCAGCCAATCCAGTCAAGGGGCGGTTTATGCCCTAACCAATAATAGCCTGTTGCCAGGCAGACTCCATTGCCATGTGGTTTTGGAAGCCATCCAATCACAGCCTGTTGCCAGGCAGGCTCCATTGCCATGTGGTTTCCAAAGCCATCCAATCAGTCTATTGCCAGGCAGGTTCCGTTGCCAGCAGCCATCTTGGCATGGCCTTCTTGTTCCACCACATTGCCCCCTTTTTGTTTATTTTGGAGCAATGGGAGGCATGATTCTTGGCCATACCATTGTTGACCCCGTTACCATGTGGTCTCCATTCATGGCTGTGCCTGTCTTAGGTTGTCCCCCAGGGGATCTTACCCGTCATTGACTAACCAGCGCTCAAAATGGGAGACAATAGGAGTGCTTGCTCAGATGGGGGTAGGAATGAGGAACAATGGTAACCACATGAAGGCTGTGGGCCATTTGAGTGGCTGACCAGAGCTAGTGGGGATAGAAAACAGTAGCGGATGTGGCTATGGGCAGTTCCTGAGGGTAGGATGATAGGGCAGCAGCTTGACAATTGGTAGCAGGTGCATCCACTAACAAGGTGGACTCTGTCTTGTTCAGCTGGTTCTGGTTGACTATCAGTTGCAGGCTTGATGTTTCTGGCTGGTACCCAAATGGGCTGTCCCACATTCTCTGGATAGACACAAGCATATCCTTGGCCCTTGGTCAGCAAAAGCCTTTCTATGGGTGTTGGAATCCAGGGCCTGAATTCCACATCTGCTCCTACATTTAGAGCAAACATGCAGATGGGATGGGGCCTAGCAGCTGCTCTGAGAGCCTGGGGTACCTGGGGACTGCCACAAACATGGGGATCCTCACTGGGTGCGGATGGGATGACCTCACATGGGTTATTGCCTCGAGGTCATCTAAGTTCATCCCATGGGTATCCGGGGGGTGTCTGACTAGGCATTGCTGCGTTGTCTGCTGACATGTCATTTTCACTGTCAGAGCGCTCTCTCCCTAAGTCATCAACTGATGTCTGTGAGACAGGGACCTGGAGTGACAGGCTCTCATCACTCACAGATTCATTATGTTTGGTCATCTGTGTGGGTTTCTGAGAGGGGGTATCTTTCCCATGTTTGAGTGCTTAAGAGCGGCACGGCACGCCAACTCTAGCCAAAGGAAAGACATGCACAGCACTGCTGCCATAACAAAACAAATTCCTAGCAACTCAGTGGTTGATGGCATTCTGCAGAGGTTCCCTACGTTAGACAGACAGACAGTGGTGTATCAGGTCGTACGTTGTCCTCTGCAGGGACTTCCTTGATTCATTAGGTCAAGGCTGTATGCCCACACGGTGTCTCCGGAGTGTCAACTCTCTCAAGGGAGGGTAGATGACTTGGTTCTGAATTCTGGGATGATCAGTCCCTTATGTGAATTCGCCAGGTGAGCCAAAAGTAAAAGGAGGAGCTGAGAAGCGGCATTAGGTTTCTGGGCAGTGTGTGCTTAACCTGGGGTCACTTTGACTGAGGACAAGGACAAAGAAAGGGGCGTAGGAGGGGGTTCTGTGCTCACCCTCACAGAACCGAATAGCACACAAAACACCGAGGGGCCTACTTGCTGAAATCAAGGGGGGACCTCGCCGAGTCCGACACACTGTCTCTCAGTCACGTTGGTGCCAGATGTTGCTATGGATTCATACTGAGAGGAGGAGCGTGGTGGGGGCAAATGGCGCAGAGTCACCACACAGATGCTGGGAGTTGGGTGAAAGCAGGCCAGAGGTGAGCAGCCAGCAGACTTGTTTATTTCAGTTGGTGCAGCAGTTTATATAGCCAAGGCAGCCAATCTTGTCAAGAGGCGGTTTATGCCCTGACCAATCACAGCCTGTTGCCAGGCAGACTCCATTGCCAGGTGGTTTCCCAGGGAGTTTCTGAAGCAATTCCTGAGTAACTGATGCTTTCTTGCCAGCAGCCATCTTGGCATGGCCTTCTCATTATACCACATGATCCCTTGAGGGTGCAGGGGCCCCGACATGTGGTGCCAGTGTCCCCCGACCCATGAGGGTGCCAGCATCCCCAGCCCCATGAGTGTGCCTGAACTACCAACCCCATGAGGGTGGCTGCTGCCCCTGACCCTGTGAGGATGGCTGCTGCCCGACCTGGTGAGGGTGGCTGTGGCCACCGACCCTGTGACAGTGCCCATGCCCCCAACCCGTGAGGGTGCCTCTGTCCCCCGACCCATGAGGATGCCAGCGCCCGCCAACCCCTGTGGTGCCAATGTCCTCCATCCCCCATGAGGATTTCTGAGCCCACCCAATGGGGAGAGGTTGTCTACATGCCCCCCCACATACAGTGGCATCATGGCTACCCCTAGCCCTCCCTCACCCCAACCACAGCCCACAGGTGGGCCTTCCTCAGTCTTCCTGAGCAGACAAAACTCCAGGAGGCTCCCGAGCTGTCTTTCAGAATCCCTCTCAGTGGCCCCTGAGGAGGGTCAGCCAAGGTAGGTACCTGCCACTCTGCCTGCCTCAGGACTGCATCTGCCGCACTGCACCAGCCCCACACTGGGGGGTGCCCCTGGGACCTCAGGGCCAGGCCCCTCCTTCTCCCTACTGCAGCGCCAGACTCCCTCATTCCTGTTTCTGTCCTTGGGCCAGCTGGCTCTCTCCTCTCCCTTCCCAGGCAGCCTTGGGACTCAGTGTCGCTGCCCAGGGCCTCCGTGGCTGAGCCTGGGGGTTCTCGGGACAGGATCCGCACCACTGGCAGATGTGGGTGCCCTCTGGAGCTGCCAGAGAGGCCAGGGGCTAGTGGTTGATGGTGTAGGGGCTGGGAACTTGGGGGGTGTTGTGGGACAGCCAGAGGCCTTTGAACTTCCTCCTGGGTGTGCCACACCTGCCCCAATCGGAGCTGTGCTGCTGGGGGCAGGGGGCAGGGGGTATCAAGCCCCCCAGCCTGCGAGCGCCAGCACAGGCCAGGGTGACAGGCCGGGGGTCACCTCGTCCCTTGGGTGTGCAGTTGAGCAGTGGCCAGGGTGAAGCCTTCGGTTGCTTGATGACCTCAAAGCCTGAGAATCCTCTGTACCCATCAGCCCAGGCGAGGCAGGGACGCACATCCTCCTGCCTCCCACCTGGGCATTGTCACACCTGCTACTGGCTGAAGGCGGGATCCTCAGTCCCGGATGAAGCCCCGTAGCCAGGGCAGGTCAGCTACTCTGAGTTCCGCCTGGCTGGGCCACAGAGTTGGCCCAGGGCCCCACCTGCCACTCTTCGCTGGCCTCTGACTCTCCCTCTTCTGCTTTTCCCCAGCAGGGAGGGCCCAGACTCACCTCCATGCCCTGCAGCCCCCCGACCAGCTGAGGCTCCCCTCTTAGATTTGTGAGTTTGTGGCCCCCTGCCTGCCCTGCCTCTCCAGTGTCCCCTTTGAGGATGCTGGGCTTTTTGAGTACCCGAGGGGCCTCCGGCACCCCCTCCAGCCATCCATTTTAGCTGCGTGCTCCTGGTTCAAGCAGGGTACTTCCTCCTGTCTTTCTCCATCAGGCCTGCTGGCTGCCACATGGGCCTCCCAGGCTAGTGCTGGCCATGGCCAGTGGGTCCAAAGGCAGGGCCGTCAGGGAGGAGGGAAGTCTGAGAGGGCTAGGCTTGTGTCAGGACTGTGGCTGTGCTGCCTGGGTGGTGAGTGAGAGGTGGCATGAGTGGCAGGGGAGGCCCTCTCCAGCCTCCACCCCGACTCCCCAGAAACTCTGGCCATCCACTCCAGCTCCTCCTCCCATCTTCCTTCTCCTTCCTGTCTATGGCCTTTTACAGAAAGCTCACCCACATGCCCACCTCCTGCTGCTTCCCACCTCCGCCCTGCCCACCAGTGCCGTGGCCTGGCTGCTCTTGCCTTACCACCTGTCTCCCTCCTCTCTCTCCACTGTTCTCTCTGCTCTCTCTCCCACTGCCAGCTGATTGGGTCAGGCAAGGCCATGCTGTCCTGAGAGCCCCAGGCCCCCCTTTGACATCTAACCAGATCCTTTCTCTTCCTCGGAGACCTCCCTTTGCCAGTCTGTCCAGAGAGCTGTTCTGTGACTTGACAGTGGCCCCTCAGCCTCAAAGCCTCCCCTTTATCTGTGACTTTCTGTTGTGTGGTGAGCTCACACCTCCAGGCATGACCTTGGTGAAAATTTGTGCCCCTCTGCAGTCCTGCTCCTGCCCTGTTCTATAAATATCTATAAATACCCATAAATACACACACACACACACACACACACACGGCAGTGCCCCTGGAGTCACAGTGTAATAAGACCAGCCTGGAAGAGGCCTCTTAACCCCACTGAATGCTCAGTACAGCACAGCACAGCAGGCTGCCCACTGCTGGCAGGCCCTGCTGCCCTGTGCAGTGCCCACCCACAGCACAGCAGACCCTGGGCCCTGGGACAATGCTGACCCTGGTCCAGAAGTGACCCTTGCCCAAGATGCCCTGGCCCAGGTGCCCCTGCCTAGCAATGACCCTCACACAGATGCTCTCCTCGCCCAGATGCCTTCTCCCATGATGCCCCCTGGCCCTAAGTGAACCTCACCCAGACTGCCCTTACCCATGATACCCCTGCCCCAGGATTGACCCTTGCCCTTGCCTTGGTGCCTCCACCCAGCAATGCCCCTCACCCAGATGCACTCCTCACCCAGATGCCATCCCTGAAATTGACCTCACCTGAAGATGACCCTGGCCCAGAAGTGACCCTTGCCCAAAGATGCCTTTGCCTGGAAGCCCCTGCCAGCAATGACCCTCACCCAGATGCCCTTTCCTGAAAATGACTTCGCCTGAAGATGCCCCTGGCCCAGAAATGACCCTAACAGAGGCAGAGAGAGGTCTTCTATCTGCTGGTTCACTCCCCAGTTGGCCATAATGGCTGAAGCAGTGCTGATCCAAAGCAGGAGCCTCTTCCAGGTCTCCCACGTGGGTAAAGGGGCCCAAGGATTTGGGCCATCTTCCACTGCCTTCCCAGGCCACAGCAGAGAGCCGGGTCAGAAGTGGAGTGGCTAGGACTTGAACCTGCACCCTTACGGGATGCCCGCAATGCAGACTGGGGCTTTAACCTGCTGTGCCACAGCACCAGCCCCCACGACAGTATTTTTTCCTTCATACTACCTGAACTCTTAGTGTAGAGTTACCCTTAGGAGTATAAAGTAAACTAAAAATAGATTTTTGTAAAAATTAATGGAAATAGGAGAGGGAGGAGGAAGAAGGGTTGGAGCGTGGGTGGGAGGGAGGGAAGGATGGGGAATATCACTATGTTCCTAGATCTGTATATAGGCAATACATGAAACTTGTATACCTTAAATAAAATTTAGCCTCCGAAGCGGCCAGCTGCTTCAAAATGAAGCTGAATACCTCCTTCCCAGCCACTGGCTGCCAGAAACTCATCCAAGTGCACGATGAACGTAAACTTTGTACTTTCTATGAGAAGCGTATGGCCACAGAAGTTGCTGCCGACACCCTGGGTGAAGAATGGAAGGGTTATGTGGTCCGGATCAGTGGTGGGAATGACAAACAAGGTTTTCCCATGAAGCAAGGTGTCTTGACCCATGGGCGGGTCCACCTTCTGCTGAATAAGGGGCATTCCTGTTACTGACCAAGGAGAACTGGAGAAAGCTCAAATCAGTTCGGGGCTGCATTGTTGATGCCAATTTGAGTGTTCTCAACTTGGTGATTGTAAAAAAAAAAAAATGAGAGAGAGAGAGAGAGATATTCCTGGATTGACAGATACCACGGTGCCTCGTCGCCTGGGTCCTAAAAGAGCCAGCAGAATTTGTAAGCTTTTCAGTTTCTCTAAAGAAGATGATGTATGCCAGTATGTTGTAAGAAAAGCCCTTAAACAGGGTAAGAAACCTAGGACCAAAGCACCCAAGATTCAGCGTCTAGTTACTCCACGTGTCCTGCGACACAGACGCCGGCAAATTGCTCTGAAGAAACAGTGTACTCTCCTCCCTTCAGAGAAAGGCACCTCCCTCTTTGAAGACCTGTTCTTTCCACTGGGATCTCACTCACAGAGATCTTTTTGCCAGAGTGTCTTGGCTTTCCATGCCTGAAATACTCTCATGGGCTTTTCAGCCAGATCCGAGTGCCTTTAGGGCTGATTCTGAGGCCAGAGTGCTATTTAGGACATCTGCCATTCTATGAGTCTGCTGAGTATCACACTTCCCATGTTGGATCACTCTCCCCTTTATTTATTCTATCGGTTAGTGTTAGCAGATACTAGACTTGTTTATGTGCTCCCTTTGACTCTTAGTCCTTTCATTATGATCAATTGTGAACTGAAATTGATCACTTGGAATAGTGAGATGGCATTGGCACATGCCACCTTGATGGGATTGAATTGGAATCCCCTGGTATGTTCCACTTCCACTTTGACTATGACCTTGTCTAAACAAGATAAGAGTCGGAGAACTCAAGGGGCTTCCATAGCCTTGGAAACTCATGACTGGTGCATAGGGAGATTACTGATGCCATAAACAGGAGTGTCAATTTGTAAAGTCAACAACAGGAGTCACTGTGCACTTACTCCTCATGTAGGATCTCTGTCCTTAATGTGCTGTACACTGAGGCTTAATGCTATAACGAGTACTCAAACAGTATATTTCACTTTGTGTTTCTATGGGGGTGCAAACTGTTGAAATCTTTACTTAATGTACACTAAACTGATCTTCTGTTAAAAAAAAAAAAAAAGAAAAGAAACTATCAATTCCCAACTTGACTCTCACTGGGATTAAACATGACAATAGGTCTGATCTGATTTCATCATCATTTAAAAAAAATCATCTATTATTTTTCACTTTATGTTTCTGTGTGGGAACAAACTGTTGAAATCCTTACTTAAGGTATACTAAGCTGATCTTCTGTATACTAAGATAATCGAAAATGAATCTTGATGTGAATGGAAGGGGAGAGGGAGTGGGAAAGGGGAGGGTGGTGGGTGGGAGGGACGGTATGGGGGGGAAAGCCATTGTAACCCATGAGACGTACTTTGGAAATTTATATTCATTAAATAAAAGATAAAAAAAAAAAAAAAAAAAAAAAAAAAAAGAAACAGTGTACTAAGGAGAACAAGGAGGAGGCTGCAGAATATGCTAAACTCTCAGCCAAGAGAATGGAGGAGGCCAAAGAAAAACGCCAGGAATGGATTGCCGGGAGATGTGGGCTGTCTTCTCTGAGAGCGTCTACTGCTAAATCTGAGTCCAGTCAAAACTAAGGTTTAATAACAACAAATAAATAAGATTGTGTTTCAGACCTCAAAAAATAAAAATAAACACAAATTTTGTTCACCTTTTCAAAAAACCTAATCCACTCATTGTTGGGGAATGGGACAGCCTGGCCAGCTGTGCCCCTCCCAACATGTACAAGCACAAGAAGTTTAGTGCTGGGCTTTTTCCACCCTGCCCGTTGCTAACCGCAAGATCCTGTTTTGACTTTAAGCATCCTGTTATTGCATGTTTCCCACATTTACTAAGTTTTGTTTCTTGCTGATTTGGTAACATGTTTTCTGTGAATCATATATAAACAGGTGGACGGTGGGCGGGATATATGAGGGTTGGAGGAGGCGAAGACAGCGGGCGTTTGCGACATGTAACCAGAGACTGCTAAAAAATAAAGTGGAAGCTGAAAAGCTGATAAACGCGTCTGGTGTCTCCGAGGTCTCTCTGGCATTAACCTATCCGGAAGGTGCACGCCTGCAACTCATCTTTTTAAAAAAATTTTATTTCATGTTTCAGTTCTGATATTATTTCTGTCTTCTAACTCTGGGATTTTCTTGCTTTTTGCGGTCCTTGAGGTGCATTGTTGTGTTTGTTGCATTTCCATTTCTTAGGCCATCCTCTGCTGCTTTCCCAGGTGCATCATCAGGGAGCTGGATCAAAAGTGCAGCAGCTGGGATTTGAACTGGCACCCATATGGGATGCCGGTGCTGCAGGCAGAGGCTTAACTTGCTACACCATGGTACTGGCCCCTCAAATCCGTTTTTCAAAGTTTGTTCTGATGCGCCCTGACCTCCGCTGCTGCCTGGAGGTGCTCGCAGCCTGAGCCCTGAGGGGCCGTGTGGTGTCCTGGCCAGCCTCGAGCACCCTTGGTGCGGCTTTGGCTCACAGCTAGTTAAATGCCCTTGAACTTGTCCCCCATGTACACAAAAATTATCTAGGGGCTGGTGTTTGTGATGTAGCAGGTAATGCTGCTGCCTGTGGTGCCAGCATCCCATATCGGCACCAGTTCAAGTCCAAGCTGCTCCACTTCCAGTCCAGCTCCTTGCTAATGCACCTGGGAAATTAGTGGAGGATGGCACAAGTGTTTGGGCCCCTGCAGCCATGTGAGATCTGGAAGAAGCTCCTGGCTCCTTGCTCTTGACTTTGGTCAGGGCCAGCTTCAGCCATGAGGCCATTTGGGTAGTGAACCAGTGGATAGAAGATCTGCCTCTCTCCCCCCCTCTCGCTATAACTCTGCCTTTCAAATAAATAAAAATAAATCTCTAAAAGATTATCAAAAATATGTTGATACTGAGATCACATACAGCATCCTAAATATATAGCCCCTTAGTCTGAGTCCATGCCACCTACAATAGCATACACAAATTCTGCTCCTGTGTGCCTTGGTCCAATACTGCTTTTCTTGTTATTGATAACATAGTCATGCCTTGTGTGCACAAACTTGCCTGTGTATAATTTTATGTAATTCCCTCTTAAGTGTTATAGGAGTAAAAGGTGGATTCCTGGGGCAGCAATAAGTCACCTCCTGGTGTCTACATCCCACATAGGATTTCCTGGGTTTACATCTGGTCCAGTCCTGATTTCAGCTTCCTCCTGATGTGCACTGTGGGAGACAGCAAGTCTCACAAGGGCCCAAAACGCAGCCCACAGTTCTTTGCGGGCTCCAGTGTTGGAGTGTGGGTGGGCGTGGATGATATGGGACTTTGCTTGTCATGGAATGGGAGCTGGAAACACAGCTGCTTAGAAGCTGACAACCAAGGCACAGAAATGAGTCTGAATCCCATTGTTTCAAGCATGTGGGGGCAAAACCCCCAAGTTACTTCTGGGAATCTGTGCCACCACTGGGAGAAGTACTAGGCTAAGACTGTTGGGGGTGTGTTTGGGAATTTGTAATTTGCCAGAGGATACAGACATGCAGGCAGTTTACAATAGACCCTTTCTGGGCCATATTCAGGAGTGGGAGAGGTTAGTGATTTCCCACAGATGAGAGTGTGAGTTTTCTACATGAGTGCAGATTTGTGTTAGCCAATATAGTATATCTTCTCCTAGACAAGCCCTTGTTCACCCCTCACACACACTGCTCTGCACAAAGGTGCCTTGCCCAAGAACTCCTCGCCACTATTCCTCCCTGTGAGAAGTAAACACTTGGTGCATTTTCAAAGTAAGAATGGTAGATTCCGTGCACCTGAGTTTTTAGGGACCCAGGAAGGTTGTGGCCAAACAGCTGAAGCAAATGCCAGGAAGATTGTCATGCTGTTGTTACTCAGCCAATGAGGAACTGGGGGAGGGATCTGCTTGCTAGGAAATAAATAGCTTTCTGGAACCTGCTCCTGGTGTGCTGGCACAAGGCGTTGCAAGATCGGAAGTCGTGTCTTGCTCTTGTTGCATTCACTGAGTCGAGTCCATCGCTTGAGCGGATGGGTGAGGCTGTTTCTCACACAGACCAAGCTTTAGGAATCATCTGTCAGCCAATGGAGGGCTGCCCGTGGTGAGTGTGTGTGTTCCCCGAGAGGCAAACATGCGTGGCCTTGCCTTCATTACGTGCCTGTGGTTTCCTGGGCTGTCCTGAGCTTCAAAGACCCCCAGGGATGAGAGAAGGCAGGGACCGCAGTTTCCTTGCTGTGGGAACTGAGGTGATGCCCATGAAAGCATACATTTTGCCCACATGAGAGGGTTGTTTGGAGATAGCTGCACATCTCTGCTAGCTGCTTCCTGAGTTCAGGAAACTTGGCCCTGGTTGCAGTGCTGGTCATGATGGGGTGAGGGTGAGGGACTGAGCTGGAGCTCGGGGCTCTGCTTCAGGGGGCTGTGCTCAGTCTGAAGTTTTACTCTTTCTGCTGATGCCTTTTTTTAAATTAAAGATTTATTATGTATTTGAAAGAGTTACACAGAGAAGGAAAGGCAGAGAGAGGCAGAGAGAGAGAGGCAGAGAGAGAGGCAGAGACAGATAGAGAGGCAGAGACAGAGAGGGAGATGTCAGTCTTCCATGCGCTGGTTCACTCCCCAGTTGGCCATAATGGCCAGAACTGTGCTGATCTGAAGCCAGGAGTCGGGAGCTTCTTCTGAGTCTCCCATGCAGGTATAGGGGCCCAAGGACTTGGGCCAGCTTCTACTGCTTTCCCAGGCCTTAGTAGAGAGCTGGATCAGAAGTGGAGCAGCCAGGTCTTGAACTGGCACCCATATGGGATGCCGGCACTGCAGGTGGCGGCTTTACCTGCTATGCCACAGTGCTGTTCATCCTTATGACATTGTTGTGCTTTTTTTTTTTTGAAGATTTATTTATTTGAAAGTCATAGTTTTACACACACACACACACACACACACACACACAGGTCTTTCATCCACAATTGGCCACAACGGCTGGAGCTGTGCCGATCCTGAAGCCAGGAGCTTCCTCCAGGACTTGGGCCATCTTCCTCTGCTTTCCCAGGCCATAGCAGAGAGCTGGATCAGAAGTGGAGCATGTGGGGAGCAACTCGGACTAGACTAAGTTACTCGAATTAAGACTTATTCTATGCATCTGCTCTCCCACAATATGGCACTGGGAGAGGAGTAAACAGCTTCTACGCAGCTGCCTCTCACCAACTTGAGTGATGAGCTGCAGGAGCTTATCCTGCTCCTGATTGGAGGAGAGCAGCGTACTCGGCGTGTGGGTAGCAGAGTTGGGATTGGTGGAAGAGGACTATAAAGGAGGAGAGAGACAACATGCACCAGGAACACCTGAGGAACATCTGAGCAGCCCCCGAGAAAGCCGGCCGGTGGTGTGCTGCTCCACCGAGGAAGTGGGGAAAGTGGCAGGGGGCACCGTCCTTCCATGGAGGTGGAAGGATGGCAGCCAACCCAGGAAGAACCAGCAGCAAACCCGGGAAGGGCTGAGCAGACAAAAGAACAGCGCAGGGTCCTGTGTCATTCCTCCGTGAATAGGGGGAGCGACAGAGCAGCCGGGTCTTGAACCAGTGCCCATATGGCCCTTCAGGCCAGGGCATTAAGCCGCTGCAGCACAGCGCCAGCCCTGTCTTGTCTTCTGATTCCTGGTGTTTCCAAACTCTCCATCTTCCTGTCCTCCAGTGAGCCCCTCCCCTTGCCTGTCTTTTTCACCCCTTCTCCCCTCCAGCCCTCCTCCTCCTGTCTGCCTATGCATATCAACTGTTATGGCTGTGAATGCAAAGGCCTGCCTTACTCCTGGTGTTTCATTTCATGTTTGATCCTAGTATGAAAGGTGATTTTATGTAATGACTGAACGGGGCCACCAAGTGCCCACACATTTGGCCAGGCATAAATTTGATGTTTCTGTGTGGGTACTTCTGGCTAGGTTTAACATCTGTAGACTTTGTCAGGGAAATCGCCCTTCCTGGTCAGGTTTGAGTGGAGCAAAAGGGCTACTCAGTCCGTGAGCAGGAGCGGACCCTCCTACCTTAGTGCCTTAGATAACTGACCAATACTCTGATAGTGTCCTAGAATTGAATGAATGGCTCTCCTGGGTCTCCAAATGGGGATGTGGACATGTTGGTCCCTGGGATCCTCCCCAAATGACTCAGGAGTGTCAGTAGCTGTATAATGCATCTTTCTTTGCCAATACAGGCAAATGCCAGATACATAGAGGGATGAATGGATGGTTAAATAGATTCAACAGATGCACATACATGGAGACTTCTGCATTCTGTTGTTTCTACTTACATTGGCATTTCTGGTTAATTTCCACAGAAATCTTGAGGATCTGAATTATGCTAAGGTGTCAGGCAGTGTGGTTTTGTAAAGATGAAAGAAACGGCAGTGTACCCTGAACGCACAAGCTTGGTGGGTAGATAAAGCAAACTCACCTAAGAAGACAAAGAACAAATCAAAGTAGAGCACAGGGAGATACTTTGTCTCACAGAACAGGAGCACAGTTGAAATGTGTGCCTGTGTAATCCACAATGAGGCCAATTGTGGTCAGAATGAAATTAACTCATCTGTTTTGGGGATCGGTAGGAGCAGTAAGACACCCTGGTTTTTCCTTAGATGAGCTGATTCCTCCACGTTGGATGTCCATCAGCCACACCTGGGTAGAACCCTGAACCGTGATGAGCCCAAGATCTCAACACGTTTCAGCCTTGCCTGAGCCTGTGGGTCTGGCCAGGCATTAGATTCCCTCCTTGCAAAATGCCCTGCACGGTGCTGAAATAGTTTGTCCAAGCTCTCTGATGGCTGAACTGCTAGTGGTGATGTACTAGTGTGTTCTCATCCCAGATTAGATCCATGGTCACAGCTTCAGTGAGATACTCTTGGAATCGAGGAGCTAAATTGTTCATGCTCCCCTGGGACCTGTCTAACCAAATCTAGTTGCAATGATACAGTAGCTTCTCTGGGGAAGGAAGATTGTTTCTTTGGTTTCTAGGAATAATCTATTGTTACACCTAGAAGAAGAGTCTTTGGGTGGAATCCAAAACTCCCCAGCCAGTTGTCTGGTGAGTGGCACACAGGGAGGTGCACAATGTACCATAGTGATTCTTTTTTATGATTTAGTTATTTGAAATAGGTAGAGACAGAGAGGTCTTCATCCGCTGTCTCACCCCAAGATGGCCACAATGGCCAGAGCTGTGCTGATCTGAAGCCAGGAACCAGGAGCTTCCTTTGTGTCAGGATCTCCCCCTTTGGGAACTGGCCAGGTTACCACGAAGGAAGAGTCGAGGAGACTGAGGAAGGTCAAGCTAAACACACTTTATTGATACTCTAGGTGACTAGGAGGAGAGATCACTCAAGCCTACTCCTGCAGGCACTAGGCACTATGGACCAGGAGCTTCTCCCTGCGGGCACTAGGCACGAGGGACTTGCGAGAGAGACTGAGCAACCTCTGGTTTACAGCATCTGAGGGTCCCCTTATATACAGTTTCTAGAGGCTATCCCCGCCCACATTCCCACCCCCCAGGGTCCCGTCATCATGGCAATGACAGTTTGTGGTTAGGCCCTCTAGGCCGTCCATTTTCAAATCTTACCAGCTAGGGTGGCTACTACTCTACTTTTCCTTCAAGCTGGGCGCGACTGCGACTGCGGCTGCACAGTTACTTTCTTTCAAAGGGTGCTACAGTTACTTTGTTTCAAACGGTGCTACAATTACTTTCTCCATGAATGGTTCCCTAACAGTCCTCCCTTTTCTTTTCTTTAAATGCGCTCGTAGTCCTGCAAAGCCCATTGAGCCGCTGGGCCAAGGGGATGAACATTCTTGAGCATATTCTGGATTGATTTCCAGATTCGGGATCTTCCTTTTCCTCTTCTATTTCTGGCAGGCTGGGTTCCTTTCGGAGGGCTAGGTATCCCTTCATGAAATTCTGTCCAATTGAGAAGAGGTACTGTAAGATAGGCAAGCATACAAGTACCATACAAAATATTGCTCCTATTTTAAACCATTTCCAGGATGGGAGCCAAGAGGAAACTGTGTCAGTCAGAGTATTTATTGTCTGTTCCACTGTTCTGACTTGACCTATCTTAAATGCTGCTATATGTTGAAGCTGTATTATCTGTAGAGTGCTCTCAGTAATGTTAGCCTCAAGATGAGCTGTTGCGTTTACCCACTCTAGCCAGGTAGAATGGTTGTGTTTGAACATATCAGCTAGTTGCGTTGCATTAGGAATGGATAGATTGTTCCACGGAATGGTGGTAATGTGTGGGGAGCAACTGAGACTAGACTAAGTTACTGGAATTAAGACTTATTCTATGCATCTGCTCTCCCACAATATGGCGCTGAGAGAAAGAGACCAAACAACCTCTACGCAGCTGCCTCATCAGTTTGACAAGCTGCAGTAGCTGATCCTGCTCCTGATTGGAGGAGAGCAGCGTGCTCAGCGTGTGGGTAGCAGAGTTGGGATTGGTGGAAGAGGACTATAAAGGAGGAGAGAGACAACATGCACTGGGAACATCCGGATAACATCTGAGCAGCCCCCGAGAGAACCGGCCAGTGGTGTGCCACTCCTCCACGGAAGTGGGGAAAGTGGCAGGGGAGCCGCCCCTCCACAGAGGTGGAGGGGTCGGCAGCCAACCCGGGAAGGACCAGCAGCAAACCCGGGAAGGGCCGAGCAGACAAAAGAACAGTACAGGGTTTAGTGTCATTCCTCCGCAAATGGGGGAGCGACAGTAATGCAAACTCTTCCAATCACTTCACCCTTGAGTTCTCTTTCCAAAGCTAGTATAGTAATTATCTGTTCTATTTGTACCGTGCGTGCTTTGAGCATCTGGAGCCCTATAGCATGTGTCTTTTTTTTTTTTTTGACAGGCAGAGTGGACAGTGAGAGAGAGAGACAGAGAGAAAGGTCTTCCTTTGCCGTTGGTTCACCCTCCAATGGCCGCCGCGGCCGGCACGCTGCGGCCGGCGCACCGCGCTGATCCGATGGCAGGAGCCAGGAGCCAGGTGCATTTCCTGGTCTCCCATGGGGTGCAGGGCCCAAGCACCTGGGCCATCCTCCACTGCACTCCCTGGCCACAGCAGAGAGCTGGCCTGGAAGAGGGGCAACCAGGACAGAATCCGGCACCCCAACCGGGACTAGAACCCGGTGTGCCGGCACCACTAGGCGGAGGATTAGCCCAGTGAGCCGCGGCGCCGGCCAGCATGTGTCTTAAGCAGTGTTGACTGGTCACCTAGCTGAGCCCGCTGCTCCTGAATTACCTTCAGGAGGGACTCCAAGGAATCTCCCTGTAGTTGGGTAGTTCTTAGAGCCAGCGCTCCAGTCACAGCGCCAGCTACTGTGGCTGCTGACACTGCTATAGTGACAATAGCTGCTGTTACTCCAAAGTCTCTTTTTTTGTGCATCAGTTTTATTGGTATAATCAAATCAGACATATTTACTGGTACATATGTGAAGGGAGTTGCCTTTACCACCATATATGGAGCCAAGAATGTTATCATTCTCTCTTCCCATTTCAGGCCTCTTATATAGCAACCAAGCTCCTTTTTAGAATCTAATGAGTGTGTGCATCTAACATACAATACTTCCCCTTCTGTTCTACCTGTCCAATTTCCTGGGTCTTCCCTTACTGGAATTTTTACAAAATGTTTGTGAAACATTTCATATCCTGCCTGCCAAAAACAATGTGTTGACTGATTGCTACTTGGAGGTCTACCTATAGTATATCTTTGCTCTGAGCCATTTTTACAAATAAAAGAGCAAATTATTAATATCAGGGTATGTATAGGCTGGTGGGTTTTCTACTAGGCCTAACACTTGTTCTGTTTTTATCCTTGGCAATATAATTAAGATGATTCCCACAATCTCATTAAATTACCTAATATTTTAAATTGTTTAAGCGTTTGCTCACCTTCAATTAACTTACCTTTATCTGGGTCCCATCTCCGTTTGCTGCTGCTGCTGCCATTTCTGGAGTTCTTTAGTCCTAGCTCTGGAATATGAAATCCCTAATTCTTTCTGTAAAAAGCATCTTACAAACATATGAGTTCTTTTGACAGGATAATTGCAATTGATATTCCATTAGTGCCTAATTGGAAATTCCCAAGTCTTGAGGTCCTGGGGCTGGAACCATCCTAACATGTCTTTGGGGCAAGCTAATAATCCCCTTTTCAGATGTGTCGATCACTACTGTTCCTTCTCCTTTCCAAAGGATGGTTGTGGGCCCTTTCCAGTCTTTACTGTTTGGTAATCTATAAAAGCAAGAGTTTTTTATCTTTAAATTTCTGGAGTTGGAGCGTTTGCTCTAGTTCTTGCCATCTCTGATGAATATATCTTTCAGTAGGGGTATAGCCCCCTATTCCTCCCCTTTTCTTTTGATTAAGGGCGATAAGAGCCAATTGTAGCCGTGCTTCAACGGTTTGAACTACATCGGCAAATTTATCCATTTCTTGTTTTAAGGATTGATTGGCTCTCTCAACCATTCCTTGTGACTGTGGATTATAGGGTGTGCCTGTGGTATGATCAAAATTTAAATATCGGCACAATCCTGTGACCCTTTCTGCTGTGGAGTTAGGGCCATTATCTGTATGGAGTGCTTGGAAATGAACTAGATTCTGTAGTTCTAATATTCCCCATACTGTTTCCTGAGCAGTCTCCTTAGGAATTAGCTTAGCCCATAGAAGGCCAGTAGATGTCTCAATGGCTACCAGAATTAGCTGGGCCTCATAGTGGGTCACATCCATTTGCCAGTCTCACCCCTGATCTACTAATATGAGGAGTAGTTCCTCTTTTATGTACACACTTGGGGAAGTTCTTTATTATTTGTTCTGCTACAATTTTTGGTAAGCTGAATTGTTGTCTCAAGTATGACACATCACTATGCCATTTAGCATGATCGTCCGTGCCTGTCTCTATATGTTCTAGAAAAAAGATGTTTGGTGCCTTACTTATGTCATGGAGGACAGGTATTAAAAATAACTGAGCTACTGATTGTCCTGCTTTTGCATATACTATTTTTTTGGGATAGGTTAACCAATCTTATCTTTAAAGGATTTTGATCTCCTGGGCTGATGAAACCTCCAACTACCCTTACTTTGGCCTCAGTCATCTCTGGTGTTTCTGTTATCCACCCCCACTGTCCTGGGATTATGGTAATTTGTGTTTGAAGGTTAAGAGTCTCTATTACCTTTGGCGTAAGTACCAGATCTTTTGGGGGCACTTATGGAGTATCCAATCTGTTCTGGTTCTTTTTCCTTAATGTGGCCACCTTGTACTACCAGGTTTATTTGAGTTGTATTTATTTGTGAAACTAATTTGTCAATATTTTCTTTGCCTGGGATTCCCTTATGTCCAGGCACCCATTGGATATAAATCTCTTCTTTACTTTCCATAGCTTCTAGTATGGTTCTAAGCAAGGGTTCTTCAATATTTACAGGCAGGGGTATGGCCTCAATTAATGTATATACATATTGAGAATCTGTAACTATATTCATTATCGGGGGTCCTTCTTGAAAGGCTAGTAGCATGGCTCTTTTTTCTAATTCTTGATTACTTCCCTCACTCTCCTTAACTAGTTTAACTCCATCTGATCTCCAAAAGCCATATTTTCCTTGCCCCTGTTTGCTTCCTCCATGAACATAGTAAGTAGGTCCTGGCACGGGATGACCTTGAAGACTGCTTAGTGCCCTTCTAAGCATTATAGGCACATGGATACATCCAATCTGTGGTACCCAATGCAAGTAGGGGTCTTCCTGAATCATAACATCTAAATCCTCTTTTTTAATAGGTAACCAATATATAGGTTCTTGCCCTATTTGAATAATGCATTCTTGTCTGATTTTATGTAGACATTTTAGGGCTCTAGTTAGAGGAGATGCTGTCAATACCTTTGGAAATTCCTGTCTACCTACCCAAAGGATATCAGATCCTTGGTGCACTTTATAATTTATGGTGTTACCTCCCATCATAACTGTACAGTAAACTTCCTTGCTGGGGTCCCAGTAGCTTAAAGGTTTGTGTTCTTGTAATAGCCTCCTTATAGTCCCTAACTCCTGTCTTCTTCGGGGGTCCATTCCCTGATACTATTTAACTCTTGGTTTCCCTTCATCATAAGAGTACAAGGTTTTGTCTTAATTCCGGGAACAGCTTGGGTCATCCAATTAAGGAGTCCTACTAACTTTTGTAGTTCATTTAGGGTGGGCTTCTCTGAAGTTCTGGCAACTCTAGTTTTTGCAATGTCTATTTATTTGGGTGCAACAAGTACCCCATCCATGAATAGGAATATTGTTCTTGTAATTTCTCATTTGGTGTCTCGAATCCCTTTTCTAAAAGCATTTTTCTGAGTTTTTCTATGGAATGATCGGACCCAATATATATATCATCCATATATTGATAAAGATCTACTTCTGGGTGTTGTTGTCTCCAGGGCTCTAGTATGTCCCTTAGTATACTTTGGTAAATCAAGGGACTTAATACAAAACCTTGTGGGAGGCAATTCTGAACATACCTATGGCCTGGACCTTGATTATTAACCTCTGGGATGGTAAAGGCAGTGCACTGCCTGAAGTCCTTATCCAGAGGGATGGTAAAATAAGCATCCCCTATATCCAAAAGAGTAACCTGGTTTCTTCTTTGTAATCCTCCAGGGTGTGGAATACCTAATTGAACTTCTCTTCCCTTATCTACTAATTTATTAAGTTCTCTAAAATCTATTAACATTCATCATTTGCCTGATTTCTTCCTTATCACAAATAATGGGGTGTTCCAGGGATTATCTGGGTCTGCTGGAGATATCTTCCCTTCCTCTAGTAGACTTTTTGTTATTTCCTTAATTCCTTCTAATTTTTCTTTGGTTAAAGGCCATTGGGGAATCAAGGGACCTTTATTAGGATCTTTCCTTTTTATCTTTATTGGGGTAATTTGGGTAGAGAGTTGCGCCATAATTAGGGCTACCCCTAACTTCGTTAAGATATCCCTTCCAAATATATTGATGGGAATATCTGGGGATATTAGAATGGATGTCTTTGTCTTCCTTCCTTTTTTGTCTTTCAGTGTAATCTGTGATATTTTTTGTAATTTAGAGCACCCTCCCACCCCCTCTATATTTTTCCATCCTTCTGTTATCCCTTCTTTTATTCCTTTAGCCTCTTGTTTCCTTATTATAGTTAAATCAGCCCCTGTGTCTAACAGTCCTATTATATCTCCCCCCCAGGTTTACCTTTAAGGTAGGTCTTTGTTTTAATTCTACTTTGGTAGTTTTGGGTAGATCACTGTCACAGGGGCTTCTGTCTGTGCTTCCCCCAGGGGTGGGGCTGATTGTGGGATAGATGAGTGGATATTCTGGGAAGATGCCATCATGGTCCGGGGGGCATTGCCCCCTGCTTTCCCATTTTTTTGGCTGTCTGCATACTTTTGCAATATGTCCTGTTCTCCCACAATTATAGCATTTTAACGGAGTTTTTCTCCACTCCTACAATTTCTTGCCATATGCCCCTTTTTTCCGCATCTGTAACAAGTTCCCTGAAAACTTCTTGACCCTTGCTGTCTATCTCCAGCCTTTAAGGCCTCTGCCAGCATGGCCATCTTATAGGAGGTGGACCCAAATTCCCTACAGGCATACATTTTTTCTTCTAACGAATCTCCTGGTCTTAAATTTCTAAGCAACTTTTTACATTCTTCATTAGCATTTTGAATGCTCATGGTGTCCTTTAAATATGTTCTCAAATCCTCTCTAGATGTTTCCATATCAATCTGAGTAAATAATCAATTAATAAACTCAGGGTAGGGTTCTTTGGGCCCTTGTCTGATGCTAACTGCTTTAGGGCCCCACTGATAGTTCTCTGGCATTCTTGAAGCACCTCAAGAACCCATGTTCTATGAGGGTTCTGGCATCAGCAAATCTAGAGCCAGCTGCTTCTTCTGGTGATAATCCAATTCCCCTAATCTGATCTGATGTTAGTGGCACTAATCCAGCCATGTCGGCTGGGGGAGGGGGATGCATCTCATCCCATAGCATCGCCTTCTCTTTTATCTTATCTATGACTAGCTGTTTCTCTGCTGCAAAGCCAGGAGTTACATTCAGTAGCATATTGATGTCTACCGACGTAAAGTTCACTGAAATTACCGCAAAATAAGTGATGGTAGCCGGGTGTGTGAGACCGTGTTCCTGAACTTGTTTAAGCCAAGCGGCTATTAGTCCAGGTCCCACAGGCTCGTATTCTCGCCTACCACCTCTTAACATTATCGGGTAAGATGACTGTTCTTTTGCTTTTTCTTCCTTGCTTAACTCCCTGGGAACAACCTGAGGTTTTTCCCTACATTCTGCTATGGCATCATAGAGCTTACTGGCATCTCCTGTATTTTTTGGATTTAATTCCTTGCCACAACAAATTAACACCTTAAGGGTGTCTACTGCACATTTATAGTCTTTCCCTGTTGTGGCGCCTTCTCCTTTTTGTAGAAATTCCTCCAGGAGGAATTTCTCTTCCAAGGTCTGCAGATCTTGGAGGTCCCATCCTGTACAAGCTGCTGCCAGCTTACAAGCCCATGTTACATTTCCTGGTGAGTAGCACTTCACTTTCTTGCATCTTGTTGGCTGGCCTGGAAGGATCTTCACCTTCTCTATACTCACTAGCGCCTGTCTATATTCTTTTGACTGGGACATCCCACCCATCGTGTCTCTTTCAACCACCACTACTCACCCTTTTGACGATTCCTCAAGGGCTCATCTCCTCACCACCATCTGACTTCAGGTCCCTGTTCGGGCGCCAGCTGTCAGGATCTCCCCTCTTTGGGAACTGGCCAGGTTACCACGAAGGAAGAGTTGAGGAGACTGAGGAAGGTCAAGCTAAACACACTTTATTGATACTCTAGGTGACTAGGAGGAGAGATCACTCAAGCCTACTCCTGCAGGCACTAGGCACTATGGACCAGGAGCTTCTCCCTGCGGGCACTAGGCACGAGGGACCGGGGAAAGAGACTGAGCAACCTCTGGTTTACAGCATCTGAGGGTCCCCTTATATACAGTTTCTAGAGGCTATCCCCGCCCACATTCCCACCCCCCAGGGTCCCGTCATCATGGCAATGACAGTTTGTGGTTAGGCCATCTAGTTAGGCCATCCATTTTCAAATCTTACCAACTTGGGTGGCTACTACTCTACTTTTCCTTCAAGCTTCGTGTCACTGCAGCTGTGCAGTTACTTTCTTTCAAAGGGCGCTACAGTTACTTTGTTTCAAACAGTGCTACAATTACTTTCTCTGTGAATGGTTCCCTAACAATATAGGAGTTACTGAAAAAAGTAAAATTGTAAACTTTGAGATAAAATGAAATCATAACTTATCAACATCTATGGGACACAGCCAAAGCAGTTTTAAAGGGAAGTTGATAGCATTAATTTAATTAAAATACAGAATGGTCTCAAAGATCCAGTGATGCATCTCAAAGACACAGAAACACAGGAGGAAACCAAATGCAAAACCAGAAAGAGGTGAGAAATCATGATGTCCAAAGCAGAAAGAAATGAAATTGAAACTTAAAAAAGCAAAGGATCAATAAAACAAAAAGATATTTGAGCTGATTAATGTAATAGATTTTCCTTTAGCCAGACTTGCAAAGAAAAAAAGAAACATTCAAATAAAATTAGAGATGAAAAAGCAGACATTTGAACTGAAACAGAGGATGCTAAGAAACTACTATGAACAAGCATGTGCACATAAACTGGCAAACCTCGAGAAAGTGGATAAATGAGGATTCTTAGAGCCTATCAAGATTAAATCAAGATGATATAAATCTAAATACAAGAATAAAAAGAAACAAGATTGCAGCAGTAATTAAACATCTGCCTTCCAGTAAAAATCCAAAACACGATGGATTTGCTACTGAATTCTATTAAACATTTGAATAGGAACTTATTCCAGTAATATTCAAACCATTTCAAAATATTAAATGGGATGGAACCCTACTAAACTGACTTTACAAGGCCAGTGTTACTCTTATCAAAAACAAAAAAGACAAAACAATAAGAAAACAGACCTATATCTTTATTGAACAAAGATGCAGAGATTCTCAAAAAACTCAATTAAAATCCACATAAAAAAAATCAGACATCATGATCAACTTCAATTTATCCCAAGAATGAAGAGTGTTTCAACAATAGCAAGTCAATAAACAACATAAATCACAAGAACTAAAAAATAAAAAAGCATATGGCCACCTCAATAGAGACAAAGACAATGTTGGATAAGATTCAACACCCTTTCATGTTTAAGAAAATACACAAATTAGATATAGAAGAAACATAGGGTCTTTGCAAGTCCTTGGGGCCCTGACCAGGTGGGAGACCTGGAAGAAGCTCTTGGCTCCTGACTTTGGATCGGCACAGCTCCAGCCATTGCAGCTGGGGAGTGAGCCAGCGGATGGAAGACCTCTCTCTCTCTCTGTCTCTACCTCTCTGTAACTCTGTTTTTCAAATAAATAAAATAAATCTTTTTTAAAAAAGAAACATAACTCATCATTATGAAGGCTGTATATGACATCCTGAATGAGAAAAAGTTGAAAACACTTCCCATCAGATCTGGACGAAGATGATAATGTCCACTTACACCACACTTCTTCAATAGGGTACAGGAAGTATTAGCAAGACCATTTAGGGAGGAGAAAGAAATTAGCTTTTTTATACACTAAGGATGAACTCCTTGAAAGAGAATTCAAGAAAAAAAGATCATTCACAATATCTACAAAAATCAAATGGATAAGAATAAATTTAACCAAAGAAGTGGAAGATTTCTACGATGCAAACTGCAGATCACTCATGAAGGCAATCAACAAGGAAACAAAAACCTGGGAAGTTACCTCTGCTTATGGATCAGAAGAGTCAATATCATTAAAATACTTACACTACATAAAGCAGTCTACAGATTCAACACAGTAACTATCAAAATATCAAGAACATTATTTACAGAATTAGAAAGTGATCCTGAAATTCATGAGATAAAAAAAAGACCCAGATTAGCCAAAGGTGTATATGGGGATTTGGGGGGCAGGGTCAGTCAACCTGCAGGCATCACAAGACCTGCCTACAAAACATATTACAAAGCCATATATATTAAAATTACACAGTATTGGTAAAGAAAATATATATAGCTCAATGGAGTGGAATACAGATCCCAGAAATTAATTGATGAATATATAGCATCTGCTTTTAGACTAAGATGACCAGCATCCCAAGTCACTGACAATAAAGCTGCATGAAGAGCCTAGAGGGAACCCTTCTTGGAGCTCCATGGGGAATAGTATACCTGCAAAACTAGAGGAGAGGAAGAAAAAGGGAGGGCACATTTTTCTCTCCCCACCACACTGCAACTGTGTCCTGTACAAGATGATAGAGCAGGCACCATTTCAGACATACCCAATAGCTGCACCAGCTTTTCAGTGCCAGAACCAGCCAAGTAGAGACTCCCGAGTCTGGTGGGGAGAGCTAACAGGGAGCTGGGTGTTTGTGACTGTGGGAGGCTTGTGTGCTGAGATGTGTGCATGAGAGGGCTCAGGGTGTGGCTGGGACTTTGGGATGTCACTGTGGGAGAACCCACAGGCTTAGGACTCCCTGGTTACCTGGTGAGGGACATGCTGCAGAATCTGAGCTTACTCTGAGGACTGCACAGATCCTTTGTGTGGTCACTGTGGCAGAGTGGATGAATATAATACTCCCAGGGGCTAGCACTCAGACACCAGTCTCCTTTGAGGAGAGGAGTTCAGCTAAGTAGAATAAACCTCTCTCCTGATAAAGAGCAAATTTACCAAGTCAAATCCAGGTGTGTCACCATAGACATGCCCTTCACCATGGAGAACTGACAGAGTTCCCTGGCCACACCTACCACCTGCCTCTAGCTATTCATTGAAAGCAGATACTCCACTAATCTACAGAGGCATAATACAAAGACAAAAGCCACCACAGTGAAAAAAAAAAAAAAGAAACCACTGGGCATCTCCACAAATGCCATTTAACAAATGCACCAAAGGAAACAGTAAGGAAGAAAACAACACACCTAAATGAAACAACACTTGAATACTAGATTGTGAAGATGATAATACTGAAGAAATGCCAGAAATGGAATTCAAAAATTGATTACTCTGAAATAATCAGAAGCAAATGCATAAACTACTGAAATTCATACATGACATGAAAGAAAATTTCTCCCATGAAATTGATACCTTAAAAGAGAAATCAAAATGAAATTAAGAATTCAATAGAGCCAGCACCATGGCTCACTAGGCTAATCCTCTGCCTGCAGTGCTGGCACTCTGGGTTCTAGTCTTGGTTGCTCCTCTTCCATTCCAGCTCCCTGCTGTGGCCTGGGAAGGAAGTGGAGGATGGGCCAAGTGCTTGGGCACTGCACCTGCATGGGGGACCAGGAGGAAGCACCTGGCTCCTGGCTTTGGATCAGCGCAGCGCACCAGTCGTAGTGGCCATTTAGGGGGTGAACCAACAGAAGGAAGACCTGTCTCTCTCTCACTGTCTAGCTCTGCCTGTCCAAAAAAAAAAAAAAAAAAGAATTCAATAGAACAAATAAAAATGCAGTGGAGAGCTTTAACAGAATTGGAAAAGCAGAAGTAACAATAGCCAACTTAGCAGACAAATCACAAGAAATTATACAGTCAGACAAAAAACAAGAAAAAGTTAGAAAACTAAAAGACACTGTTGGAAATCTACAGGATACTATCAAATGACCCAAAATATGAGTTCTAGGAGTTCCTGAAGGCATAGAAAGAAAGGATTGGAAGACCTGTTTAGTGAAATAGTAACAGAAAACGTCCCTAATTAGGAAAAAGAAAGGGACTTCCAAGTACAGGAAGCACACAGAACTAATGTACATGATCAAAGATCCTTACCATGGCATTGTAATCAAACTCTCCACAGTAAAATAAAGAAAATGTACTAAAATGTGCAAGAGAAATGCCAATATTACTTTCAGAGGATCTCTACTTAGACTCACAGTGGACTTCTCATCAGAAACCCCAGAGGATAAGAGACAATGACAAGATATATTCCAAGTAATAAAAAAACTGTCAACCCAGAACACTATACTCAGCAAAACTCTCTCATTTATGAATGAAGGTGCAATAAAGACCTTCCATAACAAAGAGAAACTGAAAGAATTTGTCACCAACCATCCAGCCCTGCAAAAGATGCTTAACAATGCGCTGCACACAGAAACATAGAAACACGGTCATCTCTACAAGAGAAAATATCCCAGTAAATGTACAAAAAAATCCAAAGTAAAAAACAGGAATATTTTTGGAAAAATGGCAGAGCAAAGTTGTTACCTATCCATAATCACCTTGAATGTAAATGGCCTCAACTCTCCAGTTAAAAGACACACACTGGCTGAATGGATTAAAAAACAAAACTCATCTATTTGCTGCCTACAAGAAATACATCTCACCAACAAAGAGGCATACAGACTGAAAGTGAAAGGATAGAAAAAGATATTCCATGTTAACAGAAACCAAAAAAGAGCTTGTGTAGGCATCCTAATATTAGACAAAATAGACCTTAACAAAAAAACTTAAGAGACAAAGAAGGGCACTGTGTAATGATTAAGGGATCAATTCAATAGGAAGATGTGACTATTATAAACGTATATGCACCCAATTTCAGGGTACCTGGCTATTTAAATAAATGTTAAGGAATCTAAATGGAGACATAGACTCAAATGCAATATTAATGGGGCACTTCACACCACACTTAAGCAATGGATAGATGAACCAGACAGAAAATCAGCAAGGAAACAGAAGAGGTTATTGATACTATAGACCAATGGACCTAACAGATCTCTCTCTCCAGTGTATGGAACTTTCTCTAATATCAGCCACATGCTAGGCAATAAAGTAAGTCTCACAAGTTCCAAAAAGTCATCATCATACCATGCATCTTCTCGGACCATCATGGAATGAAACTGGAATTCAGCAACTCAGTAATCTCTAGAACATATGCAATCACATGGAGACTGAACACCATGCTCCTGAATGAACAGTGGATCACAGAAGAAATCAAGAGATTTTGACTGAGCACCAAAAAGGAAACCTGTTGAAGTGAAATGGACACTATGAGAAACAGTGACTTGATCAGCCCTTGTCCTGACTGTCGGGGAACAACTTAATACTTTATCCCTTTTAGTTTTTTTTTGTTCTACTTAATACTTAATACTATTGGTTGAACTCTTTAATTAACACACAATTATTCTTAAGTGTTGAAACTTAACTGAAAAGTCATCCCTTTAAAATATAAGAGAGGGAGGAGATGTACAATTTGGGAAATGCACAAGCTGGCTTGCCCCAAATGGTGGAGTTAGAAATGTGCCAAGGGATTTCAACTCAATCCCATCAAGGTGGCATGTACCAATGCCATCTCACTAGTCAAAGTGATCAGTTTCAGTTCACAATCAATCATAATGATAGGATTAAGAGTCAAAATGATCACATAAACAAGCCTAGTGTCTGCTAATACTAACTGATAACATTAAAAAGGAGAGAATGATCCAACATGGGAAGCAGGATACACAGCAGACTCATAGAATGGCAGATGTCCTAAATAGCCTCAGAATCAGCTGTTAAGGCATTCAGATCTGGCTGAAGAGCCCATGAGAGTATTTTAGGCATGGAAAGCCAAGATACTCTGGCAAAAAAAAAAAAAAAAGAAAAAAAAACCTAAATGAAAGATCTCTGCAAGTGAGATCCCAGCGGAAAGAATGGGCCATCAAAGAAGGAGGTACCTTTCTCTGAAGGGAGGCAAGAACTTCCACTTGGACTACGACCTTGTCTAAATAAGATCAAAGTCGACGAACTCAAAAGGCTTCCATAGCCTTGGCAACTCATGACAAGAGCCTAGAGTGATTACTGACACTATAAACAAGAGTGTCAATTTGTTAAGTCAACAACAGGAGTCACTGTGTACTTACTCCTCATGTAGGATCTCTTTCCTTAATGTGTTGTACAATGTGAATTAATGCTATAACTAGTACTCAAACAGTACTTTACACTTTGTGTTTCTGTGTGGGTACAAACTGTTGAAATCTTTACTTAGTATATACTAAATTGATCTTCTGTATATAAAGAGAATTGAAAATGAATCTTGATGTGAATGGAATGGGAGAGGGAGCAGGAGATGGGAGGGTTGTGGGTGGGAGGGAAGTTATGGGGGGAAAAAGCCACTGTAATCCAAAAGCTGTACTTTGAAAATTTATATCTGTTAAATAAAAGTTTAAAAAATAAGAAGTAAAAAAAATTCTGAAAGCAAATGATGATGACAATACAACATACCAAAACTTACGGGATTTAGCAAAAGAAGTGTTAAGAGGAAAGTTTATAGCAATTGGTGTATACACCAAATAAATGAGCTGTCAATGCATCTCAAGTACCTAGAAAAACAGCAGGAAACCAAACTCAAAACTAATAGGAAAAAAAAATTAAAGTGAGAGGAAATCCATAAAATTCAAACAAAAAATACAAAAGCAAAACAAAGAGCTGTTTTTTCATGCAATAAACAAAAATGGCAAAACATTTTTCCCACTAGCCATCAAGAGAGAGAAAAGACCCAAATCAATAAAATTAGAAGTGAAAAAGGAAGTGCAGCAACAGATACCACAGGAAAACAAAATCAGAAATTACTCCAGAGAGCTCTATGCCAACAAACTGGGAAACCTACAAGAAATGGACAGATTCCAGGCCACATACAACCTTCCTGAGTTGAGCCATGAAGACATAGGAAACCTAAACAAACCAATTACCCAGTCATAAATTGAATCAATAATAAAGAGCCTCGCAAAAAAGAACAGCCTGAGACCAGATGGCCTCACTGCTGAATTCTACCAGACATTTAAAGAACTAACTGCAATTCTTCTCATGTTATTCAAAACAATTGAAAGGGAGGGAATCCTCCCAAATTCTATGAAGCCAGCCATCACCTTAATCTCTAAACCTGAAAAAGATGCAACTGAAACAACGAATTACAGATCAATTCCCCTGATGAACATAGATGCAACAATACTGAACAAAATTCTAGCCAATCAAATTCAACAACATATTAGAAAGATCATCCACCCAGATGGACCAAGTGGAATTTATCCTTGGTAAGCAGGGATAGTTCAACATTTGCAAATCAATCAATATGATACACCACATTAACAAACTGCAGAACAAAAACCATGTGATTGTCTCAATAGATGCAGAGAAAAATTTGAAAAAATACAACACCCTTTCATGATGAAAACTCTAAGCAAACTGGGTATAGAAGGAACATTCCTCAGCATAATCAAGGCAATTTATGACACAACCACGGCCAGCATCCTATTGAATGGGGAAGACTTGGAAGCATTCCCACTGAGATCCAGAACCGGACTAGGATGCCCACTTTCACCATTGATGTTTAATATATTCCTGGATGTTTTAGCCAGAGCCATTAGGCAAGGAAAAGAAATCAAATGGATACAAACTGGGAAGAAGGAATTCAAACTATCCTTATTAGCAGAAAATATTTCTATATAGGGGATCCAAAAGTCTCTACCAAGAGACTATTAGAACTCATAGAAGAGTGTGGGAAAGTAGCAGGAAATAAAATTAATACAAAAAATAGCCTTTGTATACACAGAGAATGCCAATACTGAGAAACAACCTCAAAAAATGAATCCCATTCACAATAACTACAAAAAAATCAAATACCTTGGAATAAATGTAACCAAGGTAGTCAAAGATCTGCACAATGAGAATTAATAAATATTAAAAAAATAGAAGCAGATACCAAAAAAATTGGAAAAATCTTCCATGTTCATGGATTGGAATTATCAATATCATCAAATGTCCATTCTCCTGAAAGCAATTTTCAGATTCATTGTGATACCAATCAAAATACCAAGGACTTTTTTTCAGCTATAGAAAATATGATGCTGAAATTCACATGGAATCACAGGGGACTTTGAATAGCTAAAGCAATCTTTATAACACAAAGTCAGAGGCATCACAATAAAAGATTAAGACATACTACAAGGCAGTTATAATCAAAATAGCCTGGTACTGATACAAAAACAGATGGATAGACCAATACAACAGAATAAAAATCTAGAAATCAACCCAAGCATCTACATCCACCTTGTATTTGACAAAGGAGTTAAAACAAATCTTTGGAGCAAGGACAGTCTCTACAACAAATGGTGCTTGGAAAACTGGATTTCCACACGCAGAAGTATGAAGACCCATACGTTTCACATTACACAAAGATCGACTCAACATGAATTAAAAGATCTAAATCTATGACCCGGCACCAAATTATTAGAGAACATTTTGTAAAACACTGCAAGACATTGGCACAGGCAAAATGTTTTTGGAAAAGACACCAGAGGCACAGGCAATCAAAGCTAAAATTAACAAATGAGGTTACATCAAATCAAGAAGTTTCTATGCCACAAAAGAAACACTCAGGAAAGTGAAGAGGCAACTGACAGAGTGGGAGAAATTATTTGAAAACTATGCGACCAATTAAGGATTAATAACCAGAATATACAAATACATCAAGGGACTCAACAACAGGAAAACAAACACCCATATTAAGAAATGGGCAAAGGACTTAGACATTTTTCAAAAGAGGAAACCCAAATGGCCAATAGACACATGAAAAAATATTTAGGCTCACTAGCCACCATGGAAATGCAGATCAAAACCACAATGAGGTTTTACCTCACCCCAGTTAGAATGGCTTTCATGCAGAAATCAACAAACCACAAATGCTGGTGAGGGTGTGGGGAAAAAGGTATCCTAATTCACTGTTGGTGGGAGTGTAAACTGGTAAAACCACTATGGAATACAGTATGGAAATACCTCAGAAATCTGAATTGAGACCTGCCGTATGGCCCGGCCACCCCCACTCCTGGGAATGTAGCCAAGGTAAATGAAATCAGTTAATTAAAGAATTATCTGCACCCCCATGTTTATTGCAGCTCAATTCTCAATAGCTACAACATGGAGTCAACCTCAATGCCTGTCAACCAAACACTGGATAAAGAAATCATGGGATATGTACACTATGGAATACTTTTTTTTTCTTTTTTTAAATTTTATTTTATTTAATGAATATAAATTTCCAAAGTACAGCTTATGGATTACAATAGCTTCCCCCCCCCATAACTATCCTCCCACACACAACACTCCTCCCCCACTCCCTCTCCCCTTCCATTCACATCAAGATTAATTTTCAATTATCTTTATATACAGATCAATTTAGCATATATTAAGTAAAGATTTCAACAGTTTGCACCCACACAGAAACACAAAGTGTAAAATACTATTTGAGTACTAGTTATAGCATTAATTAAACACCTAAGAGTAATTGTGTATTAATTACAGAGTTCAACCAATAGTTTTAAGTAGAACATAAAAAATACTAAAAGGGTAAAGTATTAAGTTTTTTTGTTATATAGTTATTTTTTTATTTAATAAATGTGAATTTACAAAGTGCAACTTTTGTATTGTTGTGGCTTCCCCCACCCCACCTCCCTCCCTCCCTCCCATGGCCCTCCCCTCTCCCACTCCCTCTCCCATCCCGCCCTTCATCACGTTTCATTTTCAATTACCTTCATATACTGAAGATCAACTTAGTATATACTAAGCAAAGATTTCAACAGGCTGTACTCACACAACTGCACAAGGTATAGGGTATTGTTTGACTAGTAGTGTTGTTTTTAAGTTTCATAGTAAAACACATTAAGGACAGAGATCCTACGTGGGGAGCATGTACCCAGTGACTCCCGTTGTTGATTTAACAATTGGCACTCTTATTTATGATGTCAGCAGTCACCCGAGACTCTTGCTATGAGCTGTCTAGGCTATGGAAGCCCCTTGAATTCACTGACTCTGAACTTGTTTAGTCAAGGCCATAGCACAGTGGAGGTTCCTTCCTCCCTTCAGAGAAAGGCGCCTCTCTCCTTGATGGCCTGTTCCTTCTGCTGGGGTCTTGTTCACCAGGATCTTTCATTTAGATTGTTTTTTGCCACGGTGTCATGGCTTTCCATGCCTGTGAGACTCTCATGGACCTTTTAGTCAGATCCAAATGTCCCAAGGGTTGATTCTGAGGCAGGAGTGCTGCCATTCTATGAGTCTGCTTACACTATGGAATACTACACACCAGTAAAAAATGAAATCCGGTCATTTTCAACACAATGGATGAATCTAGAAAACATCACACTTAGTGAAACAAGCCAGTACCAAATGGGCCAATACCATATGTTCTCCCTGATCTGTGAGAATAGAGCACCTACAACCAAATCTGTAGAAGTAATATTGACACTTCAAGAAGTCACGAATTGAGCTGCCTTTGTCTTGACTGTTGAGAAACAGTTTCATTTGTTTTTTTATTTGGTTTTCTTCATAGTATTTGTTGAAACTTTTTATTTAACATAGCACTAGTCATGTGTATATAAAGTCACTTGAGGGTGGGTCTCAGTAAAAAGCAAGAGTGGGAATAAAGAGAGGGAGGAGGAAATTTGTAGTTTTTTTTTTTTTGACAGGCAGAGTGGACAGTGAGAGAAAGGTCTTCCTTTGCCATTGGTTCACCCTCCAATGGCCACCACGGCCAGCGCACTGCGCTGATCCGATGGCAGGAGCCAGGTGCTTCTCCTGGTCTCCCGTGCGGGTGCAGGGCCCAAGCACTTGGGCCATCCTCCACTGCACTCCCTGGCCACAGCAGAGAGCTGGCCTGGAAGAGGGGCAACCGGGACAGAATCCGGCGCCCCGACCAGGACTAGAACCCAGTGTGCCAGCGCTGCAAGGCGGAGGATTAGCCTAGTGAGCCGCGGCGCTGGCCGGAAGTTTGTAGTTTTAAAGCTGTAGTTATGCATACATTCCTATAGACTTACTTATAAGGGTACAGTTTAAAAACTTGCCATGGGACCCCAAATCCCATTAGACTGGGTGGTAAAAATGCCACCTTAAGTGTTAAAATGAACATATAGATAGGATTAAGTGTTAAAGTGATCCTAAAAATAGGGTTGTCTCTCTGGTAACAGTAATAGTTATCTCCGTGGATGTCTTCATGAAATTTTCCCAGTAAATCACATTCAAATGCCCTACATCTTCTTTTCTCAGGGCTCAAAATAATCTGACAGCTACTAAAATGATATTTGACCTAAGAGCTGATTTTTGAGTGGTACCTGCAGCAATTTAACCATAAGCCTTAAATATTATCTCTTTGCAGCCAAGTCTTCTGGCAACTAAGTAGGGATTTTCAAATAAGTTCTGAGCAGACAATGTTATCCAGTAGAAGGAGAAGTTAACAAAGGTAATGCTGCAGTCTACAACTAAGATTGGCCCTGCTGAGGCCATTGATATATTCTATTTTATGAATATCAAAAATCTTAACAAAATGAAAAATACTTTAAAATTTAATTCTAAATGCTTTTTAAAATACATTGATACATTGAGTGTCTACCAGATGCCAGCCACTACAAGAAGAACTACAGATAAGGTATACCCAAAGGAGGGGCATAATCTGTCCCTAAATTCTGCTACCATAATCTGCAATCTGGACATGATCCAGAAGCAACAGAAATTTTTTTTCTTTTTTTATTTAATAAATATAAATTTACAAAGTACAACTTTTGCATTGTTGTGGCTTTTTCCCCCATAACCTCCCTCCCACTTGCAACCATCCCATTTCCCACTCCCTCTCCCATCCCATTCTTCGAGATTCATTTTCAATTATCTTCATATGCAGATGATCAACTTAGTATATACTAAGTAAAGATTTCAACAGACTGCACACACACAGCCACACAAAATAGAGTACTGTTCGACTAGTAGTTTTACTGTTAATTCTCATAGTACAACATATTAAGGACAGAGATCCTACATGGGGAGCAGGTGCACAGTGACTCCCGTTATTGATTTAACAATTGACACTCTTATTTATGATGTCAGTAATCATGAGCTGTCAAGGCTATGGAAGCCTCTTGAGTTCACCAACTGTGATCTATGGGGATGGTGCACCTGTGAATCTAGAGGAATAACCAGGACATATAAAGAGATCTAAAACCTCCACAACAAAACAACCCAGTTAAGAAATTGGCAAAGGACTGAAATATTTTTTCAAAAGACAAAATCCAAATGGCCGACAGACTCATGGAAAAATGCTCAGGATTGCCGGCACCGCGGCTTACTAGGCTAATCCTCCACCTTGTGGTGCTGGCACACCAGGTTCTAGTCCTGGTCAGGGCACCGGATTCTGTCCCGGTTGCCCCTCTTCCAGGCCAGCTCTCTGCTGTGGCCAGGGAAGTGCAGTGGAGGATGGCCCAAGTGCTTGGGCCCTGCACCCCATGGGAGACCAGGAGAAGCACCTGGCTCCTGCCATCAGATCAGCATGGTGCGCTGGCTGCAGCAGCCATTGGAGGGTGAACCAACAGAAAAAGGAAGACCTTACTCTCTGTCTCTCTCTCTGTCCACTCTGCCTGTAAAAAAAAATGCTCAGGATCACTAGCCATGAGGGAAACGAAAATCAAAACCACAATGAAGTTTCACCTCACCCCAGCTAGAATCTTGATTTCTGAATGAAATCCATGTGGGAAGCCTGAATGACACCCCTGTCTCTGGGCTTCAGTCCCTCAGTCCCAGCCAGCCTGGGCTATTGTAGCCACCTGGGGAGTGAACTGGCTACCGGAAAATCTCTGTGTGATTCTGCCTTTCAATCAAAATCAAAGTTTAAGAACCAAAATAATCACAGTGAGATCAGGTGCACATTGTGAATGTTTTAGACCAAACGGGAGACATGTTTTGATAGAGGAAATGCCCTTATGAATTTTCTAGAGAACTCAACGCAGAATTCCACCTATAATGAAGTAAAAGAAGAGCTTATTCCTCACAGTTCTGGAGGAAGGGTTACAAAGAGCACACTAAGGGCAGGTATCATTTCTTCTGGCCTCTCTCCTTGTTTGCAGATGGCTGCCTCCTCACACTGTCCTCACCTGGCTTGCCGTCAGTGCACAAAGCTCCCTACTGCTTCTCTGAGTGTGTCCTGATATTCCTTTCTTCAGTGAACACTCCAGCTGGATTATGTCTGAACGATCTCATTTTAATTCAACAACTCTGCTAATGCTTAATAAATATCTTTACATTTGAAATCCTGGAAAGTTGAGCTTCAACATGAATTTGTGTCTGGAGAGAACTGCAATTCCGTTTAACATGCTTTGGAAATTCCGAGGTGACTTTGGGAATAGAGTGATAGAATTTTTGGAATGTAAGGCCTGAATTCATCTGACAGGTTGATCTGCTCAAAATAGTTTGTTTCCTAAACAAAAATGTTTTGCCCAATAGCCACAGAGCCTCTGGGTCACCTGGCCAGGCATTCTCATTGTGGAACGCCCATCTTTTACTAATGATGCATTTCTAGGGGTTAAGGAGTCTTTGGGTGAAAACAGACATCAGATTGCACTCATCTGAATGACCTCAGCCACACGCGTTAGACCCACTTTTGTAATCAAAAGTACATTCATGGTAACATCACTAAAAATTCCCAAGCAGGGAGATCTAGTGCTCCATTGTGCCCCAGCAGCAACAAAACCTAGAAAATCCACAGGAATCAAGTTTCCAGAACCTGGGATAGATTTACCACCTTACAGCAGTCAGGGGAGGGATTCATACAGAAAGCTGCAGCTTTAAGGAAGCGCTGCTGCAGTTTAAATCCCTGCCTCATGTTCCATTCTCAGGTGAGCGGCAGTGCTAAGGGCAGCAATACAAACTCCGGACACAAGCTACTCAGACCAGAAGGGGCAATGCCGACATCAGTCTCAAAGACCATGCTTCTCCACTGGACTGTGAGAAGGTCTCTGAGGTGTGGCAAGGAGGCTGCTCGCCTCTGGTGTGCCCAGCTTGAAGCCTTTCCAAGGATGTGATAGCTTCTCAGGCGACATTTGCAGGAAGTCCATAAAGGCACAAGCTTTGGCCTCAGAAGGCCGAGGGACCAGAGATCAGATGGGATGAGCCACAGATACTCTGAAGAGGGGTAAGTGAGGGGACGGGTCAGGAGCTACTTGGGATAGCAGGACATTTAAACTTCTTGTGTATGCCTTGTAATCACGGACACTACCACATCCGCGAGGTGGGCTGCGTGCACAGGAGATGGGAGAAGTGTCCCAAGATTTCAGCTCTGGCTGATGTGCAGGATGCACACAGGAGGTGTTGAGTGTGGCACAGAGGACAAGTTGCTGAAAAGCACTGAAGGAGTGGAGCAACATGGAGTCAATCTGCAGGACTGGAAAAGGATTTTCTTTTCCTCAGTTTCCTTTGACTTAAAGAATTTTAGGAACAGAAACTGAACACTTCAGTAGACACAGAAAACATAAGGCAGACATTCCAAAAAGAGATGATAGAAGAAAACGAACACATAGACCGCACAAAAACAGGAACAATGAACCTGAGGTGGGGTTGGAGCTGAGATGACAAGAGCTATATGTCTTGGGTAAGAAATTGTGTGCCATGCAAAGAAACACGAAAGCAAGTCTCTTTTACAAGAAAATGAAAACATAAATATTCTACAAGGACAAAATCAAGTCAATTTTCTTTTGTGCAAAAAAAAATCAAATCATAAAGATCTAGAGCAAATTGGGAAAACCACACATGACCAAAATGAGAATGTCTTCAAAGAAACAAATTTTAAACAGGAAGCAAATTCTAGAGCTGCAAAGCAGAACTGAAATGAAAAAAAATCACAACAAATCTTAAAAGTGGATTTGAGTGTGAAGAATAGTGAACCTGAATGCCAGATAATTGAGATGTCCCAGTGCAAGGAACACAGAGGAAAAATAATGAAGAACAGAGTTTAAAAGCAGTGAAACTGTATCAAATATACCATGACTTGTACAAGATAAGCTGCATAAGAAAAGGAGACTTTAAGAAGCAGAAACAATAATGACATAAACACTATCTGAAAAGTTACAGGTGGAGGAAAAGCTTGAGCCTACACCTCGAAGACGCACAACAAATCCATGGCAGAATAAACCTCAAAGACATCCAAATTGAGATATTTTATACTCAAATTATTAAAAAAGTTGGGGAACCATATCTGCCCATCTCCATAAGATGCCAATGAGCACACCCCCATCCCACATCAGAGTATGTCTTCAGCTCTGACACCTAGTCTTTGACCTTGATGCTTCTAGATAGATTCCTGGAATTCACAAATGTGAATTCTCCCAATTGAAAACGTCAACACGAAGTAGGGGAGAGATAGTAATTCCCTTACCTGCTTTGTTTTATCCAGGACTAAACAACCAGTCAAACACTAGGAAGTATTCCAGATGACACCCTGAGGCAAACTGCCTTCTAGTGGAGACCTTAGATCAGCACTCAGAAGGATGCCCTACTGCTGTCCCTGAAGGGTGCCCCATTTAGCATGAAGCCATCAGTATGGTAGCAGTCCCCGTATCCCTAACTGCAGTTAGGGTCCATTCTTCTGGGTGGGGAGGGAGTGGTTATGTGAGGAGGTATTTGAAAGAACAGTTAGGTCAGTTCCCCACTGAAATGGGGAAAGAGGATGTCCCTTTAAGCATGGACAAGACCGTTAGCAAAACTGATGAAATCTTTACTTAATATATACTAAATTGATCTTCTGTATATAATTAAAAATGAATCTTGATATGAATGGAATGGGAGAGGGAGTGGGAGATGGGAAGGTTGTGGGAGGCAGGGAAGTTATGGTGGGGGAAAAGCTGTTGTAATCCATAAACTGTACTTTGGAAATTTATATTTACTAAATAAAAGTTAACAAAAAGAAAAAGACCATTAGCAGGACAAAAGTGCCAATTCCATGATTCTGGGTCTCTAGTTTTTTGTGTTTTTTTTTTTTTTTTTTGACAGTGAGAGAGACAGAGAGAAAGGTCTTCCTTCTGTTGGTTCACCCCTCAAATGGCCACCACGGCTGGAGCTACACTGAAGCCAGGATCCAGGTGCTTCTCCTGGTCTCCCATGCGGGTGCAGGGGCCCAAGCACTTGGGCCATCCTCCACTGCCTTCCTGGGCCACAGCAGAGAGCTGGACTGGAAGAGGAGCAACCAGGACTAGAACCTGGCTCCCATATGGATGCCAGCGCTGCAGGCGGGAATTAACCAAGTGAGCCATGGCACCGGCCCCCTGGGTCTCTGGTTTTATCATGAGAATATAAGTTTACTATTGCATACTTCTGACGGCTTTTGTATTTTATCATGAGCAGTCTATAGGGGACTGCATTTCCAGGCTTGAGTTGGGCCCTTACCATCTGTTACCTGAAATCCTGTACCTCAACTCAATTGTACTAAAGGACCCCGTCTGTCATTTCCAGAATTTTCTCCTCTCTTGGAGGCCCCTCCTGATCTCTGTGGAAAGAGCAACCTGACTTAAATACATCTTGCTTGCCACAGGTATGGAAGTGCACATACACACATACACACAGTAGGTTAACAAAGATGTCAAAAAGAGATTGCAAAACACTTAGAATTTTAATTGCAATGAAAACAAAATACAATCACCTAATGGATGAAGTGAAATCAGGGCCTAGAAGAAAATTTATACCTATGAGCAACTACAATAAAAAATATCTGAAATCAATCAATTCTTTGAACATATTTAAGAACAAGCAAAAAAGAAGAACCTAAATCCATCAAAAACTAGCAGAAAAAACAAAAGTAGAGACACATAAAGTGCCACACAGTAAAACAACATTAAGAAATCATTACCAAGACAGAAACTGAATCAGTAATAAAGACCCTTCCAGCAAAGAATAGCCCACGACTGGATGGCTTTACTGAATTCTAACAGGAATTTGAAGAAGGTCCAATCCTTCTCAAGCTATTCAGAAACAATTGAAAGGGGGGCAATCCTCCCGAATTCATTCTATGAAGCCAGCATCACCTTAATTCATAAACCTGAAAAAGATGCAACAGAAAAAGAGAACTACAGACCAATTTCCCTGATGAACATAGACACAAAAATCCTCAAAAAAATGTTAGCCAATTGAATCCAACAGCACATCAGAAAGACCATTCAGCTTGACCAAGTGGGATTTATTCCTGGTATGCAGGAATAGGTCAACATTCACAAAGCAAACAATGTCAAACATCACATTACCAACCTGAAGAACAAAAACCATGTGATCCAATGGCTGCAGAGAAGCCATTGGATAAAATACAACACCCTTTCATGATGAATACTCTAAGAAAATTGGGTAAAGAATCAACATTCCTCAATACAATCAAGGCATTTTATGACAAACCCACAGCCAGCATCCTATTGAATGAGGAAAAGTTGGAACCATTCCCACTGAGATATGGAACCAGACAAGGATGCCCACTCTCAACATTTCTATTTAAAACATTCCTGGAAGCTTTAGCCAGAGCCATTAGGCAAGAAAAATAAGGTAAAGGGATACAAAATGGGAAGGAGGAAGTCAAAGTATTCCTATTTGCACATGACATGCTTCTATATAGAGAATCCAAAAGACTCCACTAAAAGACTATTGGACCTCATAGAAAAGTTAGGTAAAGTAGCAGGGTATAAGGTCAATTCAGAAAAATCAACAGCCTTTGAATACACAAAGCCACGGCTGAGAAAGAACTTTTAAGATCAATTCCATT
Organism: Oryctolagus cuniculus; assembly: GCF_051225735.1. Taxonomy (NCBI): domain Eukaryota; kingdom Metazoa; phylum Chordata; class Mammalia; order Lagomorpha; family Leporidae; genus Oryctolagus; species Oryctolagus cuniculus. Next base: position 2,807,474 of record NC_142885.1, on the reverse strand, counting down.
CATAATAGCTGCAAAAAAAAATCATACCTTGGAATAAATTTAACCAAGGATGTCAAGGATCTCTATGATGAGAATTATAAATCATTAAAGAAATAGAAGATACCAAAAAAATGGAAAAATCTGCCATGTTCATGGATTAAAAGCATCAACATCAAAATGTCCATTCTTCCAAAGGTAATTTACAAATTCAATGCAATTCCAATCAAATACCAAGGATAAAAAGTGATGCTGAAATTCATATGGAAACACTGGAGACCTCAAATAGCTAAAACAATCTTATACAACAAAAACCAAGCTGAAGGCATCACAATACCAGATTTCAAGACATACTACAAGGCAGTTGTAAGCAAAATAGCCTGGTTCTGGTACAAAAACAGATGGATAGACCAATGGAACAGAGTAGAATTGCCAGAATTCATTCCAAGCATCTACAACCAACTTATATTTGACCTAGGATCTAAAACCAATCCCTGGAGCAAGGACAGTCTCTTCAACAAATGGTGTTAGGAAAATTGGATTTTCACATTCAGAAGTAGGAAGCAGGATCCCTACCTTACATCTTAACCATCCACTCAACATAGATTAAGGACTTAAATCTGTGACCCGATACCATCAAATTATTAGAGAACATTGGGGAAACCCTGTAAGACTTTGGAACACGCAAACCATTCTTGGAAAAGACCCCAGAGGCACAAGCAATCAAAGCCAAATTAAGAAATTGGATTATATCCAATTGGGAAGTTATGCAGTGCAAAAGAAACATTCAACTATTTGAAGAGGCAAATGACTGTGTGGGAGAAATTATTTGCAAACTATACAACTTATAAAGGTTTAATAACCAAAATATATAAAAAGATCAAGAAACTCCACAGCAACAAAGCAAGCAACCCAGTGAAGAAATGGGCAAAGGACTTAGACATTTTTCAAAAGAGGAAATCCAAATGGCCAACAGACACAGAAAAAAGGCTCAGGATCACTAGCCACCAGAGAAATGCAAATCAAAACCACAATGAGGTTTCACCTCACCCCAGTAAGAATGGCTTCCATACAGGAATCAACAAATGCTGGGGAGGATGTGAGGATAAAGGTACCCTAACCCACTGTCAGTGAGAATGTAAACTGATAAAACCACTGTGGAGGACAGTATGGAGATAGCTCAGAAATCTGAATATAGATGTACCATATGTCCCAGCCATCCGTTCCTGGGGATTTTCCCAAGGGAAATGAAATCAGCATATGAGAGTTATCTGCACCCCCCCATGTTTATTGCAACTCAGTTTACACTAGCTAAATCATGGAAGCAACTGAAAAGTCCATCAACTGAAGACTGGATAAAGAAATTATGGGATATGTACACCTTGGAATACCACACAGGGGTTATAAAAATGAAATCCAATCATTTGCAACAAAATGAATGAATGTGGAAATCATACTTACTGAAATAAGCCAGTCCCAAAGGGACAACTACCATATGTTCTCCCTGATCTGTGATAATAGAACACGTAAAAAGAAATCTGTAGAAGAGAGGCAATGGTTCTAACAGCCCTTGTCTTATTGTTGAGGAACGGGGTTTTTTTTTATATACTATTTGTCAAACTCTTAAAAGTTTAACATATGTGTATATAGTCAATTGAAAATAGACCTCAGTAAAAAGTAAGAGTAGGAATAAGAGGAGGAGGAAGAGGGGTGACAGTATGGGCATGAGGGTGGGCCCAGTGGGAAGAATCACCATGTTTCTAAAGTTGTAATTATGAAGCATGTGGAGTTTCTAACTCTAAAGCTGTATAGTTCTGCATACTTTCCTACGGACTTACTTGCAGTTTAAATACTTGCCATGGGATCTCAAATACCATTAAACTGGGTGGTAAATATATCATCTTAAGTGTTAAATTGATCATATGGGTAGGATTAGGGTCTGGTAATAATTAAAAAGGAATGGATGTTCCAACATGATTAGCAGTCCACACCGCAGACTCAGAATCTGTGTAGATTCTGATAGACAACCCCTTTAAGTAGCACTCGGACCTCAGAATCAGCCCTTTAAGTCTTCTTGGTCTGTCTGAAAAATCCATGAGAGCATTTCAGGCATCAAAAGCCAGACACTGTGCAAAAAATATCTGAGAAGAAGGACCTTCGTGGGCGAGAGCTCAGTGGAAAGAAGTGGTCATCAAAGAAGGAGGTACTTTTCTCTGAAGGCAAGAGAGGACTTCCACTTTGCTTATGGCCTTGTCTAAATGCTGATGGAGTTTGTGGATTCAAAAGGCTTTAGCCTAGGGAGCTCATGTCAAGGGCCTTGGGTGGTCACTGACATTATACATAAGAGTTTTAACTTTTTTTTGACAGGCAGAGTTAGATAGTGAGAGTGAGAGTGAGAGACAGACAGAAAGGTCTTCCTTCCATTGGTTCACCCCCCAAATGGCCACCATGGCCTGCATGCTGCACCGATATGAAGCCAGGAGCTTCCTCCTGGTCTCCCATGCCAGTACAGGGCCCAAGGATTTGGGCCATCCTCCATTGCCTTCCCAGCTGCAGCAGGGAGGTGAACTGGAAGAGGAGCAACCGGGACTAGAACCCTGGGTACCGGCGCTGCAGGCGGAGGATTAGTCAAGTGAGCCACGGTGCTGGCCAAGAGTTTTAACTGTTAACACAGGAGTTGTTGTGCACTAACTTCTCATGAAGTACCTCTAAGAGTTGTATTATGTCTAGGTGTTCGCAAAACGATGTATCATTCTTCAGTGCTTCTTTAAAGTTAATTAAGTTTCTAAAAAAATGGAATGAAACTAACTTCAAGATGAAAGGACTTTGAACAGTCCTTGTCTCAACTGTTGAGGAACAGTTTTTTGGGTGCAAACTGTGGGACTCTTTGCTTAGTAAAGAGCTGGTCTTCTGTGTATAAAGTTAACTCAAAAGGCCTCCATAGCCTTGGCAACTCATGACAAGAGCCTAGGGTGATTACTGATGCCATGAACAAGAGTGTCAATTTGTTAAGTCAACAACAGGAATCACTGTGCACTTACTCCTCATGTAGGATCTCTTTCCTTAATGTGCTGTACACTGTGATTTAATGCTATAACTAGTACTCAAACAGTATTTTTTTCACTTTGTGTTTCTGTGTGGGTGCCAACTGTTGAAATCTTTACTAATATATACTAAATTGATCTGTATATAAAGAGAATTGAAAATGAATCTTGATGTGAATGGAAGGGGAGAGGGAGTGGGAGAGGAGAGGGTTGTGGGTGGGAGGGAAGTTATTGGGGGGGAAGCCATTGTAATCCATAAGCTGTACTTTGGAAATTTATATTCATTAAATAAAAGTTAGAAAAAGAAAAAAAGTTAATTGAAAATGGACCTTAGTAGAAAATGGGACTGGCAATGGGTCAGGGAGCAGGAGGTGGGATGAGAGAGTGGTGGGAGGGTGGGTATGGTGGGAACAATCACTATATTCCTAAAGCCGTACTTATGAAACGCATGAAGTTTGTATTCCATAAATGAAAGTCTTCTTTGTGAAAAAAGAAATCATGGATGGGACTGGTGCTGTAGCATAATGTTGCCAGTTGGGCAGTTCGAGCTCCAGCTGCTCCACTTCCAATCCAGCTCCACAATGCACCTGGGCAAGTCAGAGAATCTCAAGTATTTAGGTCCTTGCACCCTTGTGGGAGACACACAAGAATCTCCTGTCATCAGAGTGGCCTAGCTCCAATCACTGCAGTCATTTGGGGAGGGCACCAACAGATGGAAGATCTTCTTTGTCTCTGAATCAATCAATCAGTCAGTCACTCTCTCCTTCAAATAAAGCTTTATAAAAAAAATCAGAGTGGGTGTTGTGGCACAGCAAGTTAGGCTTCTGCTGCTCAGCTGACATCAGAATGGCAGACCAAGTCCCAGATGCTCTGTTTCCAAGCATCTCCATGTGAACATCCCTAGGAGGCAGCAGACCATGGTTCAAGGACTTGAGTCCCTGGCTCCCACCTCGGAGATCCACATGGAGTTCCTGAATTCTGGATTCTACCTGTCCAGCGCTGGTTGAACCTGTGGGTTGAAGACTTCCCTCATTCCCTCCCTTTCTCTCTCTCCCTCTCCCCCTCCCCCTCCCTCTCTCTCCCTCCCTTTACACCCCCACTTCATGTGTTTGTGTGTGTGTTCCTTTGTCTCTGTCATGGTCACTTTTAAATTAATAAATCTTTAAAAAATAATCAGTGGAAGCAGACAATGTGGGATGTTGTTCTTGGTATCATGATGTGATACCATAGATCCATTTGTGTCAAAATATTTCAATTCATTTTCTTCACCCCCTCTCTTTTTGCAGTGCATAGCTAGTTCATGAAGAGGGTCATCTGCTAAGAGCAAAGTGAGTTGTATTTTTCCTGTCCATCCCAGAGCCATGAGGAGACTGAAGCAAGAGATGGAGATGAGGTGCCTGGGGGCCCAGAATCTTGGAGGATGCCTCTCCACAATTCAGAACAGCTTAACATGTCATGCAATATTCTACACCTTCTACTTCTCTCCCCAACCTCTACTTCCCTCTGCTCAAGACAACCAGAGACAGCATGAGGCTCCTGCTCAAAGGTCTCCATCCACAGATCTCCTTGGTACTATCCCAAACCAAGCAAACAGAAGTTTCTCAGGCCCATCCACCATGAGTAGACTCTCTGGGAGACAGATCTGCGTTGCTGCCTTGGCATGCCCTCCACAGCTCATCCTGAGATTTTACAAGGAGGTGACTTCAAGCTGGACAGACCTCCAGGGAATAAGAAAGACAAGTTTGCCAATTTCCCTGCACATGAGAAGGGGGTGCAATATTGAGTCAGTGATAATGGCTTGCTGGACACAACTGCTCTCATGAGCCCCACCGTTGGCCTCTTCCTCAGGTGAGGAGAGACTGGAGGGCAATCTGAGAATGTGGGCTACCTGCTACACCATTTAAATGAACACATGTACATGAATCAACATGCAAAAGTGACAAGTGTAGTTTATATACATTTTGTGAGGATGCCTTTAGCAGATGCCTTGTTTTCCTTTTCAGTCTAAGAAGGTTTCACATTGCTCACTTGATTAGACCATGCTCAAGTTCAAATCTGCCTCTCACTCAGAGTCATTCAGAGTGCAGGTGACTTCTCTGTCACTTGCATTGAGCTTCTCCACAGACTGGAGAGGGAAAATAGTAAAAAACAAAATATAGGCCTCAGAGTACGAAGGTCTAAGAACAAGCTATAATTTTATTTCCTCATGAATACTCTAGTTCATACCTCCCCTTCCAGAAATAGGCTCAGAAATAGTAGGCACAATCTAGACTCTGTAAACTCAATACACGGACTTGAGAATCTGACGGGATTATCAGATGGCACATACTAAGGACAGCCTGACAAGGCAGACCACAAATGCGGGCTGGGAGGCTGAATGCATCCCATCAGGTACGTGTATGACACAGTCCTTATCGCTCACTGCATTTTCTGCAATCTGGGACTGACAATGGCCCAAGTTTACAAACAACATGTCTCGGGGCTGGTGCTGTGGCATAGTGAATAAAGACAACCCCTGCAGTGCCAGTATCCCATGGGGCACTGGTTTGAGTGCCAGCTGTTCCTCTTCTGATCCAGCTCTCTGCTATGGCCTGGGAAAGCAGAAGATGGCCCAAGTCGTTGGGCCCCTGCACCCATGTCGGAGACCTGGAAGAAGCTCCTGGCTTCAGATTGGCCCAGCTCCAGCCCTTGCAGCCAACTAGAGAGTGAACCAGCAGATGGAAGAGCTCTCTCTCTCTCTCTCTCTCTGCCTCTCCTTCTCTCTGTGTAACTCTGACTTTCAAGTAAATAAATATTTAAAAGAACAGTGTCTCATTTGTACCTGTTTTTGAAAGGACGGAGATGTCCCTGGCACTACAGATGCTGTGGTTAATAAAACAGGGCTCCTCTTTTGCATGAGCTTAGGCTAGTGGTGAGTAACTTTAGAGATGTACATTTTTGTTAGCATTTGAAAAGCAAAGTAACAGGGAGAGAGCTTGAGAGACAGACAGACATCTTCTATCCTCTGGGTTGTTGTCCAAATGGCCACCGCAGCAGTGGTTGGGCCAGGCCACAGCCAGGACATGGAGCTCCATCTGGGTCTCCTACATGGGAGGCATGCACCCAAGGAATGGGACAATTTTCTGCTTTCCTGCCAGGCATTATCCAAGGGAGCCTAGATAGGAAGTGGGGTTACAGGTACTAACATTCATGACCTTATGAGTGCTGACTTTGCAAGCAGCTGCCCAGCCTGCTGCTCCACAACACAGCACCCTAGTTACGATTGTGTTAAATGCTTGATAGAGCAAGTGAATTCTAACCCATTAAGTCTGAAGTGCTGAGACATGTCTACATAGTCAGAGGTGGAATGAGGTAAAGGGGACCAGGGCATTGTTTTAGGGGAACAAAAATGAGAACTCAAGGGCAGGAAGGTAAGGGATCAAAGCCAGAACAAGGCAAGCAGAGAGAAGGAAATACTCATGTTTGGGAGCACCGGATGACAGGATGTTTGTCTAATGACAAGTGTGCTCACAGGAGGTTAGGCACATGCATCTCACTGAGGCACACTGCAGGGTCCTGCATCTACTTGCAGAAGAAGCTAGACCACAGCTTCTCTCTCCTGTAAAGGGAGGAATAGAGTTTGCAACTGGCAGACAAGAAAGCAAAAGTGAAGGGGGTGGGCAGGGTCAGACAGCTAAGCTCCAGTCAGATCACAAAGACTAGAAAGGATGGCTTCAGGTGCCTGGGCCCAGCCCTGCCCTGTCTTCCTTAGACCCATCTGCTTTGGTCCAGGGACCAATGGGAGAGTATGAATGGAAGCAGCTCTGCTTTGCTGAGCTTGATGCCCAGAGATGACCCACCAGGCTTACACCGGGTGTCTGAGCTGTATCTTGGGAAGCCTTGGAGTGGCATACAAGAGCCCCTGCAGCTGTGGGAAGATCTCCATTGCCATTGGCCCCAGGAATTGTGCCATGACACATCAGAGTACAGGACCTTGGGAATATTTCATGGTAATACGTGCACAAATCCTGTCACTGTGCCTTGGGCCAACTCTTACTAAGGCCATGCACAGCCCTTTAACCCTGTGGGGGATTCCAAGGATCCCTCAGCACCTCAGGGCTTCCAGCATGGAGGCAGCACTGAGGAGAGCAGGGAGTGAAATGTGCACTGAGTTTGCAGCAGGTCCTTGTTGGCACCATCAAGAGGAGGACGGAGCAGCTGCCACCAAGCCAAGGATGGTGGCAGGGATGCAGCAGAGGAGTTTAGCACAGCTTCCTGCCACTCAGCTGCCAAAGGCTGCTGGCCAGAAAGCAGCGGCAGCTGTGCTGGAAGTGGTGTGGTGGAATCACTGTTCTCCACCCTGCACTGGGGCTCGGCCATGGCAATGTCCTCTGCTGCCTTGAGCAGCATGGAGGAGGAAAAGGACAGGATGGAGCACTAGCACTTCTGGAAGATCACGAATGCTCTCAGCCACTATGGCCCCAGAATGTAAGAGTTGGCACATTGAATAGAGAATTTTGATCACTTCCAGTTAATCAGCAGAAACTGCTTCCTCAATATCTTAACTTGGACAAGATCTCAAACTGCACTGATCCTAATCAAGACATGCTATTGACCATTGTGAACGACTTTATAAATATGTTTGGAAATAAAGGATATGGAGAATACAGAAAGAATGGAAAGATTTTGCCAGCATCTACACTTCACATGAAAGTTAAAATCCATACTGAGAGACTTTGTGAGACTACAGTGAAATTGGCGAAGCAGGATGGGATTCCTGATACCAGCCAATCATTATAAAAATGTTTTTTAAATTTTCCGAGATATGGGATCCTTCAAAAACAAATATTCCGGTACATGGTGCTAGACTAGAAAGATTGGTCTGGAAAATATCTCTGCTAGGTTGTGAGTGTCAAGGAAAGGAATGGACACTTTTGTGCTTTTCCCTGAGGTTTATACTAGAAAGATGCTCTGAAATTAACAAACTTTATCCCTTGCCCTTAGTTCCCTCAAATGTTCTATGAAGAAAGTACATAATCTGCATGCATCTAGACTGTTCATCATTTTTCCAGATGAAAGTTTCAGAAAAAGTCTGCAATGTCACAGCTGGTGTGCATGTGGGAAGGACAGAGGCTGACATTGAAAACCCCTGAAACTGGCACCTAAGCCACCTCCCAAAGGCATTGAAACAAGTGTGGTATGTGGAAGACACCCAGGACTAATGCATATTCACATAGAGGTGGAGGCAGAGGTCCTATGAAGGAAAGATCAAACATTACTGCAGAAACCTTCGTGTGTGCCCATTTCCCAATCTGGATACCCAGGAGAGTCATTCATCAAATTCTAGAACACTATCCAGAATATTCTGACGTCAATTATCTAAGACAGTGAAGGAAGGAGTGTGACCTCTTGATTACAGACTGCTCTGTCCTTTTGCTCTATTCAAGCCTCACCAGGAAGGGCCATTTTCTTTGCACACTGTAGCTGTTCAGATGTTAAACCAAGCCAGAAATACCCACATATACACATCAAGAATGAGGCTAGGCCAAATGTATGGACACTCGGTGGCCCAATCCAGTCATTATGTAAAATTAACTAGCATACTATGACCACACAGAAAATAAAAAAAATAAAAACAAGATTAAGGCAGGGTTTTTGCACTCATAGCCATAATCCTTGATATGCATAGTCAGGCAGGAAGAAGGGGGCTGGAAAGGGAGAAGAAGTAAAAAAGGGAGCCCAGAGAAGGGGTATACCAGAGGGCAGGAAAATGATGAGACTGAAAAGGCAAATGACCAAAGAGAAAACAGTTCCTGAGGGGTGAGTGGAAGGAGTAAAACTCTGGAGTGAGAGCTGTATCTGAAGCCTGAGCCCCCAAGTTTACCTCAATCCCTCCTCCCTCACCCCAAGATGACCAAAAATATCACTGGGCCAACCAGGGCCCATTTCCCCAAATACAGGAAGAAGGTATCAGAGTAGACATGGGCAGCCATCTCCAAACAACTCTCTCACTCACACAAAAGGTTCATCCACAGGCAGCTCCTCAGTACCCACAGCAGTGAAATGGGGGCTCCTGCCTGCCCTCATTTCTGGGCGTCTTTGGAATTCAGTTTAGTACAGGAAACCACAGCCAAGTAATGAAGGCCAACACATGTGTGTGTGTCTCTCTAGGGACACATACTCACCGTGGATGGCCCTGCATTTGTTGACTGATGCTTCATAGACTCATCTGTGTGATGAACAACCTCACTCATCCAGTCAAGTGATGGGTTCAGGAAGTGCATGCATCAACATCGAAACTTGGTTAACAATCTTGCAAGATTTCCAGCTTGGTAGGTCAGCATACCTGGGGCGGTTAGAGCCGACCATTGATTTCCTAGCATGGAGATCCCTCCCCTGCTTCCTCACAGGCTGAAACACTGGGGTTACAAGCTGTCCTGCATTCTCTTCACTGGTTCTTGCCACTATACTCCTGTTTATGTTGTTTGCCTAAAAGCTTTCAGGTGCTTGTAACCTAGCAGCCTTACTTTAAAACATAAATCAAGGTTTATTTCAGAATCAGGCTAAAGCCAGGAGCTCAAAACTCCTTCTGTGTCCTACAAATTGTAGCAAATACCAAGTATTTGCACCATCATCTGCTGCATCCTGGTTGCACAGCAGTGAGCTGAATTGAGAGCAGAGTAAATGGAGTGTTCACATCTCAAATATTCCAAAGAGTCAGGTCCCAGCCAGGCCATAGTTTGGAACCAGGTGGACATCTCCCACCTTTGTGGCAGGGACCCAGGTTCTTCAGCCATCACATGCTGCTGTCTGTCAGCTACATCATTGTGAAAAGCAATCTGTAGCCATAGCTGTGACTAGAACCCAATGCCCTCAGCTACAGGGAGGTGCTTGGTGTCATGACATTGGCTTTGAGCCCCTCCCAGAAGAACAGACCCAGGTGGGAATTTCTGCTAAGGGAAAAGACCTATCACTTCAACCCAATTCACCTGGCTTCTGCTCAGAAGAAATACAGTGAGAAGGGATTGCGAGCCCTTCTTGCATGTCTGCCTGACTTTCCAAGCAAAGCAATGCAGAGCCTTCTTGCCTAAACTGTTGGCATAAGCTACACAATGGAGACGAAGCCAAACATGGACAGGAGTGCACCTTAAATGAATCATGAGTATCTGACTATGCAGTCAATAACCCCAAACCTAAACCAATATTGCTCCCTCATGAATCTCTCCTATCAACAGGGCTTTGCTGTAGAGAACTCTTGGAGAGGATATTATTCTTCCTTAGGTCACTAGGCCCCCAACATGCACACCTGTATGATAAAACTGCCCGAGTGGGAATATGCTGTTCTCCTAGGATAAGCATGGATGGGAAGCTACAAACTCTGGGAAATATGTTGGTGATTTTGACAATTAATGACTAGCCTGCCTGGATCATGCACATCTGATCAAAGCAATGTTTGCTAATGTGACTTTGGTATCTTCTAGGCTTTCCAGACCTCACATTGCATGCAGCCAGATGCATTTTGTTAATCTTTTGTCATCTATCAGGCTGCAAGGGTCAACTAAGTTACAGAAGTGACATTCTCATCGGCCTATGTCCATGTTCTCCAATTTATTTACACACGGAATGCACATGTTGTTTCTCTGAATGCTAAGTGTCTGAATCAGACCTTCATATTAACTTCAGAGTAGAAGCAATGTGTGCAGAGTCAGCATTCACGTGAAATTCCCCTCTCCCTTGATTCAGAGGTGTCACAAAAGTCAACCATGAAGCTTCTCTACAAAAATCTTCTAATGGTTAAGTAACGGTATGGGTTCAAAGTGTCTGCTAAAAGTACACAGGTTAGAACCTTGATTACTCAATGGGAAGGATTTAGGGAGTGGTAGATAGTGGGAATTGAGTCAGCCATTTGAGTAGACCCTGGATAAATGAATTCATGTTTTTCTCCCAGGAGTGTTTTCTCTTCCAAATCAGATTTGTTATCACAAAAGTGAGTAGGAATAAAGCAAGGACTCCCCCTCTGTGTTGTTCCCTTCACTGCCCTCCACTGACTCTGCCACAAGACGAGACAGCCTCAGAGTCTCACCAGCTCTACCAGACCTTGGAAATGCTGGCTCCCAGAACCATGAACCAGAATAAACCGTTGTGTAGATTATCCAGTCTGGTATCTGGCTTACAACAAATCAAAAGGCTGGAGAAACAAAGAATTCACATTTATCAGCTAACTTCAGATAATGATAGTCCCTAAATGAGCCCTGAAACCATGCCCAATGGCCCAGGAGTCCTCCTACATGAGGCCTGGAACCTCATTCTAATGAAAATTACTGGGGTAGCAATCAGACCCTCCATCCCAGAGAGCCAGTGAACACAGCCCTGCATGCAGAATAAGTAACTTTCCAGGCATGGGTCTCAAATTTCAAAATCTTAAACAAGAGCAACAATGGCTTCTCCACCAAGGAAACGCAAAGAAGGGGGAATCCAATACTCCTACTTACTCATGAATGCACACACACTCAGCACAGATGGCCCTGCCTTTGTCAACTGTTGATTTTTAAGGCACCTCTGTGTGAGAAACAGCCTCACCCATCCAGTCAAGCGATGGAATCTGGAAGTGCACCAAAATTGAGACTGGATTATCTGCCTTCAAGACATCATGCTTGGTAGGCCAGCACACGAGGGGAAGTTTAGTGCGACCTATTTATTACCTAGCATGCAGATCCCTCCCCTGGTTCCTCATTGGCTGAGTTACAGTCTTTGAGTTAGAATCCTCATTGCCTGAGTTACAATTGGCTGAGGTCACAATCTTCCTGGCATTTGTTTCATCTGTTTGCCTAAAAGCTTTCAGGTGCACATAACCTAGCAGTCTTACTTTAAAAAAGTCAATCATTGTATTTGAAAGGCAAAGCCACACAATTTGGGGAGAGAATGTGTCTTTGGCCTGCTGATTTACTCCCTAGATCAGCACTGTAGCCTGGGCAGAATCAGGCTAATGCCAGGAGCCCAGAACTCCATCTGGTCCTGCAAATGGTGGCAAATACTCAGTGTTTGAGCCATCATCTGCTGCATCCTGGTTGCATAGTGGCAAGCTGAATCAGGAGCAGAGCAATCTGAATGTTCTAATCTCAAATGCTCAAAAGAGTCAGCTCCAGGCCAATCCACAGCCCGAAGTTGAGAACTATGTGGTATCTCCCACGTAGTTCTTCAGCCATCACATACTGCTGTCTGTCAGCTACATCATTGTGAAAAACAATCTGTAGCCATAGCTGTGACTAGAGCCCAATGCCCTCAGCTGCAGGGAGGTGCTTGGTGTCATGACATTGGCTTTGAGCCCTTCCCAGAAGAACAGACCCAGGTGGGAATTTCTGCTAAGGGAAAAGACCTATCACTTCAACCCATTCACCTGGCTTCTGCTCAGAAGAAATACAGTGAGAAGGGATTGCAAGCCCTTCTTGCATGTCTGCCTGACCTTCCAAGCAAAGCAATGCAGAGCCTTCTTGCCAAAACTGTTAGCATAAGCTACACAATGGAGACGAAGCCAAACATGGACAGGAGTGCACCTTAAATGAATCATGAGTATCTGACTATGCAGTCAATACAAACCAAACTGAAAACAATGTTGCTCCCTCATGTATCTCTCCTATTAATCTGGCTTTGTGGTAAAGAACTCTCAGAGAAGCATCTTATTCCTTTGGTCAAGAGGTCCCCAACATACACAGCTGTATGGTAAAATCGCCAGTGTGAGAATATGCTTTCTCGTAGGATTAATAAGGATGGGAAGCTAGAAATCCCGGGAGATATGTTGGTGCTTTTCACAACTATGACTAGCCCCTGCCTGGATCATGCAAGTCAGATCAAGGTTGTGTTGTTTATGTGACTTTGATATCCCCAAGGTTTTCCAGACCTCACACATTTCATGTAACCAGATGCATTGTTAACTGTTTGTCACCATCTATCAGGCAGCGAGGGTCAACTAACTTACTTAAGTGACATTCTTATGGGCCTCCGTCAACAGTCCCCAGTAAATCACCCCATGAGTCCACTTGGTGTTTGTGACTGACATCAGCCCTTTATATTATCTCCAGTGTACAATCAATGTGTGGGAAAGTATTAATTGTATACACGTATCCTATCCCTTGGTTGAGAGGTATCACAAAAGTCACCCAGGAAACTATTCTACCAAAAAAAAAAAACCTGATAGGGTTTAAATAGCACTGTGGTTTCAAAGTGTCCATTAAAAGTTGATGGTTTGGGCCGGCGCTGCGGCTTAATAGCCTAATCCTCCACCTGCGGCACCGGCACACCAGGTTCTAGTCCCAGTCGGGGCACCGGATTCTGTCTCAGTTGCTCCTCTTCCAGTCCAGCTCTCTGCTGTGGCCTGGGAAGGCAGTGGGGGATGGCCCAGGCCCTTGAGCCCTGCACCCCATGGGAGACCAGGAGGAATCACCTGGCTCCTGGCTTTGGATCAGCATGGTGTGCCAGCTGCAGCGGCCATTGGAGGGTGAACCAACGGCAAAAGGAAGACCTTTCTCTCTGTCTCTCTCTCACTGTCCACTCTGCCTGTCAAAAAAAAAAAAAAAAAAAAAAGAGTTGCCAACTTACACTTTCATGAAAACAGCTGAAATGGTGGACTTACATTCTGGGAAAAAGAAAAAAGTTCATGGTTTGGAACTTTAATTATTCAACGGGACAGTTTTTGGACATGGCACCTAGTAGGAAGTGTGTCAGTTATAGAAGTGGAGCCTCGATAAATGAATTAAGGTCTTTTCCCCAAGAGGGAGCTCTTGTTCTTACAGAACTAAATTTGCAAGTGTGAGCCAGGCGTGATGAGCCTGCTTCACACCAGCAGAAGCCAATTCATCCAAAAGTCGTTAAAGATATTTGAGAAGCATCACCAGCAACAGCAGACACAACTGTTGTGTTGGTTATTTGCTCGAGTGGTACTGTATTTATTTCCTGTGTGCTCCATTCAAAATCTCTCTGTTTTTTAAAGATTTATTTATTTATTTGAAATTCAGAGTTACATAGAGAGAGGAGAGGGGGAGAGAGAGAGAGAGAGAGAGAAAGAGAGAGAGAGAGGTCTTCCAACCACTGGTTCACTCCCCAATTGGCCGCAATGGCTGGAACTGCACTGATCCAAAGCCAGGAGCCAGAAGCTTCTTCCTGGTCTCCCACATGGGTGCAGGGGCCCAAGGACTTGGGCCATCTTCTACTGCTTTCCCAGGCCATAGCAGAGAGCTGGATCAGAAGTGGAGCAGCCAGATCTTGAATTGGTGCCCTTAAGGGATGCCGGTGCTTCAGGCCAGGACATTAGCCCACTGTGTCACAGTGCCAGCCCCTCCAAAATCTCTTTACACTCTGTTGATTGAATCAGTTGTAGAAGTGTCTCATTTTAATTAAATTTGAGCTTAGAAAACTAATTTGATGACAATGCAATTTCTGTCTACCGAGTATATTTTCATAAATTTCTTAGAAAGATAAGCTTAAATCCTCTCCTCTGTTTCAAACATAATATTCTTATTTGACTTTAATGTCAACTACTGCTATAGCAGCAGTGTCCAAATCATATTCATAAACAAGGAAAACAGAAAGATGCTGAAATGATGGGCTTGTTGTGATGTAATCTGGTTTAAAAAGTATTCTTGGCCGGCGCTGTGGCTCAATAGGCTAATCCTCCGCCTGCGGCGCCAGCACACCAGGTTCTAGTCCTGGTCAGAATGCTGGATTCTGTCCCGGTTGCTCCTCTTCCAGGCCAGCTCTCTGCTGTGGTCCGGGAGTGCAGAGGAGGATGGCCCATGTCCTTGGGCCCTGCACCCACATGGGAGACCAGGAGAAGCACCTGGCTTTGGATCAGTGCAGCGGCCACTGGAGGGTGAACCAATGGAAAAAGGAAGACCTTTTTCTCCTCTCTTTCTCACTGTCCACTCTGCCTGTCCAAAAAAAAAAAAAAAGCATTCTTAAAATCCTTAAAATCAAGCCTATTCCTTTGTACTTTGACAAGATTATGTTAAGAATTACTACATCTATATTCTCTTCTGGATTCAAGATGGTATTCAGAGTGCATTAAAATTTATAAATCTCAGGCAGAATTTTAGAGTTTGAAAGAACCTCAGGGTTTTCTATTATCAGTTCATCAGCATCTTCGGGACAAATTACAAAGCTTCAGAGAAATGGCTGTGACTTGCTCAGGGTTCCCCAGCAGTAATGGAAGCATGGCAGGGACAAGGCTAGAACAAGGTCTTGTGGGTGTTTTGGGGTTTTTTTAATGTATTTTTTGAGAGGCAGAGAAAACAAGCTCCTGTCTGCTAATCCAACTCCTCAAATGCCAGAAATTACCAGGTCTGGGCCAGGCTGAAACTGAGAGCCAAGAACTCCATCCAGGTCTTGCCTGTGGGTAGCAGGAACCTAACTACTTGACCCATGACCTGCTGCCTCCAAGGGTGCACATTAGCAGGAAGCTAGAATCTGAAGCTGTGCCTGGACTTGAACCCAGACGTTCCAATATGGAATATGGGCATCCCAACCAGTGTGTTAACCAGTAGGCCTGTCCTGGACCAAGGCTTGCTAGTTCCAAACTCTGCTCCATCTCCAGTGTCTGGATTGCAGTCACAGCCTTCTATTGTTGCTCCCCCTCTTCGTGGAGGAACGACACTAAACCCTGCCTAGGCTTCATATCCGAGTCACGGCACCATTATGTCGCTCCCCCTCTTCATGGAGGAATGACACTAAACCCTGCCTAGGCTTCATATCCGAGTCACGGCACCATTATGTCGCTCCCCCTCTTCATGGAAGAACGACACTAAACCCTGCCTAGGCTTCATATCCGAGTCATGGCACCATTATGTCGCTCCCCCTCTTCGCGGAGGAATGACACAGGACCCTGCGCTGTGCTTTTGTCTGCTTGGCCCTCCCCGGGTTTGCTGCTGGTTCTTCCTGGGTTGGCTGCTGATCCTTCCACCTCCATGGAAGGGCGGTGCCCCCTGCCACTTCTTTCCCCACTTCCGCGGGGGAGCGGCACACCGCCGGCCGGCTCTCTCGGGGGCTGCTCAGATGTTATCCGGATGTTCCCCTTAGATGTTCCTGGTGCATGTTGTCTCTCTCCTCCTTTATAGTCCTCTTCCACCAATCCCAACTCTGCTACCCACACGCCGAGTACGCTGCTCTCCTCCAATCAGGACCAGCTCCTACAGCTTGTCAAGTTGGTGAAAGGCAGCTGTGTAGAAGCTGTTTACTCCTCTCCCAGCACCATATTGTGGGAGAGCAGATGCATAGAATAAGTCTTAATTCCAGTAACTTAGTCTAGTCCGAGTTGCTCCCCACATTCTATGCCATTACTCTATGCTCCAGTTTCTTCCTACCTCTGTAAATCCTTTATAAATGCTACCAGCCAGCTCTCCCATGTGTTTTCATCAAGGTATTCTCTGGTTGAGAAACCCACAAGGATGGTGTAGATTTGCAGCATTACAAATTTTCTATATCAAGTCCAAGTTGGCTATTTTTTCCCCCTGGTTTTGAGTCCTTCTTTGCTAAAACAAGTTCCTTTACCTCTGTGAGCCTCAGTCTTCTCACCCACAGAGTGAAGATAATGATGCCTGCACCTTGGGGATGATCTGAGGATGGAGTGGGGGGCTGTGTGGATGATGATGGAAAACACTCATGCCTGCTTCCAATAGCCCACACTGGCTCTGCTTGTTTCTCTCTTGGGTTCCAGATAAATACGAATTGGAATTATTCATCTGAAACAAAACAAAAACAAAATGTCAAACATGCACCTGCAATGGCTTCTCCACCAAGGAAACACCCAGCAGGGGGAATCCAATGCTCCTACTTCCTCAGGAGCATCTGGGACATTTCCCCTCCTTTCTCCACATTCAGAGATCCCTAGTATCTCTTTCAGAAGCATTCATGGTTCAGGGCATCATATGGCTCATGTGCAAATGTGAAACAGTGCTTCTTGGAATCATTTGCCATCCCTAAGTTACATGCCAAGCAGCTCTGTTACAATGAACCTTTGCTGAAGAAGGCAAGCAGATAATGGTTCCTATGCTCAAATTTTGTGACATTCATACCCAGAATGGTGAGAGGAACCATCACCAGGAAAATGCAATGGCTGTCAGCTGTGTCAACTGGGGTGAGGTCTTTCACTTCCCTGCCCCTAAGTTCCCTCACATGTTCTATGAAGGAAGGGGGTGCCCTCTTGATCAGACTGTTCAGTCCTGTTGCTCTATTCAAGCCTCACCAGGAAGGGCAATTTCCTTTACAAACTCTATCTGTTCAGATGTTACACCTACCCAGAAATTCCCATATAGACACATCGAGAATGAGGCTGGGCCAAATGTATGGGCAGTTGGTGGTTCAGGCCAGTTATTATTTAAAATTAACGTTCATACTATGAGCACACAGAAAATAAAACTCCAAGATTAAGGCAGGATTTTGGCATTCATAGCCATAACCCTAGATAAGCAAAGACAGGCAGGAGGAGGAAGAAGGGTTAGGAAGGGGAGAACAGGTTCACAAGGGAGCTGAGGGAAGGATTTTACTAGGGAGCAGGAAAATGATGAGGCTGGAAAGGTGAATAGCCAAAGACAAACAGTCCCATAGGGTCAAGCAGAAAGTGTAAAACTCGAGCTGGCGCCGTGGCTCAATAGGCTAATCCTCCACCTTGCGGCGCCGGCACACCGGGTTCTAGTCCCGGTCGGGGCACCGGATTCTGTCCCGGTTGCCCCTCTTCCAGGCCAGCTCTCTGCTATGGCCAGGGAGTGCAGTGGAGGATGGCCCAGGTGCTTGGGCCCTGCACCCCATGGGAGACCAGGAAAAGCACCTGGCTCCTGGCTCCTGCCATCGGATCAGCGCGGTGTGCCGGCTGCAGCGGCAGCCATTGGAGGGTGAACCAACGGCAAAAGGAAGACCTTTCTCTCTCTGTCTCTCTCTCTCACTGTCCACTCTGCCTATCAAAAATAAAAAAAAATAAAAATAAAAAAATTAAAAAAAAAGAAAGTGTAAAACTCGAGAGTGAGAGAGCAGTTTCCTAAAGCCTGAGCCCTTGTGGTTCAGGCTATCCAGCAGCTCATGTGCAAATGTGGCACACATCCTTTCTTGGGATCATTTTTCCTCCCAGTGTATATGCCAACTGACTCTGGTGTGATGAACTTTTGGTGAAGGAGGAAAGAAGACAATGGTTCACATTTTATAAGATGAGAAACAAAATGTTGTGAGGATCTGACCATCTAGAGAACACCATGCCTGCCAGCTGTGTCACTTGTGGCCATGGCTTTCACCACCCTGACCTGTAGTTCCCTCAAATGTTGCATGAAGCAGGTACATGATCTGGATTCACCTTGACTGTTCATTGTTCCAGAGAAAAAGTTTCAGAAGAAGCTTGTAATGACACATTGTTCTGCATGAGGAAGGGATTTGGGCTGGCCATTGGGAACCCCTGAAATTGGCACTCTAGCTACCTCCCAAAGCATTTTTAAAAAGTGTGATGTGTGAAGAACCCCAGGACCAGTGCACATTCAAGCATAGTGGCCATGTGTTTATTGTTAGAAGGAAAGTTGGAGAATCCAGATGACTGAGAACAAAGACAAAAGATCAAGGTAACTCTGGGAAATCCCTGTAGCTCTGAAGGTGTTTCCTGAATGTAGAGAGGGAACAAAGTTTAATGCCACCATGAAAACCAACTACACCATGACCCTCCTCAGCTCCTGCTCTATTTGAGAGGATGGTGAATTGAGGATGGTTTTATAGTTGTCCATCCTTTCCTTTTATTTCTTATTACAATTAAAAGAGAAATACATAAACATAATTAGAAATAAGCATGTTAGTGCACAGAAGTTATAATAATGTTATCTTTGACCAAGAAAAAAAAGGGTTGGAATGAGGTGTATAGGAACATTGTCTTTGTGTGCTATTGCAGGTGGCATCAACTCAGGCTAAGTGGCTATGTATTCAGAATGTTATATATAATATACATTTGAGATTTTTTTACGCATTTGGGGCATGCATCCTTACTGGTGCATTAACTAACAGGCCCAATTCCAACCCCATATTGTCTTCTTGACCCAGTAATTTTCCTCAAAATAATGTTCTTCTTTGTCTCCTATATTAATCTTGCCAAGGTAAGTATTGGTAATAAGAACAAAAGTATCCTAAACATGTACAAATAGGAAAATGAGAAGGGAATCAAAAGTGTCCACTACAAAATTCAAGGAAATGAAGAAAATGCTGTGTGGGTTGAAATGAGATAAAAATAGTCTAAGAGAGAACAAAAAGCAAATGTAAAATTTCAGAAGTAATGTCATAATTATTCCAATATAAATAGTGTCAACACTCTAATGAAAAAGCAGATATCAGAATGCTTTAAAACTAAACCCATCCATACACTGTCTACATAAAATCACTGTAGATTCAATAGAAAGGAGGTTCAAAGTGATGGACAGAAAAGGAAATGTAGAATTGTATCATAGGTAAAAATCCAACTGGTGTGGTTATACTACCATCAGACAATTATATGAGAGACAAAAATCATTGCAGGAGACAAAAAGGACATTACATATTGATACAAATTACTGTGTTAAGAACATATAATATGGAGGGGCCAGTGCCGTGGCGTAGTGGGTTAATCTTTCCACCTGCAGCACTGGCATCCCATCTGGTTGCCGGTTCTGGTCCTGGCTGCTCCACCGCCAATCCAGCTCTTTTCTCAGGCCTGGAAAAGCACTGGAAGATGGCCCAAGCCCTTGGGTCCCTGCACCCATGTGGGAGACCTGGAGGAAGCTCTTGGCCCCTGGCTTCGGATTGGCGCAGCTCTGGCCATTGCAGCCATTTGGGGAGTGAACCAATGGAGGGAAGACCTTTCTTTCCCGATTCTCCTTCTCACTGTCTGTAACTCTGCCTCTCAAATAAAATAAATAAAATGTTTTAAAAAAGAACATACAATATGGAATAGGCATTTGGCCTATTGGTTAAGATACCAACCAGTTAGGATGCCTAAGCACCATATGCGTATACTTGGTTTCTAGTCACAGTTATGACTACTGGTACCTGTTCTGCTAATGTAGATCACAGAGAGCAGCATGTGATGGCACAGGAACCTGGGTCCTGGCCACCAATGTGGGATATAGCTGTAGAGTTCCAAGCTTCTGGCTTTTGGCAAGCCTGGACCTGACTGTATTGAGTATGTGGGAAGTAAACAATCACATTGCTTTGCTCCCCATCCAGCTCACTGCTGTGCAAATAGGAAGCAGAAGATGTGCGTTCCAATACCTGGGGTTTTGCCACCATTTTGAAGACCCTGATTGAGTTCTGTACTCTTGGCTTTGGCCTGATTATGCCCAGGCTACTGTGCTGATCTGGTGATTAAATCAGAAAGTCAAAGATATCTCTCTCTTTCCCTCCCTACCCCCCTCCATCTTTGCCTTTAAATAAGTACATCTTTTTAAAAATCACCAGAATCAAACTTGATTCTTTGACAAATGAACACATATTACAAACATTTAGATTACAAAGGAGAGACTCAGAATCTTAACTCAGAAATGAAACATAGACTGTTACAAATGAATTCACAGAAACAGAATTATAAGAGAAGTCTATGGAGAAGGAACTTCAAAAAACCAGATAATTAATATAGGGAGAAATTCCCTGCAAACATGAATGCCATTGAAATTCTTTACAGAATAATTAGTAATCATCACTGGCATAGTACAACAATGATGGTTAAGAACAATACCATGGCATTCATGTTTTATGTGTAGTATACCAGAGTTAAAACACAAATTTAACTGGTTGCGATCTCTGAGTTTTGTGTTGTAGAAGCAATCAAACCTTCCTACCATGGAGGATAGAACAGAAAAAGAGCTGTTGGTAGGAGAGGGGCTGCATCTTGGCCTCCCAGTGCAGCCTGTAGTTCTCAGCACAGAGAAGCTATTGTAGAATTGTTCAGCTGCAGCCACCACACTCAGTCAGCAACTGAAAAAAGAATCTTATGAATGGGAAAGATATGCCCATTTCTCATTTACTATTATGAAGTTAAATACTTCTCTAACTCCAGTTTCAATAACTGAAGATAAACCTCAGTTGCCAAAAGTGGGCAATTCTGTAGTCAGATGTTCCTATGTGTTTCTTTGTGCTTATTGTTGCTGGTGCTGCAGTTGGATATCTATGGCCTTCTCATCTCACATCAGTCAGCAGATCAACTATAGCATTGTGAGGGTAACAGGGGGATGCTCCTTGAGTAACTATCTTGTGAGAATGCAGTAAGTGAAATACCAGCAGAAAGATAGGAAAATAACGGGTTCTGGGATATAGAAGTGTCCTTTTTTCTTAAATAACTACAAGATACCAGGTTCTGGTGTCAGAGCAGACCACCACATTTTCAACCTGTCAGCAACAGTTTCCAACTACGGCATTTCTATAGTGATCAGTGAGGTAACGTCTTTCAACTCTTTCTACTCAGAAAGATGACATTCTCAGCTCATCAGAGACCAGGACCACTTCCCAGATGTATAGAATGTTCCAGATATTGGAAGCCAGATCAGACCTCAATAGAGAGATAACCTGGTCAGAGACAATGACCACTTCCTGAAATGTATGTAAGGAAGCCATTTCTCAATTCACCAGAAACCAGATTGTTGAAGAAAACATGCAAACATGAAACAAAACAACAAAGCAGGCCCCGACATAGGCGATTGATCAATCAACAGGCAATCGATAAATAAGCTGTGTTGTCCACAACCTTACTGGAACACTCCCTTGGAGCCCCTCCTCAGCAAAACTTTACTTCTCCTTTTTCTCACACTCATTATCCAACCTGAAATAAAACCTGACTCAAACTCCTGCAACAATTTGATTCTGTAATTCTTTTTTTTTTTTTTGATAGGCAGAGTAGACAGTGAGAGAGAGACACAGACAAAGGTCTTCCTTTGCCATTGGTTCACCCTCCAATGACTGCTGCAGCTGGTGTGCTGCAGCTGGTGCACCGCACTGATCCAATGGCAGGAGCCAGGTACTTATCCTGGTCTCCCATGGGGTGCAGGGCCCAAGTACTTGGGCCATCCTCCACTGCACTCCCTGGCCACAGCAGAGAGCTGGCCTGGAAGAGGGGCAACTGGAACAGAATCCGGTGCCCCAACCAGGACTAGAACCCGGTGTGCTGGCACCACAAGGCGGAGGATTAGCCTAGTGAGCCACAGTGCTGGCTTATCTTTTTCATATTCATTAAGATACTCCAAGATATTTTGCTTCTCCTTATCATACAGAAGCAAGATGTCAAATAGAATACATAAACTTATGTTCAGTAGTTACTGTTTCAGTACTTTATCTGGCTTAGAAAGGATCTAGACTCTACTCTAGAGAGAAATAATATTAAAGAAAGCTAGCCATTGTTTTCAGTAATTTCCTAGTAACTTTTTATAACATGTATGTATGAGGAGACAGAGCTACTATTATTAAGCCTATGATACTACTATTTTACTTACCAAAGATTTAAATACTCACAAGCATTTGAAAGCAATTTGTTTCCTTTATTTATTTCTTGGAGGTTTAGAAATATATATCTATATATTTTTTCATACATTAAACACAACTGTTCACGTGCTAACCAAGACTAGGAATACAGGGTTACCACATGCTCACAGCACCTTCAATAATGGTCAGCTTGTAGCCTACAAAAACACTCTACAAGCTTTAGTTTTTCAGAACTAAAGGAAGAACCAAGTGGCTTTTACCAGGTATCATGGGATAACCATTTATGCATGCCTTGCCAGTGAGGTAGCCTGCTGTCCATGACTCAGAAACAAACAAATCATGTTTCTGATCTTTGAAACAGGATTTCATTCACTTATGGAATAAAGCAGGAAGGCCACACAGCCGCCTCAACACAGCAAGTGCCAGAAAAACACCATCTCTGTGCTGGGCCATGACATTAAGACAGAGAGTTTCCAGAAACTGAGGCCAAAGAACTAATACTTAAAACCACTGGGGAAGTGACATTTCTAGGCTCATGCTCTATAAATGGAAATGCCACCCAAAGGTCTCTGACACACAACAGAGCAGAGCCACCATGCAGCAGAAGGCAGTGATGTTAGACACAGAAGCTGTACGGGTGGGCCAGGATCATTCAAGCACCAAAGAAATCTACTCAAGCTGCTCCACATTGTTGACTCCTCCACGGTTTCCACCACCCAAACCTGTAGCTTTGCTGTCACAGGAGCCATGGTCACTAAGAAAGAAGGGCTGACCGTATGAAGGAGGCAGCCCCAGCAGATGGCTCTGCAGTTGAGGCTAAGCACTGCCAATGCAGAAGCCAATGCAGCATGGCCTAGCTCCCTGCAACAGTAAATTTCCATGGCATTGTTTGCTGTGCCTCTGTCCTGCTACCTTGTTGCCTGCATGCAGGGGGCGAGGCTGCTTCCAGGGACACTAAGGGAAGTTCACACTGTCAAGTAAACCTATCGGCTCTAGTCCAGGCTGCTTAGCGGGACAACAGTAACACATACATTCATCTCCACTGCTGCTGTTCCTAACCAAAAATAGGCCTGAATTATAACAGGCATTCAAAGGAACCTGCAAAGCAATAACCTGGAGGAACAAATAGCTAGAATAATATACAGTTGGACTCCTAGAAGGCAAAGCAGACCAGAGAGAAGCATGAATTTATCACTGACCCAGGTCCAAATCACCAAGAAGCCAGACAGAGATGGAACATCCCCCAGAAACTCTCCCTCCACACCCTCTTTTCTACAACACATGGTTTAACGTCTATCCACAGCAATGGACTGAGATTCAAGTTGTGATGTTTATAAAAAGCAAAGGAAAAAGCAGTCTGAAAATCAGAAACCAGCACAGTGCTCTGATGTGCTTATGCTTTATACTGCAGAACTATTACTAGGTGTCAGCTGACTACATCTGAGCGGCTTCTCATGGCCACTCTGGAAACACAACTAATGGGAACTTGTGCTATTAAAACCATGCTTACACCAGAGAGGTGGGGAAATAAATAAAATCGAGCAAATGAAGGGAAAAAGGAAACTACCTCAAGATTATCTATCTCGGCCGGCGCCACGGCTCACTAGGCTAATCCTCTGCCTAGTGGCGCCGGCACACCGGGTTCTAGTCCCAGTTGGGGTGCCGGATTCTGTCCTGGTTGCCCCTCTTCCAGGCCAGCTCTCTGCTGTGGCCAGGGAGTGCAGTGGAGGATGGCCCAGGTGCTTGGGCCCTGCACCCCATGGGAGACCAGGAGAAGCACCTGGCTCCTGGCTCCTGCCATCGGATCAGCGCGGTGCACCGTTCACGGCGGCCATTGCAGGGTGAACCAATGGCAAAGGAAGACCTTTCTCTCTGTCTCTCTCTCTCACTGTGCACTCTGCCTGAAAAAAAAAAAAAGATTATCTGTCTCTAATGTTAAAACGATCTCCTTAGGTTCACATTAAAATGAGTTTATGCTTTCATCCCTTCATGAATGACAGAGGGATTTTCATATAATGTTTGCAGTCAATAATGCAGAAGGGTTGGTATCCCAAAGAGCAAATGCAAATTCACAGAGAATAAAGAAATGACTGGAAAAATCAAGGATGAATAGATTTATTAATTCATTAACCAAGGCAATGTTTAAAAATAAAACTACTTTGGGCTGACATTGTGGTATAGCAGGTTAAGCTGCTGTCTGTGATGCTGGCATCCAGTATGGGCACAAGTCCAGGACCTGACAGTTTCATCTCCAGTCCAGCTCTGGGCTAATTTGCCTGGAAAAACAGTGGCAGACGACCCAAGTGCTTGGTCCCCTGCACACATGCAGGAGACTTGGGAAAGATCTCTGGGCTGCTGACTTTGGCCTGGACCAGTCTGGGCCATTGTAGCCTTTTGGGGACTGGGCCAGTAGATCTAAGACCTCTCTGTCTTTCTCTGTAACTCTCATATAAATTTTAAAATCTTTAAGACAACTAAAAAAGAAAAAGTCACCTCTAAATCTTGAAATTTACAGTTAATATGCAGTGGAATTTGATCCTTCAACTCTCACAATAAGCAAGCTTCCTGGGTTTTCCAGTGACCATTTTTACATTCAGTGTTGCAAAGCTGACATAGAAACAGGAGCTCACCCCACATGACCTTTCCTAAGGTTCTCCATGGAGATGGGAACTCAGTTTTGCTGAGACATAAATGTGCACGACTGCACTGCTCTGCAGGATGCACCACAAAGGGGAGGACTCTCCACACCTGTCCCGTGGCTTTAGGAACCCAGGGAGTCTCCACTGTAGAGGAAGGCAGTGGAGGGCAGAGCTGGGGATTGCCTCTGGGGACCTCAGATTCAGGGAATCCCCTCCCAGGCTTCTCTCACTTCCTACTTATCTCCCAGAGCAAATGTGCACTGTGTCCCCTGCAATCCATGCCCTCAGGGAAAAGATTGCACGCTGGGAAATGAGTGAAGATGAAAGTGGAAGGGAGGCATTTAGGGTCTGTGCCACTTCACACAGGCTCCAGGATATGCATAGACTGGAAAGGCAGGACATGTGCTTCTGATGGTGTCAGAGTACCAGGGAGAGACTTACCCGATGCCTATATGGGATGCTGGTACTACAGGTTGTGGTTTAACCCACTACACCACAGCACTGGCCCCAACTTTTATGTATTTTTACTAGAAAATCGCTCATGGCTTCTAGGTCTCCAGCTCTATGCCATGAGTTTCTCTTTTCTGACTTTCCTCACAATGGGCCTGTGGTTATGGGTTTTCAGGAAGTAGATCTCAACAGTAATTTATTGCCCGTGGTCCTGGACAGTAGACAAAGATTGAAGCTCTGGAGATTTCTGGTGCAGACCTGCTCTTCACTGATGGGTCTGCAGCTGTGGCCTTGAATGGCGGGACGGTGAAACGGGCTCCCTCAGACTCCTTTTCTCTTTTTCTTTTTAAATTTCTTTTTTTCTCTTCCTTCCTTCCCTCCCTCCCTCCCTCTCTCTTTCTTTCTTGAGCTACAGTGACAGAGGGAGAGACAGATCTTCCATTCCCCAAATGGCGACAATGGTGGGGTGGGCCAAGCTGAAGCCAGGAGCCTGGAACTCCCCCAGTGTCTTTCATGGGGGTGGCACGGGTGCAAGACTCTGGACGCCACCCAAGGCTTTCCCAGGCACATCAGCGGGGAACTGGATTGGGAGTGCAGTAGCTTGATCTAAGCAGCGCCCACAGGGAATGCCGGCATTGCAGGCAGCCACTTAAGCCGCTGTGCCGCAACGCCTGACGCCCGAAGCCTCTGTTGGCCCTGTAAGAAGGACGGTGCACTGCTCGTGTGCATTCCACTTTCATTCCGGCCTGTGGATTCCACACAAGCGCCGTCTCCCACCACGCGTCGTGAGTGTCCACGCATCTGTGACAGATGTCCTGTCGTGCTCTGCACTCCACACTCTAGGGCTCCATCGTTCTGAGGATAACGCGTGTGTGTGTGTGTGTGTGTGCGCCCTCGGGGAACGCAGGGAGATGGAGTCCTTTGAAGCTTGCCGCTGGAGATGGAGTCTGAGGCGAGCGCCTGCAAGGTGTTCTGGGAGAAGCGGTCCTCTGACGTGAGCATCCTGCTAGGAACTCTGGGAGATGGAGTCTGAGGCTGGCGCTCACAGGACCCTGCAAAGTTAGTCTGAGATGAGCGCCCACGAGGTGTTCTGGAAGACGTGGCCCTCTGACGCACAGTGAGCGCGGGGACCTCTGCGAGATGGAGTCTGAAGCGGGAGACCACCGTGCATTCTGGGAGACGCGGTCCTCTGACGTATGATGCCCGCGGGGACCCCTGGGAGATGGAGTCCTCCGAGGCTTGTCGCTGGCTGGGCTCTGGTAGTTGGAGTCGCGGGGGGCGCCCGCGGGGCTTTCGCAGATGGCTTTCTGAGGGTTTCATGCTCAGGGGGTCTGGAAGCTGGGGTCCTCAAAGAGGGCAGCCCAGCAGGGCCCTCCGTGAGACGGAGCCCTAGGAAGCTGGACACCCACGGGGCTCTGGGAGATGGAGTCTGAGGCGGGCGCCCACGGGGCTCTGGGAGATGCAGTCTGAGGCAGGCGCCCACGGGGCTCTGGGAGATGCAGTCTGAGGCGGGTGCCCACGGGGCTCTGGGAGGTGGAGTCTGAGGCGGGTGCCCACCGGGCTCTGGGAAATGGAGTCTGAGGTGCCCATGGGGCTCTTGGAGATGGGGTCTTAGGGATTTGCGCAGAGTGCTCTGGAAGACGGAAGACGGGCTCCTCAAAGAGGGCACCCCCGCAGGGCCCTCCGTGAGAGGAGTACTCGGAAGTCGGCTGTCCGCGGGGCTCCGGGAGATGCAGTCTGAGGCAGGCGCCCCTGGGGCTCCGGGAGATGGAGTCTGAGGCAGGCGCCCATGGGGCTCTTGGAGATGGAGTCTGAGGCAGGCGCCCATGGGGCTCTTGGAGATGGAGTCTGAGGCAGGCGCCCATGGGGCTCTTGGAGATGGAGTCTGAGGCGGGCGCCCACGGGGCTCTGGGAGATGGAGTCTGAGGCGGGCGCCCACGGGACCCTAGGAAATGGAGTCTGAGTCCAGAGCCCGTGGGGTGTTCTGGGAGACGCGGTCCTCTGACGCAGGATGCCCGTGGGGACCACTGGGAGGTGTAGTCTGTGGCGAACGGCCGCGAGTCCTGTGCCGAGTCCTAGAAGCCACCAGAGGGCGCGCGAGCCTGCCTCTTCTGGCTGTAGCCATCAAGGGTGTGAGAAGTGCGCCAGAGGGCGCGCGAGCCTGCCTTTTCTGGCTGTAGCCATCAAGGGTGTGAGAAGTGCGCCAGGTTCCCAGCAAGGATGAAATCTCAGATCTGCACTCTGTAAAATGCTTCCAATCTCTGGCTGACAGGTCTTCAGAGTGCTGGACACAGAAAGGTCTTGGGGGACAGGGGGAGAAATTCCACCTAAAGCACAAGATATCTACCAATAAGATATCCATGGCCGGCGCCGTGGCTCACTAGACTAATCCTCCACCTGTGGCGCTGGCACCCCGGGTTCTAGTCCTAGTTGGGGCGCTGGATACTAGTCCCAGTTGCTCCTCTTCCAGTCCAGCTCTCTGCTGTGGCCCAGGAAGGCAGTGGAGGATGGCCCAAGTGCTTGGGCCCTGCACCTGCATGGGAGACCAGGAGGAGGTGCCTGGCTCCTGGCTTCGGATCGGCGCAGTGCTGGCCATAGCGGCCATTTGTGGGGTGAACCAATGGAAGGAAGACCTTTCTCTCTGTCTCTCTCTCTCACTAACTCTGTCAAAAAAAAAAAAAAGTTGGCCACTGAAACTAGTATGAGGCCTGGACAGTGACCTGTAATTCTGACTTTTAGGTCCACATGATGACCTGTAATATGGTGTGATATCTGATCTCTGAAACTAACTTGATGTTCCCTGTGTGGCTTCCAGTATTACTCTATCATGTCTGCATAGTGACATCCTACAAGGTTGATTGGTTTGGCAGGTGGCTGCACTGGACTTGGTGGGCTTACTGTATTAAATAAAGTTGGATGGTCTCTGTTTTTCCTGCATGGTGTTGACATGATTGTTTTCAAAAGCAATTTCCTTCTCAAATCTACAGGGAGGGTGGGACAGTGATGAATGCAAGTTCTTATTGCAACTGCTACTGTTTCTTTTAAAAGATTTTAGCAATGGGCCAGGTACAGTGGCATAGTGGGTAAAACCGCTGCCTGTAGTGCCAGCATCCCATATAAGTGCCGGTTCGAGACCTGGCTGCTCCACTTCAATCCAGCTCTCTGCTACAGCCTAGGAAAGCAGTAGAAGATGCGGATGGAAGACCTCTCTGTCTCTGCCTCCTTCCCTCTCTGTGTAACTCTTTCAAATAAATAATCTTAAAAAAAGATTTTAGCTGTTTATAGATACACATTCTGATATTCCTGTTTTTAAAAGGTTTATTTATTTATTTATTTGAAAGGCAGAGAGAGAGAGAGAGAGAGAGAGAGAGAGAGAGAGTTTTCAATCTGCTGGTTCACTCCCCAGATGGCTACAATGGCTGGAGCTGAGTCTATCTGAAGCCAGGAGCCAGGAGCTTCCTCCAGGTCTCCCACATGAGTGTGAGGGCCCAAGGACTTGGGTTATCTTCTACTGCTTCCCCAGGCCATAACTGAGAACTGGATCAAAAGTGGAGCATCCAAGACTCCAACGGGTGCCCGTATGGGATGCCAGCACTGCAGGGGGTGGCTTTACCTGCTACGCCACAGTGCTGCCCCCCTATTTTTTTAAAGAGACTTATTTATTTATTTATTTGAAAGGCAGAATTACACACACACACACACACACAGAGAGAGAGAGAGAGAGAGAGAGAGAGAGAGAGAGAGAGAGGTCTTTCATCCACTGGTTCACTACCCAGTTGGCTGCAAGGGCTGGAGCTGTGCTGATCTGAAGCCAGGAGCCAGAAGCATATTCTGGGTCTCCCATGTGGGTACAGGGGCCCAAGGACTTGGGCCATCCTTCAGCGCTTTCCAAGGCCACAGCAGAGAGCTGGATTGGAAGTGGAGCAGCTGGAACTTGAACCGGAGCCCATATGGGATTCTGGCACTGCAGGCAGCAGCTTTACCTGCTACACCACAGCACTGGCCCCGTTTCCCTCATGACAACTGTTGTCATAATTTCTTTTTTTAGGATTTAAGTATTTGGCTTGTTTTCACATTTGAGTATTTCTTAAGCAGCTAAGTTAGATAATTAATTAAAATTTATAGATATTCTAGTTTTTTGTGGTTACCCTAAGGACTTATAACCACATAAGTATAGGGTAGAGAATTATTATTGTGTTTATCTTCAGAGTATAAAACTGTATACAAGAACTTGATTTAGACATCAGTGAACTTGAACTGAGTTCTGAAAAGCCATATTTCAGATAGGTGAGATCTCACTGCCAGATTAACTATAGGGTAAAAAGTAGCATAAGAAGGGACTGGGATCAAGGATGGATTAATCTCACAGTGGGGGAAGTGTTCACTGACATAGCTTGAATGGGGATGGGAAGAATGGAGAGAATAACCACGGATCAGGAAGCACAAATCAATTTGTTGGGAAGGTGTCCTCCTGATGAATTCACATTTCCAACTCTTGATTTTGCTTCTGTTTTTTTATATTGTTTTGCAGATTTTTTTTTGAGGGGCAGCAAGACTGACAGACAGAACTCTCATGCACTGGTTCATGCACCAAGCGCCTGCAACAGACAGGCTTCGGCCAAGCCAAAGCCAGGAGCTGGAAGTTCAATCCAGGTCTCCCACACCCAAGTATTGGATCCCTTCTGAGAGTCTGCATTAGCTGGAAGCTGGAATTAGGAGCAGAGACAGGACTTCAACCCAGGCGCTCTGGTAGGCAATGCAGGTGTCACAAGAGGCAGTGTAGCCACTGAACCAAATGCCTATGCTGATGCTGATTTGATACTGTCAACTGATAAACATAATCTTCCAAAGCAATAGCTTGTGTTTTTATTGAATGTAATTACAAAATAGCTTAAATGTCTATCCATCTTCGGAGTGATATAATTTGAAAATCTTTGGAATTTTTTGAAGATTCGGTTATTTGAGCAATGTCTTCTTACCCAAATCTTGTTTCTTGTGATGTCAACAAGTACTGAACATTATGTAGGATAAAAAGTGTTGATAGAAATATTTATAGAGTCTGTATACAAGGGGGCTTCAAAAATTGTGGAAAAATAAAATTAAGATATGTATCTTTTGATGCAAAACTGTTTCAACTCCATGCATAGTTTTTTCAAAATATGTACTTTCTATGAATTTTTGAAGAGCCCCTCATATTTTTAAGTCAGTAGCTTTAGAGTTCTTTTGAAGCATAAAGTTCTCCATTTTGAATAATGTAGAATTAATATTTTCTGACTCTTATGCAGGAAATCAGCTACATTTGTTGCTGTGGATTCATTCTGAGAGGAGGAGCATGGTGGGGGCAAGAGGCGTGGAGTCAGCACACAGACCCCGGGATTCAGGTGAAAGCAGGCCAGAGGCGAGCAGCCCACAGACTCGTCTATTTCAGTTGCAACAGCAGCTTAAATTGCCAAGAAAGCCTATCTGGTTAAGGGGTGGTTTATGCCCTAACCAATCACAGCCTGTTGCCAGGAAGTATCCAAAGCCATCCAATCACAGCCTGTTGCCAGTCATGCTCTGTTGCCGGGGGGTTCCCAGGGGGTTTCCTAAGCCACTGCTGAGTAACTGATGCTTGCTTGCCAGTGGCCATTTTGGCATGGCCTTCTCATTCCACCATACATGAACATCTTTCAACTATAATTTGTCTGAGAAACTGTTTTTAAAACATTTCCTTCATAAAATTTAAATGAAAATCAGTAGGAGTTTATGGGTAATCTACTATATAACTTAGTGTTCAGGCTATAGCCAATGCCACTACTGTAAAGGCCAAGTGATTTGACTTGGCCCCTGGTTTGATCTTGGGCTACCCTGCTTGCAAAGTCATTGCTCTTTCAGAATGCTATGAAGTTAGAAAACGCTAGGTGGGGGTGCTGGCATCATGGTGTAGCAGGTAAAGCTGCTGCCAGCAGTGCCGGCATCCCATATGGGTGACGGTTTGAGTCCAGGCTGCTCCACTTCCAATCCAGCTCTTTGCTATTGCCTTGGAAAGCAGTAGAAGATGGTCCAAGTCTTTGGAGCCCTGAACCCACGTGGGAGACTCAGAAGAAGCTCCTGGCTCCTGGCTTCAGATCGATGCAGCTCCAGCCATGGCAGCCAATTGGGGAATGAACCAGTGGATGGAAGACCTCTGCCTCTCCTTCTCTCTGTGTGTTATTTTCAAAAAATAAATAAATAAAAAGAAAATGCTAGGTGGGAAAACATGAAAAATGACTACATATCAGGCACTAAGATCAGAGAACACCATTTCAAGACAAACCTCAAAAGCAAGTAATCAATTCTTTTTAAGAAAACAGAGCTTGTGAAGGTTCCTCTGGCATTTTTGCAAAGGAATACAGAGTTTAAAATAAAGGCGGGCATAAATAAGCTTTAGGAAGATAAGCTAACAAGTTTTACTTCAAAAGAATCTGCTGAAGCCAAGAAAATGGTCATATTAGAAACAGATTATTTGAGAGGATAGTTGACACCTGTATTTTCCTAAGAAAGTCAATCATTAGAGATGAAATGGTCAAATATCAGAGAAAGTAAGACTGTGTGGTGATAGAAATAAATACTAAAGTGCTGTTTAGACTCAGAGCTTCTACACAGAACAAATAGGCTTACGATGGCCCCCACACAATCCAGTGAATGTAACTGTTGTGCAGGACAGAGAAACACAGAGTAGTGGTCTCAACTTGGGAGTCAAAGGGTTTCCTCTGATCTCTCCAGAGAGTGCAGACAGCATACTGCCAGAGTGAGGTGTTCAATTGGGAATAAAGTTCTACGGACAGTTTGTAGGACCGGTGCTGTGGCACAGCACTGTGGCCTGAAGCACTGGCATCCCATATGGGTGCTGGTTCAAAACCTGGCTGCTCCACTTCCAATCCAGCTCTCTGCTATGGCCTGGGAAAGCAGTGGAATATGGCCCACGTCCTTGGGTCCCTGCACCCACATGGGAATCATGGAGGAAGCTCCTGGTTCCTGGCTTCAGATTGGCACAGCTCTGGCTGTTGTGGCCAATTGGGGAATGAGCCATCAGATGGAAGACCTCTCTCCCCCTCTCTCTGCCTCTCCTCTCCCTGTGTAACTCTGACTTTCAAATAAATGAATAAATCTTTTAAAAAGAGGGCAGTTGGTTTAGTTCCTTGTCATTACACACACATATAAATGCTATTTGAAATCTCCCTGCCCATCCAACAAAATCCCACAAACATGAACACAG
Organism: Oryctolagus cuniculus; assembly: GCF_051225735.1. NCBI lineage: Eukaryota > Metazoa > Chordata > Mammalia > Lagomorpha > Leporidae > Oryctolagus > Oryctolagus cuniculus. Next base: position 2,774,691 of record NC_142885.1, on the reverse strand, counting down.
GCACACATATGTCACATACCCTAGCCCACACTTGAATAGGCCTGAGCCACACAAATGGACACACCACAGTGCACATCTAACACACACACATACATGTGCATAGTATTTGATGTGAGTGGGTATACACAAACATATATTTCATAAAGGTACACACACACTCATACACTTAACCCTCACACACTTACATAGTACACACAGATGAAGGTACACATGAAGATATACAATAGCAACACTAACAGAGATGTATACATATGTTAGACAAGCACGCACATCACAATGCATGTATGAACATTAACATATACTCATGCACATGTGCACACAGATACAGACACAGATGCACAATCAGAAGGTTCCAGAGAAAGTAAATTTATCTCTATTAAGATGTTTGAGAATTTTAAAATGAAGAAAAGGAGACACTAACACAAGAAAGGTGGAATAAACATATTCCCAAGCCTCTGAGAAACAGGGGTGCAGATATTAAAGCCTACATCTTACTACTCTCTTGTGGTGGTTCTAAAGAACACCTTTCTGATCACTGAACAGTCTCTCCTTCCTTTCCCAAATGTCTAAAAAATAATAAGCCTCTCCAAATGTTTTGGAATCCACTATGAGAAACTGATGATATTTGACGATTATGACAAAACCAATAATGCAGTATCATTTGGTCAGAACTAATTACCTCCTGATGGCCATGTTCTGAATTCAAGGACAACCATATACCAAATGCTTGGGTTGGTTTACATTATTATCCCCTAAGAATTCCCTCACCATATTTGTTAGCCATTTGCATTTCTTCTTTAGAGAACTGTCTTCTGAGGTCCTTTCCCCATTTCTTAACTCGACTGGTTGTTTGTTGTTGAGTTTTTTATGTTGCTGATATATTCTGAATGTTAACCCCTTATCAGATGAGTAGCTCACAAGTATTTTTGCACTTTCTGTTGGATGTCTCTTCACTCTATGTTTTCCTTTGACATGCAGAAGCTTCTGAGTTTTGATATAATACCATTTGTCTAGTTTTGCTTTTGTTGTCTATGCCTTGGAGACCTTAACCAAGAAGTCACCATCTACACCAATGCCTTGAAGTGTTTCCCCTATATTATCTCCTAGCAAATTTAGTTGTAGGCCTTAAATTCAGGTCTTTAATGCATCCCCAGTAAGCTTAGGAGCCCCAAAATTATTCAGCTATCTGATGGTAATAAGGTATATAACATGCAATATCTTTTAAGATGATTTATTTACTTTATTTGCAAGATAGAGTTAGAGGAATAGAGAGAGAGGGGAGAGAGAGAGAGAGAGAGAGAGAGAGAGAGAGAGAGAGAGGTGTCTTCTACTTCACTGCCCAGATGGCTGCAATGGCCAAAGCTGGGCCAGACCAAAGCCAGGAGCTGGGAGCTTCTTCCAGGTCTCCCACATGGGTGCAGGGGCCCAAGCACTTCTGCTACTACCCCAGGTACGTTAGCAGGGAGCTGAATTGGAAGTGGAGCGGCCAGGACTCAAACTGGCACCTGTATGTGATGCAAGCACCTCAAGCAGTGGTTTAACCCACTGCACCACAGTACCAGCCCCAAAATGCAATCCTATTGTAAATACATCCTTAAGATGAACATTTTCAGAGAAAGAAAACAACTAGGAAAAATATTTTAATTCGGTGCAATTGCAGCATACCACACAATGAAAAATGGCTCTCAGATGAAAGACAATCTTCCCTCATCAAAGCACAGACAAACCAAAGAGAAATTGTTTGTTGATATTTCTCATTTCTAAAGTAAGTGCACTCTGAAGTCCCTTGTATGTTGATTTTCTACCAGTGTCTCGCATCAATCTCTTTGCATGGTTTGAGCATCGTATGCAATGTTCATCTGTGAGACAAAACCTCTGCATCACATGTCTTTGTGAACACTTGACTCTCTTTTCAGCAGGAAGCATGGACTCGTGTGTATACTCTTGTCCATGCTTCTGCCATTCTTTCTTGGGCTCACCCTAATTGGGCATTTACCACCATTCTAGGGACACTTCCTGTATGGTCACTAACAACCATGAGTCCCATAGCGCCATCTCAGCTCCTGTCATGTCCAACCTGCTGCAGCCCTGGAGCTGATGCTAAACTCTTGGTTGCCTAATAGTAGCTATTGTAAAGGACTCAGCCTAGGTGTTATCCATTGTGATCCAATATTGTTGTTTCAAGGTATTTGGTATAGTATTCCTTATGTTTTCCTTTAAGAACTCCCCCTCCTTCAGACCCTTGGAGTGCACTCATAGTCTATTATGACACATGTTCAACCATTGTGTTGCTCTACCATTCCCAAATGAACATCATTCTTTGCAAAGCCTGATTATTTTTGCTTTTGAGATTGCCATTGTCCTGGGGATATCACAGAAAACCTGGCCAGGTGGCCCAAGGCATCATGTTCTCTCCCAAGAGGCCCCTTCTTTTCCTACATGCCCCAGACAGGTTCCAAGAGGCCTGACTGCTGGCCTTGGAGCTGTCACTGAGATCATATGTAAAGTGGGGGCCAGGATGACCCCATTCTGGTCTTGAAGGTGCTGACCTTTTGAAAGGATGAAAGAGAGGTTGTTCTCTAGTCACTGAGCTGCAAGGGGCATCTCTACTCCTAGATTCCATTACTCCATAGCCCGGGGGAGAAAAAAAAACAATTTCCTGCAGCCTCAGGCCCCCATAGGCAAAAGTCTCTTCTGGCTCAGTCATCCTGCCCTCCCTGTGTACTCTCAGAGCCTCCAGAGGTTTTGTGGGGAGTCTCAGAATATCCTGATGCTGGTCCGTGGTGGTGAGGCAGGCCTGAGAATGGATCTTAGGCACCCAGGGTGTGGGGCTGTGTGAGTGGGCAGAAATGAGTGCAGGCATCCTCAACTCTAGCCAAGTACAAAGCACTAGAGAGAATCCTCTTCCTGGATCCAGGCCTTGGGGACCTCTGGGCTGGTCTATGTATCAGTGTGTGCAAAGCTCATGAGTATTCACGTGGGGCCCAAATCACCTCATCGTTAGAGAAGTAAGACCAGTAACTGGAACATCTCTTTTATGTGGTGTGGATACCTGTTCATTTGTCAGGCATCCCCCAAGTGGCACCTGGAGACCTGGCTTGGACTGGAAGCTAAGTACGAATTCTTGGTTAACAACATCCAGGTGCAGAATGCAGTTTCTTTCTGAATAAAGGAGAGAAGATAAAATTTGGATGGGGGAATGAAGTAGCAGGGTAAGACCCTTCAAGCTAATCAAGGGTGGGTTATCAGGTAACTAACAGGAGCCACCCTGCAGCTTCTCTCTGGCAGGTATGTTCCTGCAGGGCTCCTGGAGCTGCATCCAGGCCTGGCTGTCCTCAAAGAGGCACCCCTGGGCCAGAGTGCAAATCTCAAGTTTTAATCCACATTCTGAGGCAGCCCCTGCTTCCCCCCGAACTTAATTGTTACTGTGGATTCGTTCTGAGAGGAGGAGCGTGGTGGGGGCAAGAGGTGCGGAGTCACCACACAGATCCCAGGAGTTGGGTGAAAGCGGGTGAGAGGCGAGCAGCCCGCAGACTCATCTATTTCAGTTGGTACAGCAGCTTATATAGTCGAAGCAGCCAATCCAGTCAAGGGGCGGTTTATGCCCTAATCAATAATAGCCTGTTGCCAGGAAGACTCCATTGCATGTGGTTTTGGAAGCCATCCAATCACAGCCTGTTGCCAGGCAGGCTCCATTGCCATGTGGTTTCCAAAGCCATCCAATCACAGTCTATTGCCAGGCAGGCTCCGTTGCCAGCAGCCATCTTGGCATGGCCTTCTTGTTCCACCACATTGCCCCCTTTTTGTTTATTTTTGAGCAATGGGAGGCATGATTCTTGGCCATACCATTGTTGACCCCATTTCCATGTGGTCTCCATTCATGGCTGTGCCTGTCTTAGGTTGTCCCCCAGGGGATCTTACCCATCATTGACTAACCAGCGCTCAAAATGGGAGACAATAGGAGTGCTTGCTCAGATGGGGGTAGGAATGAGGAACAATGGTAACCACATGCAGGCTGTGGGCCATTTGAGTGGCTGACCAGAGATAGTGGGGATATAAAACAGTAGTGGATGTGGCTATGGGCAGTTCCTGAGGGTAGGATGATAGGGCAGCAGCTTGACAATTGGTAGCAGGTGCATCCACTAACAAGGTGGACTCTGTCTTGTTCAGCTGGTTCTGGTTGACTATCAGTTGCAGGCTTGATGTTTCTGGCTGGTACCCAAATGCGCTGTCCCACATTCTCTGGATAGACACAAGCATATCCTTGGCCCTTGGTCAGCAAAAGCCTTTCTATGGGTGTTGGAATCCAGGGCCTGAATTCCACATCTGCTCCTACATTTAGAGCAAACATGCAGATGGGATGGGGTCTAGCAGCTGCTCTGGGAGCCTGGGGTACCTGGGGACTGCCACAAACATGGGGATCCTCACTGGGTGCAGATGGGATGACCTCACATGGGTTATTGCCTCAAGGTCATCTAAGTTCATCCCATGGGTATCTGGGGGGTGTCTGACCAGGCATTGCTGTGTTGTCTGCTGACACGTCATTTTCACTGTCAGAGCGCTCTCTCCCTAAGTCATCAACTGATGTCTGTGAGACAGGGACCTGGAGTGACAGGCTCTCATCACTCACAGATTCATTATGTTTGGTCATCTATCTGGGTTTCTGAGAGGGGGTATCTTTCCCATGTTTGAGTGCTTAAGAGCGGCACGGCACACCAACTCTAGCCAAAGGAAAGACACGCACAGCACTGCTGCCATAACAAAACAAATTCCTAGCACCTCAGTGGTTGATGGCATTATGCAGGGGTTCCCTACTTTAGACGGACAGACAGTGGTATATCAGGTCATATGTTGTCCTCTGCAGGGACTTCCTTGATTTGTTAGGTCAAGGCCGTATGCCCACATGGTGTCTCCGGAGCATCAACTCTCTCAAGGGAGGGTAGATGACTTGGTTCCAAATTCTGGGATGATCAGTCCCTTATGTGAATTCACCAGGCGAACTGAAAATAAAAGGAGGAGCCGAGAAGCGGCATTAGGTTTCTGGGCAGTGTGTGCCTAACCTGGGGTCACTTAGACCGAGGACAAGGACAAGGAAAGGGGCGTAGGAGGGGGTTCTGTGCTCACCCTCACAGAACCGAATAGCACACAAAACACCGAGGGGCCTACTTGCTGAAATCAAGGGGGGACCTCGCCGAGTCCGACACACTGTCTCTCAGTCACGTTGGTGCCAGATGTTGCTATGGATTCATTCTGAGAGGAGGAGTGTGGTGGGGGCAAGAGGCACAGAGTCACCACACAGATGCCGGGAGTTGGGTGAAAGCAGGCCAGAGGTGAGCAGCCAGCAGACTTGTTTATTTCAGTTGGTGCAGCAGTTTATATAGCCAAGGCAGCCAATCTTGTCAAGGGGCGGTTTATGCCCTGACCAATCACAGCCTGTTGCCAGGCAGACTCCATTGCCAGGTGGTTTCCCAGGGAGTTTCTGAAGCAATTCTTGAGTAACTGACGCTTTCTTGCCAGCAGCCATCTTGGCATGGCCTTCTCATAATACCACATGATCCCTTGAGGGTGCAGGGGCCCCAACATGTGGTGCCAGTGCCCCCCGACCCATGAGGGTGCCAGCATCCCCAGCCCCATGAGTGTGCCTGAACTACCAACCCCATGAGGGTGGCTGCTGCCCGCCCTGGTGATGGTGCCCATGCCCCCGACCCGTGAGGGTGCCTCTGTCCCCCGACCCATGAGGTTGCCTGCGCCCGCCAACCCCTGTGATGCCAATGCCCTCCATCCCCCATGAGGATTTCTGAGCCCACCCAATTGGGGAGAGGTTGTCTACGTGCCCCCCCCACACAGTGGCATCATGACTACCCCCAGCCCTCCCCCACCCCAACCACAGCCCACAGGTGGGCCTTCCTCAGTCTTCCTGAGCAGACAAAACTCCGGGAGGCTCCCGAGCCATCTTTCAGAATCCCTCTCAGTGCCCCCTGAGGAGCGTCAGTCAAGGTAGGCACCTGCCACTCTGCCTGCCTCAGGACCGCATCTGCCCCACTGCACCAGCCCCACACTGGGGGGCGCCCCTGGGACCTCAGGCCCTTCCTTTTCCCTACTGCAGTGCCAGACTCCCTCTTTCCTATTTCTTTCCTTGGGCCAGCTGGCTCTCTCCTCTCCCTTCCCAGGCAGCCTCGGGACTCAGTGTCGCTGCCCAGGGCCTCCGTGGCTGAGCCTGGGGGTTCTCTAGACAGGATCCGCACCACTGGCAGATGTGGGTGCCCTCTGGAGCTGTCAGAGAGGCCAGGGGCTTGTGGTTGATGGTGTAGGGGCTGGGAACTTGGGGGGTGTTGTGGGACAGCCAGAAGCCTTTGAACTTCCTCCTGGGTGTGCCACACCTGCCCCAATCAGAGCTGTGCTGCTGGGGGCAGGGTGGTATCCTGCCCCCAGCCTGGGAGCCCCAGCACAGGCCAGGGTGACATGCCGGGGGTCACCTCGTCCCTTGGGTGTGCAGTTGAGAGTGGCCGGGGGTGAAGCCTTTGGTTGCTTGATGACCTCAAAGCCTGAGAATCCTCTGCACCCATCAGCCCAGGCGAGGCAGGGACGTGCAGGCCTCCTGCCTCCCTCCTGGGCATTGTCACACCTGCTACTGGCTGAAGGTGGGATCCTCAGCCCCGGATGAGGCCCCTTAGCCAGGACAGGTCAGCTACTCTGAGTTCAGCCCAGCCAGGCCTCAGAGTTGGCCCAGGGCCCCACCTGCCGCTCTTCGCTGGCCTCTGACTCTCCCCTTCTTCTGCTTTTCTCCAGCAGGGAGGGTCCTGCCTCGCCTCCATGACCTGCAGCCCCCCGACCAGCTGAGACTCCCCTCTTAGATATTTGAGTTTATGGCCGCCTGCCGGCCCTCGCTCCCCAGGGTCCCCTCAGAGGACTCCTGGGGTTTGTGAGTACCCGAGGGGCCTCCAGCGCCCCCTCCAGCCACCCGTTTTAGCTGCGTGCTCCTGGTTCAAGCAGGGTTCTTCCTCCTGTCTTTCTCCATCAGGCCTGCTGGCTGCCACATGAGCCTCCCAGGCTAGTGCTGGCCCTGGCCCGTGGGTCCAAAGGCAGGGCCGTCAGGGAGGAGGGAAGTCTGAGAGGGCCAGGCTTGTGTCAGGACTGTGGCTGTGCTGCCTGGGTGCTGTGTGAGAGGTGGTGTGAGTGGCAGGGGAGGCCCTCTCCAGCCTCCACCCCGACTCCACGGAAGCTCTGGTCACCCACTCCAGCTCCTCCTCCCATCTTCCTTCCCCTTCCTGTCCATGGCCTTTTCCAGAAAGCTCACTCATGTGCCCACCTCCTGCTGCTTCCCACCTCCGCCCTGCCCACCAGTGCCATGGCCTGGCTGCTCTTGCCTTACCACCTGTCTCCCTCCTCTCTCTCCACTGTTCTCTCTGCTCTCTCTCCCACTGCCAGCTGATTGGGTCAGGCAAGGCCATCCCGTCCTGAGAGCCCCAGGCCTCCCTTCGACCTCTAACCAGATCCCTCCTCTTCCTCAGAGACCTCCCTTTCCAAGCCTGCCCGGACACCTGCTCTGTGATTTGACAAGGGCCCCTCAGCCCCAAAGCCTCCCCTTCATCTGTGACTTTCTGTTGTGTGGTGAGCTCATACCTCCAGGCGTGACCTTGGTGAAAATTTGTGCCCTTCTGGGGTCCTGCCTCTGCCCTGTTCTATAAATATCTATAAGTACTCATAAATACACACACACACACACACACACACACATGTGGTAGTGCCCCTGGAGTCGCAGTGTAAGGAGACCAGCCTGGAAGAGGCCTCTTCACCCCACTGAATGCTCAGCACAGCACAGAGGCTGCCCACTGCCGGCAGGCCCTGCTGCCCTGTGCAGTGCCCACCCGCAGCACAGCAGACCCTGGACCCTGCGACAAAGCTGCTCCTCACGGGGCCAAGCAGTATGGCTCTATCTCTTTATTTCAAGATAATAACAGGAGCCACATCACCATGGTGCTTTAACCCTGTCTCTGCCTCTTTCCTGGGCCATAGACTGTCAATAAATGTTTCCCAGCCCCAAATAATTATTAAGGCCTCCTCCTCATTTGCGAGCTCCAGCCTCAGCTATGATACAGGGGAGGCCCTACCCCCAGCATATACAAAATATACACAAGTACAATATGTACGTGGGAGTGGGGGTGGGGAGGCCCACTGGAGGCAGCCTCTTCCCCTCATCAGGCCTAGAGTTAGCCCCAACTGTCCTAGGGCCTGACAGAATGCTGCCTACTGCCCTGCCCCAAAGTGCCTCCAAAGAAAAGGGAGTCCCCCGAATGCCTGCCTAGCCTGCCTCAGCCCTGCCTGGCTGGTGTGCCTCTCTTAGTAAGGGGACAGGCGCCCCTGCATCACCTGCCCCAGCCGACCCTTTGAGGGCTGTTGACCGTGCCTCCCAGCTGGCCTGCCTGGGGGCACAGGCACGGAGTGAAGAGCTGGACCAAGCTTGGCCTCCCATTAGCTTCAGCTTGCCTAGGCCACCCTGTGATTTGGGACCGGGAGCCTCCCTTAATAAGGGACTGCCCTCGCCCAGAGGACCCTCATCCTATTGTGCCCTCCTCGCCCATATACCCTTAGCCACGATGCCCCTGGCCTGGAAGTGACCCTTGCCCATGATGATGCCCCTGCCCCAGAAGTGACCCCTGCCCAGTGATGCCCTTGCCCGGGTGCCCCCCACCAGCAATGACCCTCACTCAGATGCCCTCCTCTCCTGATGCCCTCATGTCTGTGCCTGCTGATGCCCCCACGTGATGTTCCCGGCCAGATTATGCTGGCCAGGCTGACAGTTAGCCCCAAGAGGGGTGATGAAAACTGCCTGGCTGACTTGCCCAAGTGGATGAGCACCCCCTGGTCTCGGCTGTTCTGGGGGCCACACAAATGCTGCCTGTGTTGGTCACGGCCTCTGAGGATGGAGCTGGAAATGAGGAGGCCCCAGGAGCCCCCGGGGTCCTCCAGAGAGGCAGCCTAAAGAGGCCTTTCTCTCCCCATCAGGGGTTCTGGCTAAGGAGGGAAGGGAACTGGGAAGGAACAGCAGGGGATAGGGTGGCTAGCAGGGGTGGAGTGGCAAGGATGGGGTTGGGGCTCCCCGGGCTGATGGCATCTGGTGTTAGACGATAATGTTGTCATGCTCATCAGCCCGGTAGAAGAAGGGGATGCAGTGGTTGGTGCCCAGGCCTGGGCGCTCCCGGGGGTTCTGCATCTCCTGTGGCTGCTTCCTGAGCTGCTGCACAGTAGGGTTCTGCTTGTGTAGCACCTTCTTCTCAGAGTGCAGCTGTGTGTAGGCGGCCACGTGCTGCTGCAGGTGGAACAGGCACTGGTCGCGCTGTTGGTGCAGACCCTGAGCCTCCTGGCTCTTCAGCTCCATCTGCGGAAGACCAAGAGGGGTGGGGGGAGCATGAGGGCAGGTGGTGGCTTGCTAACCAATTCCACTGGTTGCAGGGGAGTGGCGCAGAGCCCCGCATCTCCTGCACCCAGCCTCACACCTCATCCCCTTCTTTCCCATCACTTTAACTTGAGGCCACACATGAGAGGGAAGGCATCATCTTTAGGGGAACACTCGTGCCTAATACTTTACATGCACAATCTCAGCTCATCCTCAACACCTGTATAAGGAAAAGATGCTAAGTTCCTTTGTCAGGAATCTGAGGCTTAGCAAAGGGTAGCTAAGGTGGGTGAAACGCCTCTCGTGGGACAATGATGTCCAGGCCTGGGAGGAGCCCGGGGCTACCAGCCCTAAGAGAGGCAGGACAGTCGATATGGAGGTCACCTGTCACTCCAGACTGGAGCAGCCTCCCTCCTGGGCCTAGCACTGCCCTCCCCAGAGACTTGTCCCCATGGCCCAGTCCTTCACAGTCGGGCTGAGCATTACCGTTTCCTTCAGCTCCCCCAGCTTCTCCTGCAGCTGGCCGAGTTTCCTGGCCAGCTCATTCTTGATGTGCAGCTCTGCCTGCAGCGAGAAGGTGAGCCGCATGTTGTCATTGCTCTGCACAGAGAGAAGCAATCCGTTGCCACCCAAAGTGGCTGCATCCGGATCCCAGCACCAGGTGCCCACCTCCCACAGTGCTGGGAGGGCTGGAAACTCAGCCCCTCTCCTCCGACAGACATTTGAGCAGGGTCCTGGCTCACAGGGCACCTGCCTAGGTCATCACCGTCCCCTTTGGTGGGGGGGAAGTGAAGGCCCAGAGGGAAGTGTTTTGTACCAGAGGCCTTGTCCAGGGAGGCCGAACACACCAGTCTCACGAAGCCATCCTGCAGTTCAGCCAGCTGCTCCTTGAGCTCCCGGTTCTGCAGGAGTGCACGGCTGATGGTCACGCGGTCGCTCTGCTTGTGCTCCTCAGCCTGGCTGCCCCACAGCTCCGCCTCCCGCTCCAGCTGCAGCAGCCGCTGTTCCTGCTGCTGGTTCAGGCGACTCAGGCCTGCGTTGTCCTGCACCTGGGCCTGCAGCTGTCCCGCCAGGCTCTCCAGCTCCTTCTGCAACTGCTCAGCCTGCGCCTGCAGCTGCTGTTCCACCTCCGATGGCCCCACGGGGGAAGCTGGGGACTCTGGGGTGGGAGGCTCAGCTGAGAAAGGAAGCAGCCATCAGGGGCCCTGGCCTCTGGGTTTTCAAAAAGCTCCTGTCTTGGTCCTTAGCTCCTCAGGCCAACTTCTTGCCCCCACCCCGGTGCTGGCTTCTTGGCTAACAACTTTCCGTATTCAGATGGTCATTACCCTTCCAAGCCAGGACACAGAGTGCTTGACCGTGCATGGTGGACAGTGGGTGCGCCACCCCTATTTACAGATGAGGTCACCTATGCTCAAAGAGATGACAAGACTCGCCATCCACCGGCACAGACCTGCTTCCCTCTGCCACAACACCCCTCACCGGGGCTCCCAGGCCACCTCTGCCCCTGCTTACCCATCTGGCTCTTGAGCTCAGCCAAGGTGGTCTCCAGCTCCTGCACCTGACTCAGGTTGCACTCCTTCTCCTCCCTCAGCATGCAGAGCTGCCCAGAGCACAGAGAAAAGAGCCATGAGCAGGGGCCACTGCCTCCCTCTAAACCGATGCTGCTGTTGTTTCTGTGGGGAGAGTCAAAGAAAGGAAGGTGACTAAGGAAGTCCCGTCTACTCCACTCCCAGAGCAAGAGGGGGTGGGCAGGGGGCCAGGGCGGGATTGGCACATTCTCAGACCCTATGGGCACAGGGCCTGTCCCGAAGCTCCCAGGGAAAGAGTATGTGGGTCTTTGCTGGTTTTTGCTCACTGCTGTGGAACCGAGTCTGAATCGGGATTCTCCTTAGGGGACAGTAAGGTGAGCCTCCAGAAACAGAATGTGAGAAAAGACGGGGGTTCCGCTAGGTTTGGATTTACAGGGGTGTGTGCATTGTTCGACAGCTCAGCAAGTGCTACATAAGGGTTGGGGCTGCTTTTAACAGCAGGGATACAGGAATGAAAAGCACAGGTAAGATCCCTTCTCTCCCTGAGGTTGACATCCCAGGGAGCCTGGAAATCTTGGATTCTTAGAGCTAAAAGAGACCTTTGACAACTGCCATTTCCACCTCCTTGGGAAACTCAAGCCCAGGGTGGAGAGGCGCTTGTCCAAACTCAAAGCTCAGGTCAGGGCCTGAGTCAGGGTGGGGACACGAGGCTCATGGCCAGTGCTGAATGAGAGGCCACAATCCCAGGGCTGTGTGGCCAGGGTGCAAGCAGGGGTATCTGAAGAAGGGAGGAGGCAGAGAGGGCAGCAACAGGATGAGAGCCATGCTGCACGCTCCATGCTCTGGGGTCCCTCCAGCTGAGACCTGGCCCACCCAGCTCTACTCTCCCTCACACCAGGGGGCCCCCAGCCCCTTTTTCAGAGCCTGTGGGGAAATGGAAGCCCAGGGTGGGCAGCATGGAATCAGGGGACCCCACTGGGCTCTTACCAATTCCTCTATGGTGTTACTGAGCTGTTTGTTAGATAGCTGGAGTCCAGGGCTACTGCCAGCTCTTGGTACCGGCTCTGAGGCGCATGCAGAGAGGAGGAGTTGCAGGAGGGTTGGGGAGAGGTAGAGAGAGCAGTCATTAGGGCTGGTGGGGGTGGCATGGGCTGTCTCAGCTGGCAGCGGGGAACTCAGCCCCTGCTGTGGGAGAAGAGGGGGGCTGGCCCTGCAGAGCCACTCACCTCCAGATCCTTCATGTAGGAAGATGTGAGGCCCTCTCCACTGATGTAGGATGTTGACTAGAAGAGACAAGAGCTCCAATGGAGATGCTAATCCTCTACCACCAAGTTCCTACCCTCGGACTGCCTCCCCACCCACCTTTCCTCCCCCCACCACCTCCACTTGGCAACTCCTCTGCCCAGCTGGGCTTCTTCCTCTCATCACCCTCTATGCCTACCTTCAGACTACCTCTCCCCCCACCTCCACCTGGCAACTCCTCTGCCCAGCCTGGCTTCTTCCTCTCATCACCCTCTATGCTTACCCTCAGACTACCTCTCCCCCCCCCACCTCCACCTGGTAACTCCTCTGCCCAGCCTGGCCTCTTCCTCTCATCACCCTCTAGGCCTACCTTCAGACTACCTCTTCCCCCTCAACTCCACCTGGCAACTCCTCTGCCCAGCCTGCCCTCTTCCTCTCATCACCCTCTAGGCCTACTTTCAGACTACCTCTTCCCCCTCAACTCCACCTGGCAACTCCTCTGCCCAGCCTGCCCTCTTCCTCTCATCACCCTCTATGCCAGCTTATCCTGGGTCTCATCACCATCCCCCTCCCTTCCCGAGTGATGCTCTCCCTGTGCTTTCTGCACTGAGATACATGGTCACCGTTCTCATGGCCATGTCCTTCATCTGTATGGCTTCCAAGAAGAAGCCATCACCCAGCCTGCCCAACACGGCCCAGCAGGTCAGTCTCTCCCAGGATCTCCCCATCTCTCAGGAATCCCAGCCTCCATTTCTGTCCTTTCCTCTCTCTCCTCCCTTCCTGAGTCCAGTGTCTGGGGTACCTCGGAGACAAGACCATGGAGCTGCTGAGCAGGTTGACGCAGGCTCTCCGTAGAGGACAATGTCCTAGGGACAGGCACACAGAGGTCAGGGGTGCAGGGGCTTGATGCAAAAGAGGTCCTTGGGCCGTGGCCTGCCCTCACTCCCATGGCTTAGGGACTGCTGCCCGCACAGGAAGACACTCACTTGGTCTCATCTATGAGGACAGGGCCATGGTCAGCATCATGGATCTGAGGGAGAAGAGAGAGTGATCACCTGATTTCCAGTAAGAACTACCCAGGCGTGGCAGGAGCCCAGCTCCTTCCAGCAACCTGCCACTGCCACAAGCTCAAGAGAAAGCCCCATCTTGGCCTCCCCCCCCCAGTGCTGGGAAGGGTGCCTGGCATTGGGAACCAAGCTGCGGGAAGAAAGGAGAAGAGAAGGCACAGCAGGCACAGTCCTCTGGGAAGGGTGCCTGGCACTGGGAACCAAGCTGCTGGAAGAAAGGAGAAGAGAAGGCACAGCAGGCGCAGTCCTCTGGGAAGGGAGATGGTGCAAGCATACAGGGGTAGCAGGCACAAGGACGGAGGCAAACCTGAGTTGGTGCCATGCTAGTTAGACTAGCGCCAGGGGGCGCTAAACAGCCAAGTAACACGGTGGCATCAGCAGAGGGTGGTGCAGGAGCAGCGCGGTCTTTGGGCACCTGTCAGGGAACAGAGCAGGGGGTTAGGGGCCGTGCAGGAGAGGAGGTGCCTCGCTGCCATGGACACAAGGGCGCAGAACAGGTAGGAAGATGTCGTAGCAGTCAGAGTGACAGTCACACATGCTGGGAACCACAGGGGTTGTGGGAATGGCTTGCCCAGGCTTGGGGACACGTGGCATCTTTTCAGGTGGCCAAAGCTCAAAGGAAGGGGGCTACGACCTCCATGGACACGAGGCCCTGGTTCTCCCTGGACCTCAGCAAGGGCTCTGACCTCCGGCAGCCGCAGCAGGCAGAAGGAACGGGAACCAACATCAGGGAGCATGGCAGTGTTCTTCCAGGAAGCCAGTCTCTGCCACACAGTGACCCTGACTCTAGGCCCCTGCTGGGCTGAGGCCGCTGGTGGTGACAGGAATCCCTCCAGGTAGCTCTCTGCCACTGCCCTCTCCTGCTCTCCACCCTTTCTCCCTGCCCTCCTCTCTGCCTCAACCATCAGCTGTAGTTCTCTGATTCAGGCCTTTCCAAGGAGAAATGTTGCCCAAGAAGCCCCTCCCTGCTTTCTGGAGATAAAATCAACCACAGCCGCCTCATGGGCATACCTCTCAGCCCCATCTCGCAGCTCCAGAAATACCTACTCTACCAAAAGAAGCCAGAAAATCACAGGTAAGATGTCTGCTCTTTGATTTGGCACATGGAGGTCATGGCGCCTCATTGCCAGAAAAACTGCTAGGGAACAATGCGGGGATCTAGTGCTTGGAGATGTGGAGAAGCCTCTCCTCCTTCTCCCGCAGCGGGACCCCCTCCCTCGGCCAGCCCCATCCAGCTTCTCCCCAGGCTCAGGCCTAAATCTCGGTCCATGCATCTGGCTCTAGAGACCACCTCATGTCAGCAGGTCAGACGGCCGCACACAGCCAAGATGGCTGAACAAGTGACAGCAGCCAGAGGAGCTGAGTGGAGGCAGGGAGTTGCTGCCTGCTCTCTGGACCCTTCAGCCCTGGCCTCTGAAAACCCCAATTGGCTGCCTCCTTAGAGTCCAGGCTGCAAAGCCTACAGATGAGAAAGAGGCGTGCTGACTCTGCAGTTATACCTTTAGAGAGTGGACCAGCAAATGGAACACTTCTCTCTCCCTCTCTCCCTCTCTCCCTCTCTCTCATCTCGGCTTCTCTATAACTGTGCTTTTCAAATACATAAATAAGTAAATAAAAATAGAATCTATGTACTGTGATTACTTTGTGAACAACCAAGTCACAATTCTACTTCTCAAGGTGGAGCTTCGCCTGGGCGTCAGGACACCAGATGAGAAGCCTGCACCTGGATTTCAGTCTGAAGGTGGAGCTTGGTGTGGGCATCAGGACACCAGATGGGAAGCCTGCAGCTCACTTCAAGACTGAAGTTGCAGCATCGCCTGGGTGTCAGGACACCAGATGAGAATCCTGCACCAGGCTGTCAGTCTGAAGGTGGAGCTCACCTGAGTGTCAGGACACCAGAGGAGAAGCCTGGCACTCACTTTCAGTCTGAAGGGGGAACTTCTCTTGGGTATCACATCAGATGAGAAGCCTGCAACTGGCCTTCAGTCTGAAGGTGGAGCATCGCCTGGGTGTCAGGACACCAGATGAGAAGCCTGCACCTGACTTTCAGTCTGAAGGTGGAGTTCCGCTGGGTGTCAGGACACCAGATAAGAAGCCAGCACCTGGCCTTTAGTCTGAAGGTAGAACTTCGCCTGGGTGTCAGGACACCAGCTAGAGGCCTGCACCTGACTTCATATCTGGATGTGGAACTTTGCCCTGGTGTCAGGACAGCAGATGAGAATGCTGCACTTGGATTTCAGTCTGAAGGTGGAATTCTTCTTGGGCATCAGGACACCAGATGAGAAGCCTGCACCTGGATTTCAGTCTGAAGGTGGAGCTTCGCCTGGGTGTCAAGACACCAGATGAGAAGCCTGCACCTGGCTTTCACTCTGAAGGTGGAGCTTCATCTGGGTGACAGGACCCCAGATGAGAAGCCAGCACCTAGCTTTTAGTCTGCAGCTGGAGCTTCTCCTTGGTATTAGGACACCGCATAGAAGCCTGCACCTGGCCTTCAGTTGAAGGTGGAGCTTCGCCTGGGTGTCAGGACACCAGATGAGAAGCCTGCACCTGGATTTCAGTCTGAAGGTGGAGCTTTGCCTGAGTGTCAAGACATGAGATGGGAAGCCTGCACCTAGCTTTCAGTCTGAAAGGGGTGCTTGGCCTGGTGTCTGGACACCAGATGAGAAGCCTGGACCTGGCTTTCGGTCTGATGGGGGAGATTCGCCTGGGTGTCAGGACACCAGATGAGAAGCCTGCACCAGGCTTTCAGTCTAAAGGTGGAGCTTCGCCTGGGTGTCACACCAGATGAAGAGCCTGCACCAGGCTTTAGTTTGAGGTGGAGCTTAACATGGGCATCACAACACCAGATGAGAAGCCAGCACCAGGCTTTCAGTCTGAAGGTAGAACTTCGCCTGGGTGTCAGGACACCAGATGAGAAACATGCACCTTGCTGCACGTCTGCAGATGGAGCTTCTCCTGGGTGTCAAGACACCAAATGAGAAGCCTGCACCTGGCTTTCAGTCTGAAGTTGGAGCTTCGCCTTGGTGTCGGGACACCAGATAAGAAGCCAGCACCTGGCCTTCAGTTGAAGGTGGAGCATAGCCTGAGTGTCAGGACACCAGATGGGAAGCCTGCTCCTAGCATTCAGTCTGAAAGGGGTGCTTGGCCTGGGCGTATGGACGCCAGATGAGAAGCCTGTACCTGACTTTCAGTCTGAGGTGGAGCTTCGGGGGGTGTCAGGATACTAGATGAGAAGCCTGCACCTGGCCTTCAGTCTGAAGGTTGATTTCACCTGGGTGTCAGGACACCAGACGAAAACCTGCACCTTGCATCACGTCTGAAGGTAGAGCTTCGCCTGGGTGCCAGGACACCAGATGAGAAGCCTGAACCTCACCTCACCTGTGGAGGTGAAGCTTTGCCTGGGTGTCAGGACACCAGATGAGAAGCCTGCACCAGGCTTTCAGTCTGAAGTTCGAGCTTTGCCTTGGTGTCGGGACACCAGATAAGAAGCCAGCACCTGGCTTTCAGTCTGAAGGTGGAGCTTCTCCTGGGTGTCAGGAAACCCGATGAGAAGCCTGCACCTGGCCTTCAGTCTGAAGGGGGAACTACGCGTGGGCTCAGGACACCAGGTGAAGGTGGAGCTTCAGCCTGCACCTGACTTCACATCTGAATGTGGAACTTTGCCCTGGTGTCAGGACACCAGATGAGAATCCTGCCCTTGGATTTCAGTCTGAAGGTGGAATTCATCTTGGACATCAGGACACCAGATAGAAGCCTGCACCTGGCCTTCAGTCTGAAGGTGGAGCATAGCCTGGGTGTCAGGACACCAGATGAGAAGCCTGTACCAGGCTATCAGTCTGCAGGTGGAGGTTCGCCTGGGTATCAGGACACCAGATGAGAAACATGCACCTCCCTTTCAGTCTGAAGGTGGAGCTTCGCCTGGGTGTGAGGACACCAGATGAGAAGCCTGAATCTGGCTTTCAGTCTGAATGTGGAGCTTCACCTAGATGTGAGGACACCAGATGAGAAGCCTGCCCCTTGCTTCACGTCTGAAGGTGGAGCTTTGCCTCGGTGTCAGGACACCAGATGAGAAGCCTGCACCTCGACTTAAGTCTGAAGGTGGAGCTTTGCCTGGGTGTCAGGACACCAGATGAGAAGCCTGAATCTGGCTTTCAGTCTGAATGTGGAGCTTCACCTAGATGTCAGCACACCAGATTAGAAGGCAGAACCTCACTTCGCATCTGCAGGTGGAGTAACACCTGGGTGTCAGGAGACCAGAAGAGAAGCCTGCACCTGACTTTCAGCCTGCAGGTGGAGCTTCACCTGGGCGTCAGGACACCACATTAGAAGCCTGAACCTCATTCACATATGGAGGTTGAAATTCGCCTGGGTCTCAGGACACCAGATGAGAAGCCTGCTCCTGGCTTTCAGTCTGAAGTGGGAGCTTTGGCTGTGTGTCAGGACACCAGATGAGAAGCCTGCTCCTGGCTTTCAGTCTGAAGTGGGAGCTTCGGTTGGGTGTCAGAACACCAGATGAGCCTGCATCTGCTTTTAGTCTGAAGGTGAGCTCACCTGGGTGTCAGTACACCAGACGAGAAGCCTGTACCAGGCTTTGCGTCTGAAGATGGATCTCCGCCTGGATGTCAGGACACCAAATGAGAAGCCTGCATCTCTCTTTCAGACTAAAGGGGGAGCTTCACCTGGGCGTCAAGACACTAGATTAGAAACCTGAACTTCCTTCACATCTGGAGGTTGAGCTTCGCCTGGGTGTCAGGACACCAGATGAGAAGCCAGCACCTGGCTTTCAGTCTGAAGGTGGAGCTTCAGAAGGGTGTCAGGACACCAAATGAGAAGCCTGCATCTCTCTTTCAGACTGAAGGAGGAGCTTCCCCTGGGCGTCAGGAAACCAGATTAGAAACCAGAACCTCCTTCACAACTGGAGGTGGAGCTTCTTCTAGGTGTCAGGACACCAGATGAGAAGCCTGCACCTGGCTTTCAGTCTAAAAGTGGAGCTTCACCTGGGTGTCAGGACACCAGATGAGAACCCTGCACCTTGCTTTCAGTTTGAAGGTGCAGCTTTGCCTTGGTGTTAGGACTCCAGATGAGAAGCCTGAACCTCGCTTTCAGTCTGAAGGTGGAGCTTCTCGTGGTCATAGGACACCAGATGAGAAGCCTGCACCTCGCTTTTAGTCTGAAGTGGAAGTTTCTGTTGGGAATCAGGATAATAGATGAGAAGCCTCAACCGCACTTTCAGTCTGAAGGGGGAACTTCACTTGGGCGTCATGACACCAGGTTAGAAGCCTGAACCTCCTTCACGTCTGGAGGTAGAGATTAGCCTGGGTGTCAGGACACCAGATGGGAAGCCTGTACTTGGAATTTAGTCTGAATGTTGAGCTTCTCTTGGGCATCAGGACACCAGATTAGAAGCCGGCACCTCGCTTTCAGTCTGAATGTGGAGTTCAGCTGGGTGTCAGTATTGCAGATGAGAAGCCTGCATCTGGCTTTCAGTCTGAAGGTGGAGCTTCACCTAGGCATCAGGACACCAGATTAGAAGCCAGAACCTCGCTTCACATCTGCAGGTGGATATCACCTGGGTGTCACAACACCAGATGAGAAGCCTGTACCTTGCATCACGTCTGAAGGTGGATTTTCACTTGGGTGTCAGGACACCAGATGAGAAGCCTGCACCTGGCTTTCAGTCAGAAAGTGGAGCTTCACCTGGGTGTCATGACACCAGATGAGAAGGCAGCACCAGGCTTTCAGTCTGAAGGGGGAGCTTCCCCTGGGTGTCAGGACACCAGATGAGAAGGCTGCAACTGGCTTTCCATATGAAGGTGTAGCTTTGCCTGGGTGTCAGGACACTAGATAAGAAGCCTGCACCTCGCTTTCAGTCTGAAGGGGGAGCTTCGACTGGAGTCAGGACACCAGATGAGAAACCTGCCCCTGGCTTTCAACTGAAGGAGGAGCTTCTCTTGGGCATCAGGACACCAGAAGAGAAGCCTGCACCTCACTTTCAGTCTGAAGGTGGAGCTTCGCCTGGGCGTCAGGACACCAGAGGAGAAGCCTGCACTGGGCTTTCAATCTGAAGGTGGAGCTTCACCTGGGTGTCAGGACACCAGATGAGAAGCCTTACCCTCTCTTTCAGTCTGAAGGGGGACTTTCGCCTGGGCGTCAGGACACCAGATGAGAAGCCTGCAACTCGCATCACCTATTCAGGTGGAGCTTCGCCAGTTTGTCTGGAAACCAGATGAGCAGACTGCATCTCTCTTTCAGTCTGAAGGGGGAGCTTCACCTGGGCGTCAGGAAACCAGATTAGAAACCTGAACCTCCTTCACATCTGGAGGTCGAACTTCGCCTGGGTGTCAGGACACCTGATGAGAAGCCTGCACCTGGCTTTCATTCTGAAGGTGGAGCTTTGGCTGTGTGTCAGGACACCAGATGAGAAGCCTGAACTTGGCTTTCAGCCTGCAGGTGGAGCTTCACCTGGGCGTCAGGACACCACATTATGTCGCTCCCCCTCTTCATGGAGGAACGACACTAAGCCCTGCCTAGGCTTCATATCCGAGTCACGGCACCATTATGTTGCTCCCCCTCTTCATGGAGGAACGACACAGGACCCTGCGCTGTTCTTTCGTCTGCTCGGCCCTCCCCGGGTTTGCTGCTGGTTCTTCCCGGGTTGGCTACTGTCCCTTCCACCTCCGTGGAAGGGCAGTTCCCCCTGGCCACATTCCCCACTTCCACAGGGGAGCGGCACACCTTGGCGGGCTCTCTCGGGGGCTGCACAGGTGTTCCCTTAGATGTTCCCCTTAGATGTTCCTGGTGCATGCCATCTCTCTCCTCCTATATAGTCCTCCTCCACCAATCCCAACTCTGCTACCCACACGCCGAGTACGCTGCCCTCCTCCAATCAGGAGCAAGTCCTACAGTTTATTGGCTGAACTGGAGGCAGCTGTGTAGAAGCTGTTTTCTTCTCTCCCAGCGCCATATTGTGGGAGAGCAGATGCATAGAATAAGTCTTAATTCCAGCAGCTTAGTCCAGTCCGGATTGCTCCCCACAGATCCCCCTTTCTTTTTATTTTTGCGTTGATACGTGCCTGTCTTCAGTGTCCCGCGGCACACACTCTGCTCTGCTTGCTAGAGTTGCCACAGGTTCTTACAAGTCCTATCAATCAGGCAAACCGAATCCGGGTCCTCTCTTCGCCATGTTGTGAGGAGGTTTTTAGGCGCTGATGCGTGCCTGTGTTCGGTGACCTGCGGCTCATACTCTGGTCGAGCCGCCTGCTGGTGCTTACCGCCTTACTAATCAGGCAGACCGAATCCAAGCCTTCTCATTGCCATATTGTGGGGAGGCCTATTGGTGTTGATTCGTGCCTATCTTCGGTGACCTGCAGCGCATACTCTGGTCGAGCTGCCTGCTTGTGCTTATCGCCCTAATCAGGCAGACCGAATCCAAGCTCTCTCATTGCCATGTTGTGGGGAGGCCTTTCTATTTCTCTATTTCTCTATCTCCGGGCATTCCTATTTCTCCCATTTTACTTCTATCTTCCAGCATTCCTATTTCTCTCATTTTACTTCTAAACTTCTGTTTCTCTTATCCCTGCGGCTTCCCGCTCTCATTTTACTTCTAAACTTCTGTTTCTCTTATCCCCGCGGCTTCCCGGCGCCCGCCCCGAGGCTGCTTCTCGGTGGCTTTCCGGCTCTGAGCCGCTTCAGCCCGCGCCTCTCTCATCTGCGCGGCTTCGCACTAGCCCAGCGTTCCCTATCTACTTGAGCCCCGCACGCTCTGTCTGCGTGCGGCAGCCTCCGCGAGTCACACAGCGTAGCTTACGTCTCCGCCACTAGCATTCAATCTAAGTTCCCCGGGCTAACCTGGCGAATTCAACCCAGCTCACGTCTCCGCCCCCGATTTGGCTTCCCGTCCTTTGCTCCCCGGGTTAATCAGACGGATCCCAATCTGCCTTACGTTTCCGCTTCTGGTTTCAAGTTTTCGCCCCCCATTCCTGGGCTAACTTGAGAATCCCAAAGTGGCTTTCGTCTCCGCCTCGGTCTGCCCCCCGCGGCTTCAATTTCCCTAACATTTTTCTCTACCCGGTATGTTTCCCCAAGCTTTCCTCCAACAATACTCCTCCCTCATTTCTCCTGGCCTCTCCCCACAGTCCGCATCTGAGTCTGTTTGTTCTAGCTTTCACTTTCGCTTTCGACCTTAGAGATTTCTCCCAGCTTCCCCCCGTAGTCCGTATCCGAGTCTATGCCTAGGCTTTCAATAGCTTCTTCCGGCACCTTTTTCGTCTGGCTTTTCCCTAGGCTGTTTGCTAGTCTCTCTCCCCGGTATTTTCCCACTTCTTCCCGTTTCTTCCCTCCTAAGTTTCCTATCCTTCCTAGGTTTCCTATCCAAGTCACGGCACCATTATGTCGCTCCCCCTCTTCATGGAGGAACGACACTAAGCCCTGCCTAGGCTTCATATCTGAGTCACGGCACCATTTGCTGCTCCTCCACACGCGGAGGAGCCGCACCAGACCGGGCGCTTGTTGTTCCCTTTTTTTACAAGTCCTTTCTATAGTAAAGTAAGAATAAGTAAACAGCAAACTCCCAAAGCAAGAATGAGTAGAGAGAAATGAGAAAGAACGAAGTAACGAACTTCCCCGCGAACTCTCCAACGCACTCTCCAACCAACCCACACCACCATGCCGTCTCTCTCCTCCTATATAGTCCTCCTCCGCCAATCCCAACTCGGCTGCCCACACACCGAGCACGCCGCTCTCCTCCAATCAGGAGCAGCTCCTGCAGCTTGTCAAGTTGGTGAGAGGCAGCTGGGTAGAAGCTGTTTACTCCTCTCCCAGCGCCATATTGTGGGAGAGCAGATGCATAGAATAAGTCTTAATTCCAGTAACAGTCTAGTCCGAGTTGCTCCCCACACATTAGAAGCCTGAACCTCAATCACGTATGGAGGTTGAGATTCGCCTGGGTGTCAGGACACCAGATGAGAAGTCTTCACCTGGCTTTCAGTCTGAAAGTGGAGCTCACCTGGGTGTCAGGACACCAGATGAGAAGCCTGCACCTGGCGAGCTTCACCTGGGTGTCAGGACACCAGATTAGAAGCCTGCACCTCACTTTCAGTCTGAAGGTGGAGCTTCGCCTGGGCGTCAGGACACCAGATGAGAAGCCTGCACCAGGCTTTGAGTCTGAAGATGGAGCTTCGACTGGGTGTCAGGACAGCAGGTGAGAAGCCTGCACCTGGCTTTCAGTCTGGAGGTGCAGCTTTGCTAGGGTGTCAGGACACCAGATGGGTAGCGTGCACCTGGCTTTCAGTCTGAAGGTGGAGCTTCTCTTGGGCATCAGGACACCAGATTAGAAGCCTGCACCTGGCTTGCAGTCTGAAGGGGGAGCTTCGCCTGGGTGTCAGGATACAAGATGAGAAGTCTGAACCTGGGTTTCAGTCTGAAGGTGGAGCTTCGCCTGGGTGTCAGGACACCAGATGAGAAGCCTGCACCTGGCTTCACGTCTGGAGGTGCAGCTTTGCTAGCGTGTCAGGACACCAGATGGGTAGCGTGCACCTGGCTTTCAGTCTGAAGGTGGAGCTTCTCTTGGGCATCAGGACACCAGATGAGAAGCCTGCCCTCGCTTCACATTGGAAGGTCCAGCTTCGTCTGCATGTCAGGACACCAGATGAGAAGCCTGAACCTCGCTAATTGTCTTGAGGTGGAGATTCGCCTGGTGTCTGGACACCAGATGAGAAGCCTGCACCTTGCATCACTTCTGAAGGTGGAGCTTCACCAGAGTGTCAGGAAACCAGATGAGAAGCCTGCACCTGGCTCAGTCTGAAGGTGGAGCTTTGCCTGGGTGTCAGGACACCAGATGAGAAGCCTTAACCTCTCTTTCAGTCTGAAGGGGGAGCTACGCCTGGGTTCTGGACACTAGAGGAGAAGCCTGCACCTCGGTTTCAGTCTGAAGGTGGAGCATCGCCTGGGTGTCAGGACACCAGATGAGAAGCCTGTATCAGGCTATCAGTCTGCAGGTGGAGGTTCGCCTGGGTATCAGGACACCAGATGAGAAACATGCACCTCCCTTTCCGTCTGAAGGTGGAGCTTCGCCAGGGTGTCAGGACACCAGATGAGAAGCCTACACCTGGCTTTCAGTCTGAAGGTGGAGCTTCGCCAGGGTGTCAGGACACCAGATGAGAAGCCTGCACCTGGCTTTCAGTCTGAAGGTGGAGCTTCGCCAGGATGTCAGGACACCAGATGAGAAGCCTGCACCTGGCTTTCAGTCTGAACGTGGAGCTTCGGCTGGGTGTCAGGACACCAGATGAGAAGCCAGCACCTTACTTCACATCTAAAGGTGGAGCTTCACCCGGATGTCAGGATACCAGATGAGAAACCTGCACCTCGCATCACGTCTGAAGGTGGAGCTTCGCCTGGGTGTCAGGACACCAGATGAGAAGCCTGCACCTGGCGTTCAGTCTGAAGGCGGAGCTTTGCCTGGGTGTCAGGACACCAGAGGAGAAGCCTGCACCTCGCTTTCATTCTGAAGGTGGAGCTTCGGCTGGGTGTGAGGACACCAGATGAGAAGCCTGAATCTGGCTTTCAGTCTGAAGGGGGAGCTTCGCCTGGGTTCAGGACACCAGATGAGAAGCCTGAATCTGGCTTGCAGTCTGAATGTGGAGCTTCACCTAGACGTCAGGACACCCGATTAGAAGCCAGAACCTCGCTTCACGTCTGCAGGTGGAGTATCGCCTGGGTGTCAGGACACCAGATGAGAAGCCTGCACCTGGCCTTCAGTCTGAAGGTGGTGCATTGCCTGGGTGTCAGGACACCAGAGGAGAAGCCTGCACCGCGCTTTCATTCTGAAGGTGGAGCTTCCCCTGGGTATCAGGACACCAGATGAGAAGTCTGCTCCTGGCTTTCAGTCAAGGGGGAGCTTCGCCTTGGTGTAAGGACAGCAGGTGAGAAGCATGCACCTGGCTTTCACTCTGAAGGTGGAGCTTCGAATGGGTATCAGGACACTAGATGAGAAGCCTGTACCGTACATCATGTTGGAAGGTGGAGCTTCGCTTGGGTGTCAGGACACCAGATGAGAAGCCTGCACCTGGCTTTCAGTCTGAAGGTGGAGCTTCGCTTGGGTGTCACGACACCAGATGAGAAGCCTGCACCTGGCTTTCAGTCTGAAGGTGGAGCTTCGCCTGGGTGTCAGGACACCAGATGAGAAGCCGGCAGCTCACATCACGTCTGGAGGTGGAGCTTCCCGTGGTTGTTAGGATACCAGATGAGAAGCTTGCACCTTGCTTTCAGTCTGAAGGTGGAGTTTCGCATGGGTGTCACAACACCAGATGAGAAGCCTGCCCTTCGCTTCACATCAGTAGGTCCAGCTTCACCTGGGTGTCTGGACACCAGATGAGAAGCCTGCCCCTGGCTTTCAGTCTGAAGGTGGAGCTTCGCCTGGGCATCAGTTCACCAGATGAGAAGGCTGCACCTCACTTCATATCTGAAGGGGGATCTCCCCCTGGGCGTCGGGACACCAGATGAGAAGGCTGCTCCTAGCTTTCAGTGTGAAGGTGGAGCTTCGCCTGGGTGTCAGATCACCAGATGAGAAGCCTGCACCTAGCTTCAGAGTGCCTGAGCCCGATTCCTAGCTCCAGCTCTGACTCCAGCTTCCTCCTCACGCCAACCCTTGCAGACACTGTGATGGCTCAAGTACACTGAGCTACTCGAATTCAAATATTAAGCTCTCAGGACTTCTCCGTGCCTGGGCCCTGCCCAGACTATGCCATTTGTTGTCTCCTCTGAGGCCGCAGAGTGATCATGGCCCCTAGCCAGACCTTCCTGGGTGGGAGCTGCCGTGATGGTTGACCAGCCACCTGTCCCTTTCCCTAGGCCCATCTGCAGATCAGCCCTGCTACACTGGCTAGGCCCTGGGTCAGTTAGACAGGAAGTGCCAACATTATCTGCAGGTTATGGCCTACCTAGCCCCATGTGCCTGTGCCCTTCCCCTCCCACAACTCAGGCTCCCTGCAGCCCTGAAAGGTGTTCTATGACCTCATGATGCTGCCTATGACCTCATCGCTCCCTCTGCCTCCCCCACTCGCCATGTGGATGAATATTACCCACCTTTAATCTTCACACTGGCCTCAAACGCCACCTTCTCCAGCTGCAAGTCCATTCAGAACCCACCTCCCTCACCTAGCCATGCAGCTGGCCTATTGCCGCCTTTCCCCTGCCCCCTCAGAGGACTCTGCCACCCCCATGGCACCTCCTGTCTTGTTCTTCTACTTCCACCACTGTGCATCCAATGCCGTTGCCATCCATGGGCCCAGTGAAC
Source organism: Oryctolagus cuniculus (assembly GCF_051225735.1). NCBI lineage: Eukaryota > Metazoa > Chordata > Mammalia > Lagomorpha > Leporidae > Oryctolagus > Oryctolagus cuniculus. The sequence continues at coordinate 2,749,164 of NC_142885.1, read as the reverse complement.
ATGGTTGAGCACCCCATCTGATTTGTCAAAGAGACGAGGGGCAGGCAGAGTGTCCTAGCACTGGTCTGTCTGGGTAGCTTCACATCCTTGCTGGTTAGTTCCTCTGAAAAGCTAACCTCCATCCTTGTGATTATAAAGCGAATTCATTTTCTCTTAATTCTACCTTCTCACTTTCAAACCAAAATGGAATTCATCAAGTTGAAAAATCACTCACTTCCATCTGGTCTACTTGCCCAGAGGGCAAAATATAACAGCATTTGTATGTTTTCAAATCTCTCCTGGTCTGACCGCACTGGGCATTCAAAGCCCAAAACGCCACAGACCTGCTCTGGAAGTTATTCCCAAATTACTGAATCTTTGAGGTGTGCCTTACCCTCTCCAAGATGATAAAAGACACAAGGGAAGGGAAAAAATGCAATTAGCCAAGCAGGGGAGGAAGCAGACATAAGCAGGCCGAGGGTTAATGGCAGCAACTTAAAACAAGCCAGAGTCTGCAGCAAATGAGACAAGCCTCAGGGACATGCACATCTGGGAGGCAGCAAGCCAGAGAGGGGGGGTCTCGGCACTGCCTCCCCTTCCACTTGTCCTATGGGGCAGCGCTACCCCATCGGAACGGTTAAAGTCAGACACCAGCACCTTCAGTATGTCCTGCATCTAGAGGCGGTGAAAAGGGGAAAACAAGGGCAGGGGAAGACACAGAGACGTGGCTTAGAGAGAGGCGAGGATGTCGGGGAAGGAAGAGGTGGAGTCAGGAAACGGAGGCTGAGGAAGAGCAGAGATCCACACAATGGCCCCCCAGGCCATCCTCTCAGACTGGCCATTGCTGCCTTGCCAGACAGAGGGAAAAGTCCCCAGGCCCCAGAGTCACAGGAAGCGCAGTCACTGACCAGCGCGGCTCTCAGACCCTCCCTAGACACGACCTCCACTCTCCATGTTAAAACCAGACTTCTGCAGAAGGGTTCTCTTGAACAGGGAGGCTACAGCTCAACAATTAGAAGACACTGTTCCAATCCAATAATATCTGACAGCCTGAAACTGAAGCCCAGGGGAGGCTGTTACTTTTCTGAGGTCACCCAGAGCCAAGGCCGCATCCCAGTGCCTGGGGCTTCCTAAGGGGACAGCCCTATGGCCGGGCTGCTCTCACTGGCCTGGCTTTTCCTGAGGCTGGGGATGAGGAAGTCGCAAATACCAGCGACTATGAATGTTACAAGACCCTGTATTCTGGATTAATATGAGAACAGCAAAAACTCTCAAACTTTGTAAGTAAAACATCAGCCCCATCTATTTTACAGATGTGGAGAGAGAGGCCCAGAAAGCTTGAACAGTTTGCCTTACATCATATCCCTAGCAGAGGGAAAGGGAGCATTCAGACCCAGAATCCTTGACCAGTATCTAACACTCCCTTCCACCATCTTCCACTGTCCTCTGGATCCCCAACCCCCCACCCCCCATTGCCCCTTAGCCCCCGAGCCCCCAGCAGCCTGGCCAGCCAAGACTCACATCCTCAGTTGAGTGACAACCCCGAGAAGTGGTTGTCTCAGGGCTACTGCCGTTTTTAAGGTTTTTCTTCTTTTTTCCTCCTGCAGGACCACCAGACCTGTTCTTCTGCTGATACTCTCTTAACTGTGGAAAGGAAAAGCAGTTGATTCTCTGGAATGCCCTAAGCCCCTGCAGTCACATCCTACTTCACAGTGTTCACAAGAACTCTCATGCCCACCACTGACTTCATGCCACCGACAACCCTTCAAGGGGCTGGAACGACCAGTTAATGTCTGAAGAACTGACAACATGGCTTCAATAAAAGGGAATGATGGAATTTAAAATCAGCTTCCAACTCTCACTTCTGGGGTTCTGCCAAGAATCAGCAGCTGCTGGGAGCAAAACCAGAGGTAGAGGTAGAAGGTTAAACATTATGTGGTCAGGAATTGCGCTTTGTGTGGTTTGGAAACAAGACATTGGGTCCTTTCTTCCATATCAGAACCTCGCAGAACTTCGAGGGGCACCCCGAGGAACCCTGGACACCGAGGAGAAAGAGTAGAACCCAGGCATTATTCCAGCCAAGGGCCCATTATGACATCACGACAGGTTCCGACCCAAGCCCCAGGACGGCCTCACCAAGCTGCTCCCTCGCTCCTCTGTGGCAGTGCCCTCACCCAGCTTCAAAAACTCCCCTGGGGAGGGTTCAGGCTACAAAGTTTAGTCTCCCAAAGTCTGTTCCACAGACGGTCACACAGCTGTCACTCCAGAGAGCCTGAGTGTGGGGCACTCTGCTCCCAGGGTCAGGGAAATTGAATGGGAGCCTGAGAACTCGCACAACCCCCAAAATAAGTCTCTGGAGAGTAAAAACCTGGGGGAAAACCAAACCTGTTTTCCCGCGGTCACCCAGAAACACTGCCCACACCTCCAGCTCCCCTGGGGAACGGGACACATCTCACTGTCAGTGTCCGAGCTGAGGAAGGGGGTCCCCAAGTCCCCAGTCCCCTTTCAGGCAGAAGCAGAAAGGGGGTGAGGACTTAGGGGACTGGGCCAGGAGATCAAAGCCCGAGCTGGAGGTAATGCCAGTCCCCAGGGGGATTTGACCTCACCACATCCCACTCTGCCCTACCCACGCTCTGCGCAGGGGGAGGTGGGGCGCAGGGTAGGGACCCGAGTCCTTGGAGACTGAGCCCACAGATCCCAAGGAGGTCCGGCTTCGGGAGGCCGGAGGCGAGGTCTGAGGCTGGGCCGAGGAGCCCCAGGAGCCAATGGCCCAAAGTCACCCAGGGGCGACAAGCCAGGGCAGGGGCTGGGTGCTGAGGGGGCGGTGCTGGCTGAGAGGACTTGGGTGGGGGAAGCCAAGGGGCGTTCGGGCTCGACCAGAGTGTCTGAGGAGCCGCACAGACCCCGGGCACGGACCAGCTGTCAGAGGGGCAGTGGGCTGGGCCGGGGGGCGCGACCCCGACGTTTTACCTTTCTCTTGGCCGCAGCCAGCTTGCTCTGTCGGGTTTCCTCCGACATCGCGGGGCGGGGAGGGGGCGGGGCACATCACCACGATCCCGGCAACCACTGCGAATTGCTCCTGGCAGCTACCGCGCAGGTGTGTGACTGAGCCAGGAGACGCAGGTTCAGGGCAGAACTCAGCGGGGCTGGGTGGGCGTGGTCGCCACACTTCAAGCCCATTGGTCAGTGAGAAAGACGAAACAAAGAGGGGCGTGGTCCGAGGCGTCAAAATGGGAGCTGCGCGTGCAGCTCTGTCACCGCCCACTCTGGGGGCGGGGCGATTTCCCTTGGGTGCGCGCGCAGCTTTATGGGAGCTCTCTCATGGCGTCCGTCACAGAATTCTAGTCAGTCTGCGGACCCCAGAGGCCGCTCTCCGGCCCACGCCCTCAACCCACTTTCTCCACAGGCGCCCCCGAACCCGGGCCCTCGGACCCCAGGGCTCAGGAGGTGGGCGCGGAGTGCAGAGCAGGGGACACTGCATCAGTTCACGACCCCTTTCTGACTCCTCCCAGATGTGCCCCAGACGTTCTCGTTTCAGAAATCCCCTCGGGGACCCCTTTCACGTCCTCTAGACACTGCCCTCTCACACCCAACCCTTCCTCGAGGGGCCCCACGCTGACCCCGCCCAGGTGGATCCAGTCAGGCGCGCCCAGGTCCCGGTGGCTCCTCCGCCCGTGCCCCCACGGGCCCCCTTTCCCCTCAGAGCAGCTCCGGGGCTTCAGCCTCTCCCACGCTTCCCTCCAGGGCTGAGCAGGACCCGGCCGCAGCTGCCTCGGGGCCTTCCGGTCACGGTGAGTAGTGCGTGTGCCCCCGACCCCCTGCGTGTGCCCGCACCCCCCGACCCTTGCGGATAGTTGCAGACCCCATCCCGTGAGGGTGTCTGTGCCCCCGACCCGTGAGAATGTCTGCGCCCCCAACCCGTGAGGGTGTCTGCGCCCCCCAACCCACGAGTTGCCTGCGCCCCCCGACCCTTGCGGATGGTTGCGGACCCCATCCCGTGAGGTTGTCTGTGCCCCCCGACCCGTGTGTGTGCCTGCACCGCCCAACTCCATGAGTGTGCCTGCGCCCCCCGACCCCGTGCGTGTGCCTGCGCCCCCCCGACCTGTGCGGATGGTTGCGGACCCCATCCCGTGAGAGTGTCTGTGCCCCCCAACCCGTGTGTGTGCCTGCACTGCCCAACTCCATGAGTGTGCCTGCGCACCCCCCTATCCGTGAGGATGTTTGCACTCCCGAACCGTGAGCATGGCTACGGACCCAGACCCCGTGAGGATGCCAGCACCTCCCGACCCAGTCATGGTGGCTGCACCCCCCCGACCCATGAGGAAGTCTGTGCCCCCAGACCCCGTGCATGTGCCTGCGTTCCCAGATCCACGTGGATGTCTGGGCCCCAACCAGTGGGGGTGCCTGCGCCCCCTGACTCCGTGCATGTGCCAGAGCCCCCAGACCCTGTAAGGATTTCTGTGCCTCCGAACCGTGAGGGGGCCTGTGCCCCCCGACCTGTGAGGAAGTCTATGCCCCCCAACCCCATGAGTGTGCCTGAGCCCCCCGACCAGTGAGGATGTCCAGGCCACCGAGCCGTGAGCATGGCTGTGGACCCCAACCCCGTGTGGGGGGCTTCAGTAGACATCAACCCCATGAAGGTGCCAGCACCTCCCAACCCCATGAGGGTGCCAGCGCCTCCCAACCCCATGGGGGGGGCTGCACCCCCGACCTCTTGAGGTTGCCTGGGCGCCTCGACCCAGGAGGATGCCAGCATCCACCGACCAGAGAAGATGCCAGCACCCCAACCCTGTGAGTGTGCCTGGGCCCCCAACACTGTGAGAATGCCCATGCCCCCTGACCCATGAGGGAGCCGGTGCCCCCCGACACGTGAAGTTGCCAGTGGCCTCCAATCCGTGAGTGTGCCAGCACCCCCAATTCTGTGTGGGTGCCAACGCCCTCCATCCCGTGAGGATTTCTGAGCCCACCCAATGTGGGGAGGATGTCTGCGTGCCCCCCACACAGTGGCATCACAGCTACCCCCAGCCCTCCCCCACCCCAACCACAGCCCACAGGTGGGCCTTCCTCAGTCTTCCTGAGCAGACAAAACTCCGGGAGGCTCCCGAGCTGTCTTTCAGAATCTCTCTCAGTGCCCCCTGAGGAGCGTCAGCCAAGGTAGGCACCTGCCACTCTGCCTGCCTCAGGACCGCATCTGCCCCACTGCACCAGCCCCACACTGGGGGGCGCCCCTGGGACCTCAGGGCCAGGCCCCTCCCTCTCCTTACTGCAGCTCCAGACTCCCTCTTTCCTGTTTCTGTCCTTGGGCCAGCTGGCTCTCTCCTCTCCCTTCCCAGCCAGCCTCGGGACTCAGTGTGACTGCCCAGGGCCTCCGTGGCTGAGCCTGGGGGTTCTCGGGACAGGATCCGCACCACTGGCAGATGTGGGTGCCCTCTGGAGCTGCCAGAGAGGCCAGGGAGCTTGTGGTTGATGGTGTAGGGGCTGGGAACTTGGGGGGTGTTGTGGGACAGCCAGAGGCTTTGAACTTCCTCCTGGGTGTGCCACACCTGCCCCAATCAGAGCTGTGCTGCTGGGGGCAGGGGACAGGGGGTGTCAAGCCCCCCAGCCTGGGAGCCCCAGCACAGGCCAGGGTGACATGCCGGGGGTCACCTCGTCCCTTGGGTGTGCAGTTGAGCAGTGGCCAGGGTGAAGCCTTTGGTTGCTTGATGACCTCAAAGCCTGAGAATCCTCTGTACCCATCAGCCCAGGCGAGGCAGGGACGCACAGCCTCCTGCCTCCCACCTGGGCATTGTCACACCTGCTACTGGCTGAAGGCAGGATCCTCAGCCCCGGATGAAGCCCCGTAGCCAGGACAGGTCAGCTACTCTGAGTTCCGCCTGGCTGGGACACAGAGTTGGCCCAGGGCCCCACCTGCCACTCTTCGCTGGCCTCTGACTCTCCCTCTTCTGCTTTTCCCCAGCAGGGAGGGCCCAGACTCACCTCCACGACCTGCAGCCCCCCGACCAGCTGAGGCTCCCCTCTTAGATTTGTGAGTTTGTGGCCCCCTGCCCACCCTGCCTCTCCAGTGTCCCCTTTGAGGATGCTGGGCTTTTTGAGTACCCGAGGGGTCTCCGGCACCCCCTCCAGCCATCCATTTTAACTGCACGCTCCTGGTTCAAGCAGGGTTCTTCCTCCTGTCTTTCTCCATCAGGCCTGTTGGCTGCCACATGGGCCTCCCAGGCTAGTGCTGGCCATGGCCAGTGGGTCCAAAGGCAGGGCCGTCAGGGAGGAGGGAAGTCTGAGAGGGCCAGGCTTGTGTCAGGACTGTGGCTGTGCTGCCTGGGTGGTGAGTGAGAGGTGACGTGAGTGGCAGGGGAGGCCCTCTCCAACCTCCACCCCGACTCCCCGGAAACTCTGGTCACCCACTCCAGCTCCTCCTCCCATCTTCCTTCTCCTTCCTGTCCATGGCCTTTTCCAGAAAGCTCACCCACATGCCCACCTCCTGCTGCTTCCCACCTCCGCCCTGCCCACCAGTGCCATGGCCTGGCTGCTCTTGCCTTACCACCTGTCTCCCTCCTCTCTCTCCACTGTTCTCTCTGCTCTCTCTCCCACTGCCAGCTGATTGGGTCAGGCAAGGCCATGCTGTCCTGAGAGCCCCAGGCCCCCCTTTGACATCTAACCAGATCCTTTCTCTTCCTCAGAGACCTCCCTTTGCCAGTCTGTCCAGAGAGCTGTTCTGTGACTTGACAGTGGCCCCTCAGCCTCAAAGCCTCCCCTTCATCTGTGACTTTCTGTTGTGTGGTGAGCTCACACCTCCAGGCATGACCTTGGTGAAAATTTGTGCCCCTCTGCAGTCCTGCTCCTGCCCTGTTCTATAAATATCTATTGTGGGGAGCAACTCGGACTAGACTATGTTACTGGAATTAAGACTTATTCTATGCATCTGTTCTCCCACAATATGGCGCTGGGAGAGGAGGAAATAGCTTCTACACAGCTGCCTCCAGTTCAACCAATAAACAGCAGGACCTGCTCCTGATTGGAGGAGAGCAGCGTACTAGGCATTGTGGGTAGCAGAGTTGGGATTGGTGGAAGAGGACTATAAAGGAGGAGAGAGACAACATGCACCAGGAACATCTATCTGAAGGAACACCTGTGCAGCCCCCGAGAGAGCCCGCCAAGGTGTGCCGCTCCCCCGCAGAAGTGGGGAAAGTGGCAGGGGGAACCGCCCTTCCACGGAGGTGGAAGGGACGGTAGCCAACCCGGGAAGAACCAGCAGCAAACCCGGGGAGGGCCGAGCAGACAAAAGAACAGCGCAGGGTCCTGTGTCGTTCCTCCACGAAGATGGGGAGCGACATAATGGTGCCGTGACTCGGATAGGAAACCTAGGAGGGAAGAAACGGGAAGAAGTGGGAAAATACCAGAGAGAGAGACTAGCAAAGAGCCTAGGGAAAAGCCGGATGGAAAAGGTGCCGGAAGAAGCTATCGAAAGCCTAGGCATAGACTCGGATACGGACTGTGGGAAAGAAGTTAGGATTTAAAGTGAAAGCAAGAAGAAACTTAGACTCAGATACGGACTGCAGGTTGAAAGTGAAAGTGAAACCTAGAAGAAACTTAGACTCGGATACGGACTGTGGGGAGAAGCCAGGAAAAGTGAGAGGGGAATATTGTTGGATGAAAAGTTAGGAAACATACCAGGTAGAGAAAAATATGTTAGGGAGGATGAAGCCGCCGCGGGGCGAGGCGCCGAGAAGCAGCCTCGGGGCGGGTGCCGGGAAGCCGCGGGGATAAGAGAAACAGAAGTTTTAGAAGTAAAATGAGAGAAATAGGAATGCTGGCAGATAGAAGTAAAATAGGAGAAATAGGAATGCCCGGAGATAGAGAAATAGAGAAAAATAAGGCCTCCCCACAACACGGCAATGAGAGAGCTTGGATTCGGTCTGCCTGATTAGTAAGGCGATGAGCACCTGTGGGCGGCTGCAGGTCACCGAAGACAGGCACGTTATCAACATCAATAAGTCTCCCCACAATACGGCAATGAGAAGGCTCGGATTCGGTTTGCCTGATTGGTAGGGCTTGTAAGCACCTGCAGGCAGTTCTAGCAGAGCAGAGCATGTGCTGCAGGGCACCGAACACAGGCACGCATCAGCGCCTAAAAACCTCCTCACAACATGGCAAAGAGAGGACCTGGATTCGGTTTGCCTGATTGATAGGACTTGTAAGAACCTGTGGCAACTCTAGCAAGCAGAGCAGAGTGTGTGCCGCGGGACACCGAAGACAGGCGCGTATCAATGCCAAAAATAAAAAGAAAGGGGGATCTGTGGGGAGCAACTCGGACTAGACTATGTTACTGGAATTAAGACTTATTCTATGCATCTGCTCTCCCACAATATGGCGCTGGGAGAGGAGGAAATAGCTTCTACACAGCTGCCTCCAGTTCAACCAATAAACAGCAGGACCTGCTCCTGATTGGAGGAGAGCAGCATACTCGGCGTCGTGGGTAGCAGAGTTGGGATTGGTGGAAGAGGACTATAAAGGAGGAGAGAGACAACATGCACCAGGAACATCTATCTGAAGGAACACCTGTGCAGCCCCCGAGAGAGCCCGCCAAGGTGTGCCGCTCCCCCGCGGAAGTGGGGAAAGTGGCAGGGGGAACCGCCCTTCCACGGAGGTGGAAGGGATGGTAGCCAACCCGGGAAGAACCAGCAGCAAACCCGGGGAGGGCCGAGCAGACAAAAGAACAGCGCAGGGTCCTGTGTCGTTCCTCCACGAAGACGGGGAGCGACATAATGGTGCCGTGACTCGGATAGGAAACCTAGGCAGGGCTTAGTGTCATTCCTCCATGAAGGGGGGAGCGACAATCTATAAATACTCATAAACACACACACACACACACACACACACAGACGGCAGTGCCCCTGGAGTCACAGTGTAATAAGACCAGCCTGGAAGAGGCCTCTTCACCCCACTGAATGCTCAGTACAGCACAGCACAGCAGGCTGCCCACTGCTGGCAGGCCCTGCTGCCCTGTGCAGTGCCCACCCGCAGCACAGCAGACCCTGGGCCCTAGGACGATGCTGCCCCTGGTCCAGAAGTGACCCTTGCCCAAGATGCCCTTGCCCAAGTGCCCCTGCCTAGCAATGACCCTCACACAGATGCTCTCCTCGCCCAGATGCCTTCTCCCATGATGCCCCCGGCCCTAAGTGAACCTCACCCAGACTGCCCTTACCCATGATACCCCTGCCCCAGGATTGACCCTTGCCCTTGCCTTGGTGCCTCCACCCAGCAATGCCCCTCACCCAGATGCCCTCCTCACCCAGATGCCATCCCTGAAATTGACCTCACCTGAAGATGACCCTGGCCCAGAAGTGACCCTTGCCCGAAGATGCCCTTGCCTGGAAGCCCCTGCCAGCAATGACCCTCACCCAGATGCCCTTTCCTGAAAATGACTTCGCCTGAAGATGCCCCTGGCCCAGAAATGACCCTAACAGAGGCAGAGAGAGGTCTTCTATCTGCTGGTTCACTCCCCAGTTGGCCATAATGGCTGAAGCAGTGCTGATCCAAAGCAGGAGCCTCTTCCAGGTCTCCCACGTGGGTAAAGGGGCCCAAGGATTTGGGCCATCTTCCACTGCCTTCCCAGGCCACAGCAGAGATCCGGATCAGAAGTGGAGTGGCTAGGACTTGAACCTGCACCCTTACGGGATGCCCGCAATGCAGACTGGGGCTTTAACCTGCTGTGCCACAGTACCAGCCCCCACAACAGTATTTTTTCCTTCATACTACCTGAACTCTTAGTGTAGAGTTACCCTTAGGAGTATAAAGTAAACTAAAAATAGATTTTTGTAAAAATTAATGGAAATAGGAGAGGGAGGAGGAAGAAGGGTTGGAGCGTGGGTGGGAGGGAGGGAAGGATGGGGAATATCACTATGTTCCTAGATCTGTATATAGGAAATACATGAAACTTGTATACCTTAAATAAAATTTAGCCTCCGAAGCGGCCAGCTGCTTCAAAATGAAGCTGAATACCTCCTTCCCAGCCACTGGCTGCCAGAAACTCATCCAAGTGCACAATGAACATAAACTTCGTACTTTCTATGAGAAGTGTATGGCCACAGAAGTTGCTGCCGACACCCTGGGTGAAGAATGGAAGGGTTATGTGGTCCGGATCAGTGGTGGGAATGACAAACAAGGTTTTCCCATGAAGCAAGGTGTCTTGACCCATGGGCGGGTCCACCTTCTGCTGAATAAGGGGCATTCCTGTTACTGACCAAGGAGAACTGGAGAAAGAAAGCTCAAATCAGTTCGGGGCTGCATTGTTGATGCCAATTTGAGTGTTCTCAACTTGGTCATTGTAAAAAAAAAGAGAGAGAGAGAGAGAGATATTCCTGGATTGACAGATACCACAGTGCCTCGTCGCCTGGGTCCTAAAAGAGCCAGCAGAATTCGTAAGCTTTTCAGTTTCTCTAAAGAAGATGATGTATGCCAGTATGTTGTAAGAAAAGCCCTTAAACAGGGTAAGAAACCTAGGACCAAAGCACCCAAGATTCAGCGTCTAGTTACTCCACGTGTCCTGCGACACAGACGCCGGTGAATTGCTCTGAAGAAACAGTGTACTAAGGAGAACAAGGAGGAGGCTGCAGAATATGCTAAACTCTCAGCCAAGAGAATGGAGGAGGCCAAAGAAAAACGCCAGGAATGGATTGCCGGGAGATGTGGGCTGTCTTCTCTGAGAGCATCTACTGCTAAATCTGAGTCCAGTCAAAACTAAGGTTTAATAACAACAAATAAATAAGATTGTGTTTCAGACCTCAAAAAATAAAAATAAATACAAATTTTGTTCACCTTTTCAAAAAACCTAATCCACTCATTGTTGGGGAATGGGACAGCCTGGCCAGCTGTGCCCCTCCCGACATGTACAAGCACAAGAAGTTTAGTGCTGGGCTTTTTCCACCCTGCCCATTGCTAACCGCAAGATCCTGTTTTGACTTTAAGCATCCTGTTATTGCATGTTTCCCACATTTACTAAGTTTTGTTTCTTGCTGATTTGGTAACATGTTTTCTGCGAATCATATATAAACAGGTGGATGGTGGGAGGGGGATATATAAGAGGGTTGGAGGAGGCGAAGACAGCGGGCGTTCGTGACATGTAACCCGAGTCTGCTAAAAAATAAAGTGGAAGCTGAAAAGCCAATAAATGCGTCTGGTGTCTCCGTGGTCTTGCCGGCGTTAACCTATCCGGAAGGTGCACGCCTGCAACTGGTGCCATGACTCGGATCGCTGCGACGCGGAAAGAAGGTAAGAAAAAAAAAGTCTATAGATGGGAGTCTAGGGGAAAAAGCCTAGGAATACCTCGGTACAATTGGGAACACACAGTCCACCATGAAAATGCACCTATTGATTAGCCGCCTTTTAAAGGCAACGGGGACGCCCGTAAAGAGTGTAGCTGTGTGCAATTTTACTAGGATACTATGTAAAACTTGTCCTTGGTTTGTTGAAGAAGGAGATTTATCACAGGTTTGGTGGAGACGGGTGGGACGTGAATTGCGAAACGCTGGAGTCGAGGAGGGAGTGATCCGCTTGTGGTATCTGATAGATACTGCCTTACGGTCAGAGGATGACCAGGTCGGGGAACTCTCAGATGAAGGCTCCGAACTACTGGAGGAGCTCAGCGAAGACTCCCTTGATAGTAGCGAAAAAGGAGACAATATAGAGAAACAAAGGATGGAAGCAAGCGGAGGAGCCCGACCAAAAGCGAAACATCCGCAGACGCTGGAATTGCCTCCACTTTACCCGGAGTTGCCCTTAATGCCCTCCACTCCTCCTTATGAACTGCCCCCTCATCCTATGTGCTGTTGCTGTTTTGCCGGCAATGCTTCAAGTGAGATGAGGCCCATAGTTTTAGAGTCTGGACTGGAGAAACAGACTAGAAGGCAAATACTTGAAAACGAAAGTGCTCGTAATGACGATGAAGCCACTTTTCTTATAAATACTGGGGAATCAACTCCCCACCCACTGCGGCGCCTGAAACCAAATTGGGCAGAGTTCTTTAATCCCCATCAGATCTTTCCAGTGACTGAAGACCGCCAAGGAAATCGCGGGTGGACTCCGGTCAACTTTACAGCATTAAAAGAGCTCCAAAAGGCAGTGACTCTCTACGGGCCACATGCTAACTTCACCAAAGCTATCCTAGGAACCTTAGGCACTCAGGGCTTAGTCCCTGAAGATTGGAGAAATGTCTGCAAGGCAGTCCTTTCAGGGGGAGATTATCTCTTATGGTCAGCCGCTTATAGGGAACTAGCTCGTACTCAGGCGGTACAAAACTCAGCTGATGGACAACCTGCCTGGAATGAGGACATGTTAAATGGAGAGGGAGCATTCCATGCAGAAGCGGTGCAAGCTCGGTGTCCCCGGGAGGTATTACAACAAATAAGAGATATAGCCTTGAGGGCCTGGAAGGTAGTGCCAAAAAAAGGGGAAGTTAAACACAGTCTTACTAAGATAATACAAGGACCGACCGAGCCTTATGCAGATTTTATTAACCACCTTTATGAAGCTGTGGGCAATCTGTTTGAGTCTCCTGAAGAGGCCGCACCCTTGCTGAGACGACTGGCATATGAAAATGCTATTAAGACATGTCGCTCCGCGCTAAGGCCTTCGCAACATAAGGAGATCCCTACCTTTATGAAAATTTGCAGAGATGTCATGGATGATGTTGCCTCTGGGCTCATGCTGCTATGGCAATGGCTAAGGCCAATAGAGTGAGTGACTGCAAATGTTTCGCTTGCGGCCAGCCTGGACATGTAAAAAAGGAATGTAGACAACATAAACCCAACAAACGACAGCCGGGATTATGCCCTAAATGTGGGAAAGGTAATCATTGGGCCAGTGATTGTTATTCTAAGACTGATAGAGCAGGAAACCCCATTCCCCAAGAGTCAAAAAACGGGAGAGGGGCCCCAGCACACTGGGGCCCGAAGCAAAATTGGGTGCGCCAGCAATCAAAAAAGGGGGATCAGGAACAGTAAGCTGTTTCAAATTGTGGCCAACGGAGTCTCAAATATTAACTCCAGCTATGGGTCCTCAAATCATTGATGTAGTCCCTACTAAAAATTCTCTTCCCAATACTGGCTTCGGACTAGTGATTGGACGAGCCACCAATTTTCAGCGTGGACTCCAAATTCAGCCAACAATAGTAACTCCCCACATGCAAACCTAAAGTTATCGTTCAAGCCACCTTAGGTGCAGCTATCATAGATAATGACAGACCCCTAGCACAATTACTATGCTGGGAAAAAATTAGAGATCAGAGAGCTAAACAAGGAAGTAATTTTGCAGCACTCTCCTTATCATTGGAAAACAGACCACTTTGGCCTCTTGTCATTCAGGGAAAAACAATACAAGGCTTGTTAGATACTGGGGCTGATGTATTATAGCCGCAGACGACTGGCCTCCCTCCTGGCCAACACAAGAGTCAGAGAATACACTGGTAGGGTTGGGTACTACCCATGCTCCACCTAGGAGTGCCAGCATCCTCACTTGGACCGACAATGAAGGCCATTCTGGACAGTTCCAACCATATATCTGTAAGCTGCCAGTTACCCTTTGGGGACGAGACGTCCTACAGGAACTAAGACTTACTTTGACTAATGAAAAGGGAAAACAACAAGTATCGCAGGCTGTGTGGAACATCATGACATGAATGGGATATAAAGGTGGAGGCCTGGGAGCTAGGGAACAGGGTATTACAATGCCCATTAGTCCAAAAGGAGAAAAGGACAGGCATGGACTGGGTTTCCAGGAGGGGCCACCGCACCGCAGCCAATCCCTGTAACTTGGCTCTCCTCTAAGCCAGTGTGGATTTCGCAGTGGCCCCTTACAGAAGAAAAATTGGCTGCTGTAAAAACCTTAGTAGAGGAACAATTAGGGGCAGGACATCTTCAGCCATCTACTTCTCCTTGGAATACTCCTATCTTTGTGATTAAAAAGAAATCAGGTAAATATCGCCTACTTCATGATTTAAGAGCTATAAATAAACAAATGCAACCTATGGGGGCCACCCAACCCGGCCTCCCCATTTTAACCATGCTACCTAGAGAATGGAAACTAATAGTAGTTGATATAAAGGATTGTTTTTTCTCTATCCCCCTAGCCAAGGAAGATAGACAACGTTTTGCCTTTACAATTCCCTCTATAAATCATATAGGACCCAGTGCTCATTTTGAATGGACGGTATTGCTACAAGGAATGACTAATAGTCCCACATTATGTCAAATATATGTTACTAAGGCTATTGCACCTGTAAGAAAATTATTTCCACAAATGACAATAGTACACTACATGGGTTATAGTCTATTGGCTGCTCTTAACCAGGAAGAATTAGATAAAGCCTTCTTTGCATTAGAGCAATCCCTAAACAATTATAATCTTATCTTATCCCCTGAAAAGATTCAACGAGTTCTTGCAGCACAATATTTAGGACTACGGATTACCCCTACCACAGTAAAGCCTCTTGATTTTAATATCTCCACTCATCATGTTAAAACCTTAAGTGACTTACAATAATTGTGTGGAAAATTTTTTAAATTTAATTTAATTAAAAAAAAATTTTTTTTTGACAGGCAGAGTGGACAGTGAGAGAGAGAGACAGAGAGAAAGGTCTTCCTTTGCCGTTGGTTCACCCTCCAATGGCCGCCGCGGCTGGCGTGCTGCGGCCGGCGCACCGCGCTGATCCGATGGCAGGAGCCAGGAGCCAGGTGCTTTTCCTGGTCTCCCATGGGGTGCAGGGCCCAAGCACCTGGGCCATCCTCCACTGCACTCCCTGGCCACAGCAGAGAGCTGGCCTGGAAGAGGGGCAACCGGAACAGAATCTGGCGCCCCAACTGGGACTAGAACCTGGTGTGCTGGTGCCGCTAGGCGGAGGATTAGCCTAGTGAGCCGCGGCGCCAGCCCAAATTGTGTGGAAATTTAAACTGGATTCGGCCTTATTGTAAAATGACTACTAAAGAAATGCGCCCTTTGTTCCGACTTCTGGAAGGTGATGCATGCCTAAATTCACCCAGACAACTTACAAAGGAGGCAAAAGCAGTATTAAAATTTTTTGAACAGCACCTTAAGAGCACCGCTATGCAGTGGTGTGACCCCACTATGCCCTTAAGTATTTTGGTGTTCATACAAAGTCATTATCCCTATGCAAGAAGGACCGTTGTTGTTTATATACCCACATAACCATATACCCAGATCTATTACCTCCTATGTGGAGGCTATGGGAAATTTAGTTTTACAAGCCATCCACCAAGTTGTAGAAATTGCAGGGAGAAGACCATAGTCCTGCATTCTTCCATTAGAGTCTGTAGTCATTCAGGAGTGGGCTAAGGAAACTTGGCAATGGTCCCACATCACCATCACCCTTGACATAAGTGTAGATAACCATTATCCCCATCATCCCTTTATTAGATTTTGCGACATGGTACCCTTACACTATTTTAAAAGAGTTTATTCTAATCCCATTCCCAAAGCACCCATAGCTTTTACTGATGGAGCAAAAGGAGGTACCGGGGTGGCTATTTTACAAGGTCAGGTGCATCGTGCAGTTACTGCGTCTCCCTCACCTCAACTTGCAGAGCTAGCTATAGTGGCTAAGTTATTAAATATGGTTGAGGGTCCTCTTAATATCATTTCTGATAGCTTATATGTTGTTAATGCTGTTAAGAGGCTAGGCTCCCCTTCGCTAATATCCAAAAGTTCTACAGTGTTTCCTTATTTTGAGCTTGTTCAGCACGCTTTATTTAGGAGATCAGATCCCATTTTTATCACCCATATTAGAGCACATACCTCTCTGCCAGGTCCTCTCATCGCGGGAAACGCCCTTGCCGATCAACATTCCCGCTTCCTTTTAGCTTGCACTGCCATGGAACAGGCAACGGAATATCACAAACTTTGGCATGTTAATAGTAAGACCTTAAGTATGAGGTTTAATATCCCTATTCGTAAAGCTAAATCTATTGTCTAAAATTGTGAAAAATGTGTTATTCATCAGCCTGTTACTACGCCCACTGGAGCTAATCCCCGGGGCCTTTATCCATGTCACATTTGGCAAATGGATGTAACGCATATCCCTGCCTTTGGCAAGCTATCCTGTGTCCATGTTACGGTGGATACTTACTCAGGAGTAGTTATGGCTACCGCCGCTGCCAAAGAGTCCGCCTCCCATGTAATGCAACATATGTTACAATGTTTTGCTTCTTGGGGAATTCCTAATATAATAAAAACTGATAATGGACCTGCTTATACTTCTAAGGCTTTTGCTGAGTTTTTAGCAACTTTTCATATCTCTCATTTAACCGGCATCCCATATAACCCTACTGGACAAGCCGTTGTGGAACGCACTAATCTGTATCTGAAAAATTTTGTATTAAAACAAAAAGGGGGAATAGGGGCACTATCCTGTTCCCCTAAAGACATTCTCAACGTCGCCTTACTTACCATAAATTTTTTAAATAAAAAAGCTGATGGTCTCACCCCGGCAGAACGTCATGTAATCTTGGAACAGACCCCCAATAGTAATAAACCCCATGAACCGACAGAAGCTCAGCCACCCGTTAGAAAAATGATTATGTGGAAAGACCCACAAGATAACAATGGAAAGGCCCATACCCATTAATAAGAAGGGTATGAGGTGCTGTTTGTTTTCTCCCACAGGAAGAAAAAAATCCAATCTGGACTCCAGAAAGACGGACAAGAACAATAGAGTGGCAAGATGATCGTGATCCTACTCCTAATAATGACGCCACTGTCACCGACGATGGCCAAGCTGGATGAGTATTGGGGTCTCTTGAGAGCCCTACCTCTCCTTCTACCTGTTTCTAATTCTTCTAACCTTCTGCCAGTTGTGTATTTGCATAACTCTACCATAGGTGAAAGATTTGGAGTGCCTTACAACAGTCTTGTCAATTCTTCCCATCAGGGCCAGGTTAACTTATCCATCCACCTTTCGGGAGCACTATACTTCCATAAGCCTAAGTTTGGTGCAGATCTTTGTGGTTATAATTATACCGGCTTTCCTATGCCATGTATTAATTTGGCCACTTATTCCATGGGAGATGTTATCAACTGGAATGAGTCAGGTAGTTCTTACACAGCCAATATTACAGGGGAACTTATAGCCTTTCGATCTGAGTTGCTACCTCTTAAGTACCAGGAGTGTCACAGACCATTTGCTCCTTACCCTCATACCAATCCACTTCCTTCTTGCACTTCTCAGGCACCCCCAATTCTCCAGATGCCTGTCCACCTCTGATCGATTCCCTGTTGCTCCTTAATGTTAATTTCTTTGCACCTTCTTGATTTGCCTTTTTTTTTTTTTGACAGGCAGAGAGTGGACAGTGAGAGAGAGAGACAGAGAGAAAGGTCTTCCTTTTGCCGTTGGTTCACCCTCCAATGGCTGCCGCGGCCAGCATGCTGTGGCCGGCGCACCGCGCTGATCCAAAGGCAGGAGGCAGGTGCTTCTCCTGGTCTCCCATGGGGTGCAGGGCCCAAGCACGTGGGCCATCCTCCACTGCACTCCCTGGCCACAGCAGAGAGCTGGCCTGGAAGAGGGGCCACCGGGACAAAATCCGGCGCCCTGTCTGGGACTAGAACCCAGTGTGCCAGTGCTGCAAGGTGGAGGATTAGCCTAGTGAGCTGCAGCACTGGCTATGATTTGCCTTTTCATCACCCAATGAAACCCATGTATCATCCCCTGTTTGCCTTCAGCCTCCCTTCTTTTGGTGTCGTTGTAATGATCCTAATAATACTTGCACTACAGGAGTTATTTCCTCATGTGTTAAAGGAAAATTAAATGAAGCGGAAACATTGGTGGTTGTGCGGATTCCCATTTGGGTTCCTGTACCAGTTGCGGTGTCTGAGAAGGACTTCTCAATGGCTATTTGACACAGGAGAGACTTTGGGGTCACCGCAGTTGTCGTTGCAGTAATTGCGGTGTTATCAGCTGGTGTGGCCACTATTGGCATGGCCGTGAGCCAAACCTCCACACTGTCCACACTTGATAGCATCAGAAGATCTACCACCCAGGCACTTGATGATATACTGCTATTCAGCTGTTAACTCAATGAACGGATTTATTGCAAGATCAGGCCTGGCTGGCATACCCTGTGTTTTTCGATCTACTGCAGTTTGTGTTACCACCTACCCCTACAACCTCTTTTTTTTTCTTTTTTTTTTTTTTTGACAGGCAGAGTGGACAGTGAGAGAGAGAGACAGAGAGAAAGGTCTTCCTTTGCCGTTGGTTCACCCTCCAATGGCCACCGCGGCCGGCGCGCTGCGGCCGGCACACCGCGCTGATCCGATGGCAGGAGCCAGGAGCCAGGTGCTTTTCCTGGTCTCCCATGGGGTGCAGGGCCCAAGCACCTGGGCCATCCTCCACTGCACTCCCTGGCCACAGCAGAGGGCTGGCCTGGAAGAGGGGCAACCGGGACAGAATCCGGTGCCCCAACCGGGACTAGAACCCGGTGTGCCGGCGCCGCTAGGCGGAGGATTAGCCTAGTGAGCCGCGGTGCCGGCCCCTACAACCACTTTTAATTTGCCGCTAATCAGTCCCATCTTTTGGGTAGCATGTTAAATGGTAGTTGGAATCCAATTAAACAATGGGCCGCTATTATAGGGTTGGCTCTTGTTGTGCTTATAACAGGATCAATTATTGTTCGGATCTCGCAAGGGCTGTTCAGGCGTCAGCGTAATATGCAAATGGTGGTTAAATAAGCCATGCTAACATTCAATAACCAGTACCCCATGCAAAATGGACAGATTCAGGTGTGGCTGAATCTGCTGGACCGGTAGTCAAAGACGGGTAAGTTCTGAGAGGTCTTCAAGGCAACCTAAGACAGGGCATGAACGCTCCCTCCACACCTCATGTTCATGTGCCAATGACGGGTAAGCCCGATAGATGCTCTTGGTCACCTAAGACAGGCACAGTACCACTCCATTTTGCAAAGAAATAAGGGGGAGATGTCGGGGAATGGGACAGCCTGGCCAGCTGTGCCCCTCCTGACATGTACAAGCACAAGAAGTTTAGTGCTGGGCTTTTTCCACCCTGCCCGTTGCTAACCGCAAGATCCTGTTTTGACTTTAAGCATCCTGTTACTGCATGTTTCCCACATTTACTAAGTTTTGTTTCTTGCTGATTTGGTAACATGTTTTCTGTGAATCATATATAAACAGGTGGACGGTGGGCGGGATATATGAGGGTTGGAGGAGGCGAAGACAGCGGCGTTCGTGACATGTAACCCGAGTCTGCTAAAAAATAAAGTGGAAGCTGAAAAGCTGACAAACGCGTCTGGTGTCTCCGAGGTCTCTCTGGCATTAACCTATCCGGAAGGTGCATGCCTGCAACTCATCTTTTTAAAAAAATTTTATTTCATGTTTCAGTTCTGATATTATTTCTGTCTTCTAACTCTGGGATTTTCTTGCTTTTTGCGGTCCTTGAGGTGCATTGTTGTGTTTGTTGCATTTCCATTTCTTAGGCCATCCTCTGCTGCTTTCCCAGGTGCATCAGCAGGGAGCTGGATCAAAAGTGCAGCAGCTGGGATTTGAACTGGCGCCCATATGGGATGCCGGTGCTGCAGGCAGAGGCTTAACTTGCTACACCATGGTACTGGGCCCTCAAATCTGTTTTTCAAAGTTCATTCTGATGTGCCCTAACCTCTGCTGCTGCCTGGAGGCACTCACAGCCTGAGCCCTGAGGGGCCGTGTGGCGTCCTGGCCAGCCTCGAGCACCCTTGGTGCAGCTTTGGCTCACAGCTAGTTAAATGCCCTTGAACTTGTCTCCCATGTACACAAAAATTATCTAGGGGCTGGTGTTTGTGATGTAGCAGGTAATGCTGCTGCCTGTGATGCCAGCATCCCATATGGGCACCAGTTCAAGTCCTGGCTGCTCCACTTCCAGTCCAGCTCCTTGCTAATGCACCTGGGAAATTAGTGGAGGATGGCACAAGTGTTTGGGCCCCTGCAGCCATGTGAGATCTGGAAGAAGCTCCTGGCTCCTTGCTCTTGACTTTGGTCAGGGCCAGCTTCAGCCATGAGGCAATTTGGGTAGTGAACCAGTGGATAGAAGATCTGCCTCTCTCCCCCCCTCTCCCTATAACTCTGCCTTTCAAATAAATAAAAATAAATCTCTAAAAGATTATCAAAAATATGTTGATACTGAGATCACATACAGCATCCTAAATATATAGCCCCTTAGTCTGAGTCCATGCCACCTACAATAGCATACACAAATTCTGCTCCTGTGTGCCTTGGTCCAATACTGCTTTTCTTGTTATTGATAACATAGTCATGCCTTGTGTGCACAAACTTGCCTGTGTATAATTTTATGTAATTCCCTCTTAAGTGTTATAGGAGTAAAAGGTGGATTCCTGGGGCAGCAATAAGTCACCTCCTGGCGTCTACATCCCACATAGGATTTCCTGGGTTTTACATCTGGTCCAGTCCTGATTTCAGCTTCCTCCTGATGTGCACTGTGGGAGACAGCAAGTCTCACAAGGGCCCAAAACGCAGCCCACAGTTCTTTGCGGGCTCCAGTGTTGGAGTGTGGGTGGGCATGGATGATATGGGACTTTGCTTGTCATGGAATGGGAGCTGGAAACACAGCTGCTTAGAAGCTGACAACCAAGGCACAGAAATGAGTCTGAATCCCATTGTTTCAAGCATGTGGGGGCAAAACCCCCAAGTTACTTCTGGGAATCTGTGCCACCACTGGGAGAAGTACTAGGCTAAGACTGTTGGGGGTGTGTTTGGGAATTTGTAATTTGCCAGAGGATACAGACATGCAGGCAGTTTACAATAGACCCTTTCCGGGCCATATTCAGGAGTGGGAGAGGTTAGTGATTTCCCACAGATGAGAGTGTGAGTTTTCTACATGAGTGCAGATTTGTGTTAGCCAATATAGTATATCTTCTCCTAGACAAGCCCTTGTTCACCCCTCATACACACTGCTCTGCACAAAGGTTCCTTGCCCAAGAACTCCTCGCCACTATTCCTCCCTGTGAGAAGTAAACACTTGGTTCATTTTCAAAGTAAGAATGCTAGATTCCGTGCACCTGAGTTTTTAGGGACCCAGGAAGGTTGTGGCCAAACAGCTGAAGCAAAAGCCAGGAAGATTGTCACGCTGTTGTTACTCAGCCAATGAGGAACTGGGGGAGGGATCTGCTTGCTAGGAAATAAATAGCTTTCTGGAACCTGCTCCTGGTGTGCTGGCACAAGGCGTTGCAAGATCGGAAGTCGTGTCTTGCTCTTGTTGCACTCACTGAGTCGAGTCCATCGCTTGATCGGATGGGTGAGGCTGTTTCTCACACAGACCAAGCTTTAGGAATCATCTGTCAGCCAATGGAGGGC
Organism: Oryctolagus cuniculus; assembly: GCF_051225735.1. Lineage (NCBI taxonomy): Eukaryota > Metazoa > Chordata > Mammalia > Lagomorpha > Leporidae > Oryctolagus > Oryctolagus cuniculus. Next base: position 2,727,825 of record NC_142885.1, on the reverse strand, counting down.
TGCCTGTGGTGAGTGTGTGTGTTCCCCGAGAGGCAAACATGCGTGGCCTTGCCTTCATTACGTGCCTGTGGTTTCCTGGGCTGTCCTGAGCTTCAAAGACCCCCAGGGATGAGAGAAGGCAGGGACCGCAGTTTCCTTGCTGTGGGAACTGAGGTGATGCCCGTGAAAGCATACATTTTGCCCACATGAGAGGGTTGTTTGGAGATAGCTGCACATCTCTGCTAGCTGCTTCCTGAGTTCAGGAAACTTGGCCCTGGTTGCAGTGCTGGTCATGATGGGGTGAGGGTGAGGGACTGAGCTGGAGCTCAGGGCTCCGCTTCAGGGGGCTGTGCTCAGTCTGAAGTTTTACTCTTTCTGCTGATGCCTTTTTTTAAATTAAAGATTTATTATGTATTTGAAAGAGTTACACAGAGAAGGAAAGGCAGAGAGAGGCAGAGAGAGAGAGGCAGAGAGAGAGGCAGAGACAGACAGAGAGGCAGAGACAGAGAGGGAGATGTCAGTCTTCCATCCGCTAGTTCACTCCCCAGTTGGCCATAATGGCCAGAATTGTGCTGATCTGAAGCCAGGAGTCGGGAGCTTCTTCTGAGTCTCCCATGCAGGTATAGGGGCCCAAGGACTTGGGCCAGCTTCTACTGCTTTCCCAGGCCTTAGTAGAGAGCTGGATCAGAAGTGGAGCAGCCAGGTCTTGAACTGGCACCCATATTGTATGCCGGCACTGCAGGTGGCGGCTTTACCTGCTATGCCACAGTGCTGTTCATCCTTATGACATTGTTGTGCTTTTTTTTTTTTTTTTGAAGATTTATTTATTTGAAAGTCAGAGTTTTACACACACACACACATACACACACACGGGTCTTCCATCCACAATTGGCCGCAACGGCTGGAGCTGTGCTGATCCTGAAGCCAGGAGCTTCCTCCAGGACTTGGGCCATCTTCCTCTGCTTTCCCAGGCCATAGCAGAGAGCTGGATCAGAAGTGGAGCATGTGGGGAGCAACTCGGACTGACTAAGTTACTCGAATTAAGACTTATTCTATGCATCTGCTCTCCCACAATATGGCGCTGGGAGAGGAGTAAACAGCTTCTACGCAGCTGCCTCTCACCAACTTGAGTGATGAGCTGCAGGAGCTGATCCTGCTCCTGATTGGAGGAGAGCGGCGTACTCGGCATGTGGGTAGCAGAGTTGGGATTGGTGGAAGAGGACTATAAAGGAGGAGAGAGAGAACATGCACCAGGAACACCTGAGGAACATCTGAGCAGCCCCTGAGAAAGCCGGCCGGTGGTGTGCTGCTCCCCTGCGGAAGTGGGGAAAGTGGCAGGGGGCACCGCCCTTCCATGGAGGTGGAAGGACGGCAGCCAACCCAGGAAGAACCAGCAGCAAACCCGGGAAGGGCTGAGCAGACAAAAGAACAGCGCAGGGTCCTGTGTCATTCCTCCGTGAATAGGGGGAGCGACAGAGCAGCCGGGTCTTGAACCAGTGCCCATATGGCCCTTCAGGCCAGGGCATTAAGCCGCTGCAGCACAGCGCCAGCCCTGTCTTGTCTTCTGATTCCTGGTGTTTCCAAACTCTCCATCTTCCTGTCCTCCAGTGAGCCCCTCCCCTTGCCTGTCTTTTTCACCCCTTCTCCCCTCCAGCCCTCCTCCTCCTGTCTACCTATGCATATCAACTGTTATGGCTGTGAATGCAAAGGCCTGCCTTACTCCTGGTGTTTCATTTCATGTTTGATCCTAGTATGAAAGGTGATTTTATGTAATGACTGAACGGGGCCACCAAATGCCCACACATTTGGCCAGGCATAAATTAGATGTTTCTGTGTGGGTACTTCTGGCTAGGTTTAACATCTGTAGACTTTGTCAGGGAAATCGCCCTTCCTGGTGAGGTTTGAGTGGAGCAAAAGGGCTACTCAGTCCGTGAGCAGGAGCAGACCCTCCTACCTTAGTGCCTTAGGTAATTGACTAATACTCTGATAGTGTCCTAGAATTGAATGAATGGCTCTCCTGGGTCTCCAGATGGGGACATGGACATGTTGGTCCCTGGGATCCTCCCCAAATGGCTCAGGAGTGTCAGTAGCTGTATAATGCATCTTTCTTTGCCAATACAGGCAAATGCCAGATACATAGAGGGATGAATGGATGGTTAAATAGATTCAACAGATGCATACATGGAGATTTCTGCATTCTGTTGTTTCTACTTACATTGGCATTTCTGGTTAATTTCCACAGAAATCTTGAGGATCTGAATTATGCTAAGGTGTCAGGCAGTGTGGTTTTGTAAAGATGAAAGAAACGGAAGTGTACCCTGAACGCACAAGCTTGGTGGGTAGATAAAGCAAACTCACCTAAGAAGACAAAGAACAAATCAAAGTAGAGCACAGGGAGATACTTTGTCTCACAGAACAGGAGCACAGTTGAAATGTGTGCCTGTGTAATCCACAATGGGGCCAATTGTGGTCAGAATGAAATTAACTCACCTGTTTCCGGGATTGGTAGGAGCAGTAAGACACCCTGGTTTTTCCTTAGATGAGCTGATTCCTCCACGTTGGATGTCCATCAGCCACACCTGGGTAGACCCCTGAACCGTGATGAGCCCAAGATCTCAACACGTTTCAGCCTTGCCTGAGCCTGTGGGTCTGGCCAGGCATTAGATTCCCTCCTTGCAAAATGCCCTGCACGGTGCTGAAATAGTTTGTCCAAGCTCTCTGTCTGATGGCTGAACTGCTAGTGGTGATGTACTAGTGTGTTCTCATCCCAGATTAGATCCATGGTCACAGCTTCATTGAGATACTCTTGGAATGGAGGAGCTAAATTGTTCATGCTCCCCTGGGACCTGTCTAACCAAATCTAGTTGCAAATGATACAGTAGCTTCTCTGGGGAAGGAAGATTGTTTCTTTGGTTTCTAGGAATAATCTATTGTTACACCTAGAAGAAGAGTCTTTGGGTGGAATCCAAAACTCCCCAGCCAGCTGTCTGGTGAGTGGCACACAGGGAGGTGCACAATGTACCATAGTGATTCTTTTTTATGATTTAGTTATTTGAAATAGGTAGAGACAGAGAGGTCTTCATCCGCTGTCTCACCCCAAGATGGCCACAATGGCCAGAGCTGTGCTGATCTGAAGCCAGGAACCAGGAGCTTCCTTTGTGTCAGGTTCTCCCCCTTTGGGAACTGGCCAGGTTACCACGAAGGAAGAGTCGAGGAGACTGAGGAAGGTCAAGCTAAACACACTTTATTGATACTCTAGGCGACTAGGAGGAGAGATCACTCAAGCCTACTCCTGCAGGCACTAGGCACTATGGACCAGGAGCTTCTCCCTGTGGGCACTAGGCACGAGGGACTTGGGAGAGAGACTGAGCAACCTCTGGTTTACAGTGTCTGAGGGTCCCCTTATATACAGTTTCTAGAGGCTATCCCCGCCCACATTCCCACCCCCCAGGGTCCCGTCATCATGGCAATGACAGTTTGTGGTTAGGCCCTCTAGGCCGTCCATTTTCAAATCTTACCAGCTAGGGTGGCTACTACTCTACTTTTCCTTCAAGCTGGGCGCGACTGCGGCTGCACAGTTACTTTCTTTCAAAGGGCGCTACAGTTACTTTGTTTCAAACGGTGCTACTATTACTTTCTCCATGAATGGTTCCCTAATAGTCCTCCCTTTTCTTTTCTTTAAATGCGCTCGTAGTCCTGCAAAGCCCATTGAGCCGCTGGGCCAAGAGGATGAACATTCTTGAGCATATTCCGGATTGATTTCCAGATTCGGGATCTTCCTTTTCCTCTTCTATTTCTGGCAGGCTGGGTTCCTTTTGGAGGGCTAGGTATCCCTTCACGAAATTCTGTCCAATTGAGAAGAGGTACTGTAAGATAGGCAAGCATACAAGAACCATACAAAATATTGCTCCTATTTTAAACCATTTCCAGGATGGGAGCCAAGAGGAAACTGTGTCAGTCAGAGTATTTCTTGTCTGTTCCACTGTTCTGACTTGACCTATCTTAAATGCCGCTATATGTTGAAGCTGTATTATCTGTAGAGCGCTCTCAGTAATGTTAGCCTCAAGATGAGCTGTTGCGTTTACCCACTCTAGCCAGGTAGAATGGTTGTGTTTGAACATATCAGCTAGTTGCGTTGCATTAGGAATGGATAGATTGTTCCACGGAATGGTGGTAATGTGTGGGGAGCAACTGAGACTAGACTAAGTTACTGGAATTAAGACTTATTCTATGCATCTGCTCTCCCACAATATGGCGCTGAGAGAAAGAGACCAACCTCTACGCAGCTGCCTCATCAGTTTGACAAGCTGCAGTAGCTGATCCTGCTCCTGATTGGAGGAGAGCAGTGTGCTCGGCGTGTGGGTAGTAGAGTTGGGATTGGCGGAAGAGGACTATAAAGGAGGAGAGAGACAACATGCACTGGGAACATCCGGATATCATCTGAGCAGCCCCCGAGAGAGCCGGCCAGTGGTGTGCCACTCCTCCGCGGAAGTGGGGAAAGTGGCAGGGGAGCCGCCCCTCCACAGAGGTGGAGGGGTCGGCAGCCAACCCGGGAAGGACCAGCAGCAAACCCGGGAAGGGCCGAGCAGAGAAAAGAACAGTACAGGGTTTAGTGTCATTCCTCTGCAAATGGGGGAGCGACAGTAATGCAAATTCTTCCAATCACTTCACACTTGAGTTCTCTTTCCAAAGCTAGTATAGTAATTATCTGTTCTATTTGTACCGTGCGTGCTTCGAGCATCTGGAGCCCTATAGCATGTGTCTTTTTTTTTTTTGACAGGCAGAGTGGACAGTGAGAGAGAGAGACAGAGAGAAAGGTCTTCCTTTGCCGTTGGTTCACCCTCCAATGGCCGCCACGGCCGGCACGCTGCGGCCGGCGCACCGCACTGATCCGATGGCAGGAGCCAGGAGCCAGGTGCTTTTCCTGGTCTCCCATGGGGTGCAGGGCCCAAGCACCTGGGCCATCCTCCACTGCACTCCCTGGCCACAGCAGAGAGCTGGCCTGGAATAGGGGCAACCGGGACAGAATCCGGCACCCCAACCGGGACTAGAACCTGGTGTGCCGGCGCCGCTAGGCAGAGGATTAGCCCAGTGAGCCGTGGTGCCAGCCAGCATGTGTCTTAAGCAGTGTTGACTGGTCACCTAGCTGAGCCCGCTGCTCCTGAATTACCTTCAGGAGGGACTCCAAGGAATCTCCCTGTAGTTGGGTAGTGCTTAGAGCCAGTGCTCCAGTCACAGCGCCAGCTACTGTGGCTGCTGACACTGCTATAGTGACAATAGCTGCTGTTACTCCAAAGTCTCTTTTTTTGCGCATCGGTTTTATTGGTATAATCAAATCAGACATATTTACTGGTACATATGTGAAGGGAGTTGCTTTTACCACCATATATGGAGCCAAGAATGTTATCATTCTCTCTTCCCATTCCAGGCATCTTATATAGCAACCAAGCTCCTTTTTAGAATCTAATGAGTGTGTGCATCTAACATACAATACTTCCCCTTCTGTTCTACCTGTCCAATTTCCTGGGTCTTCCCTTACTGGAATTTTTACAAAATGTTTGTGAAACATTTCATATCCTGCCTGCCAAAAACAATGTGTTGACTGATTGCTACTTGGAGGTCTACCTATAGTATATCTTTGCTCTGAGCCATTTTTACAAATAAAAGAGCAAATTATTAATATCAGGGTATGTATAGGCTGGTGGGTTTTCTACTAGGCCTAACACTTGTTCTGTTTTTTCCTTGGCAATATAATTAAGATGATTCCCACAATCTCATTAAATTACCTAATATTTTAAATTGTTTAAGCGTTTGCTCACCTTCAATTAACTTACCTTTATCTGGGTCCCATCTCCGTTTGCTGCTGCTGTTGCCATTTCTGGAGTTCTTTAGTCCTAGCTCTGGAATATGAAATCCCTAATTCTTTATGTAAAAAGCATCTTACAAACATATGAGTTCTTTTGACAGGATAATTGCAATTGATATTCCATTAGTGCCTAATTGGAAATTCCCAAGTCTTGAGGTCCTGGGGCTGGAACCATCCTAACATGTCTTTGGGGCAAGCTAATAATCCCCTTTTCAGATGTGTCGATCACTACTGTTCCTTCTCCTTTCCAAAGGATGGTAGTGGGCCCTTTCCAGTCTTTACTGTTTGGTAATCTATAAAAGCAAGAGTTTTTTATCTTTAAATTTCTGGAGTTGGAGCGTTTGCTCTAGTTCTTGCCATCTCTGATGAATATATCTTTCAGTAGGGGTATAGCCCCCTATTCCTCCCCTTTTCTTTTGATTAAGGGTGAAAAGAGCCAATTGTAGCCGTGCTTCAATGGTTTGAACTACATTGGCAAATTTATCCATTTCTTGATTTAAGGATTGATTGGCTCTCTCAACCATTCCTTGTGACTGTGGATTATAGGGTGTGCCTGTGGTATGATCAATATTTAAATATTGGAACAGTCTCATGACCCTTTCTGCTGTGAAGTTAGGCCATTATCTGTAGGGAGTGCTTGGATATGAAATAGATTCTGTAGTTCTAATATTCCCCATACTGTTTCCTGAGCAGTCTCCTTAGGAATTAGCTTAGCCCATAGAAGGCCAGTAGGTGTCTCAATGGCTACCAGAATTAGCTGGGCCTCATAGTGGGTCACATCCATTTGCCACAGTCTCACCCCTGATCTACTAATAGGAGTAGTAGTTCCTCTTTTATGTACACACTTGGGGCAGTTCTTTATTGTTTATTCTGCTACAATTTTTGGTAAGCTGAATTGTTGTCTCAGGTATGACACATCACTATGCCATTTAGCATGATCATCCGTGGCTGTCTCAATATGTTCTAGAAAAAAGATGTTTGGTGCCTTACTTATGTCATGGAGGACAGGCATTAAAAATAACTGAGCTACTGTTGTCCTGCTTTTACATATACTATTTTTTTGGGATAGGTTAACCAATCTTATCTTTAAAGGATTTTGATCTCCTGGGCTGATGAAACCTCCAACCACCCTTACTTTGGCCTCAGTCATCTCTGATGTTTCTGTTATCCACCCCCACTGTCCTGGGATTATGGTAATTTGTGTTTGAAGGTTAAGGGTCTCTATTACCTTTGGCATAAGTACCAGATCTTTTGGGGGCACTTATGGAGTATCCAATCTGTTCTGGTTCTTTTTCCTTAATGTGGCCACCTTGTACTACCAGGTTTATTTGAGTTGTATTTATTTGTGAAACTAATTTGTCAATATTTTCTTTGCCTGGGATTCCCTTATGTCCAGGCACCCATTGGATATAAATCTCTTCTTTACTTTCCATAGCTTCTAGTATGGTTCTAAGCAAGGGTTCTTCAATATTTACAGGTAGGGGTATGGCCTCAATTAATGTATATACATATTGAGAATCTGTAACTATATTCATTATTGGGGGTCCTTCTTGAAAGGCTAGTAGCATGGCTCTTTTTTCTAATTCTTGATTACTTCCCTCACTTTCCTTAACTAGTTTAACTCCATCTGATCTCCAAAAGCCATATTTTCCTTGCCCCTGTTTGCTTCCTCCATCAACATAGTAAGTAGGTCCTGGCACGGGATGAACTTGAAGACTGCTTAGTGCCCTTCTAAGCATTAAAGGCACATGGATACATCCAATCTGTGGTACCCAATGCAAGTAGGGGTCTTCCTGAATCATAACATCTAAATCCTCTTTTTTAATAGGTAACCTATATATAGGTTCTTGCCCTATTTGAATAATGCATTCTTGTCTGATTTTATGTAGACATTTTAGGGCTCTAGTTAGAGGAGATGCTGTCAATACCTTTGGAAATTCCTGTCTACCTACCCAAAGGATATCAGATCCTTGGTGCACTTTATAATTTATGGTGTTACCTCCCATCATAACTGTACAGTAAACTTCCTTGCTGGGGTACCAGTAGCTTAAAGGTTTGTGTTCTTGTAATAGCCTCCTTATAGTCCCTAACTCCTGTCTTGCTTCGGGGGTCCATTCCCTGATACTATTTAACTCTTGGTTTCCCTTCATCATAAGAGTAAAAGGTTTTGTCTTAATTCCGGGAACAGCTTGGGTCATCCAATTAAGGAGTCCTACTAACTTTTGTAGTTCATTTAGGGTGGGCTTCTCTGAAGTTCTGGCAACTCTAGTTTTTGCAATGTCTATTTATTTGGGTGCAACAAGTACCCCATCCATGAATAGGAATATTGTTCTTGTAATTTCTCATTTGGTGTCTCGAATCCCTTTTCTAAAAGCATTTTTCTGAGTTTTTCTATGGAATGATCGGACCCAATATATATATCATCCATATATTGATAAAGATCTACTTCTGGGTGTTGTTGTCTCCAGGGCTCTAGTATGTCCCTTAGTATACTTTGGTAAATCAAGGGACTTAATACAAAACCTTGTGGGAGGCAATTCCGAACATACCTATGGCCTGGACCTTGATTATTAACCTCTGGGATGGTAAAGGCAGTGCACTGCCTGAAGTCCTTATCCAGAGGGATGGTAAAATAAGCATCCCCTATATCCAAAAGAGTAACCTGGTTTCTTCTTTGTAATCCTCCAGGGTGTGGAATACCTAACTGAACTTCTCTTCCCTTGTCTACTAATTTATTAAGTTCTCTAAAATCTATTAACATTCACCACTTGCCCGATTTCTTCCTTATCACAAATATTGGGGTGTTCCAGGGATTATCTGGGTCTGCTGGAGATATCTTCCCTTCCTCTAGTAGACTTTTTGTTATTTCCTTAATTCCTTCTAATTTTTCTTTGGTTAAAGGCCATTGGGGAATCAAGGGACCTTTATTAGGATCTTTCCTTTTTATCTTTATTGGGGTAATTTGGGTAGAGAGTTGCGCCATAATTAGGGCTACCCCAAACTTCGTTAAGATATCCCTTCCAAATATATTGATGGGAATATCTGGGGATATTAGAATGGATGTCTTTGTCTTCCTTCCTTTTTTGTCTTTCAGTGTAATCTTTGATATTTTTTGTAATTTAGAGCACCCTCCCACCCCCTCTATATTTTTCCATCCTTCTGTTATCCCTTCTTTTATTCCTTTAGCCTCTTGTTTCCTTATTATAGTTAAATCAGCCCCTGTGTCTAACAGTCCTATTATATCTCCCCCCCAGGTTTACCTTTAAGGTAGGTCTTTGTTTTAATTCTACTTTGGTAGTTTTGGGTAGATCGCTGTCGCAGGGGCTTCTGTCTGTGCTTCCCCCAGGGGTGGGGCTGATGGTGGGATAGATGAGTGGATATTCTGGGAAGATGCCATCATGGTCCGGGGGGCATTGCCCCCTGCTTTCCCATTTTTTTGGCTGTCTGCATACTTTTGCAATATGTCCTGTTCTCCCACAATTATAGCATTTTAGTGGAGTTTTTCTCCACTCCTACAATTTCTTGCCATATGCCCCTTTTTTCCGCATCTGTAACAAGTTCCCTGAAAACTTCTTGACCCTTGCTGTCTATCTCCAGCCTTTAAGGCCTCTGCCAGCATGGCCATCTTATAGGAGGTGGACCCAAATTCCCTACAGGCATACATTTTTTCTTCTAACGAATCTCCTGGTCTTAAATTTCTAAGCAACTTTTTACATTCTTCATTAGCATTTTGAATGCTCATGGTGTCCTTTAAATATGTTCTCAAATCCTCTCTAGATGTTTCCATATCAATCTGAGTAAATAATCGATTAATAAACTCAGGGTAGGGTTCTTTGGGCCCTTGTGTGATGCTAACTGCTTTAGGGGCCCCACTGATAGTTCTCTGGCATTCTTGAAGCGCCTCAAGAACCCATGTTCTATAGAGGGTTCTGGCATCAGCAAATCTAGGGCCAGCTGCTTCTTCTGGTGATAATCCAATTCCCCTAATCTGATCTGATGTTAGTGGCACTAATCCAGCCACGTCGGCTGGGGGAGGAGGATGCATCTCATCCCATAGCATCGCCTTCTCTTTTATCTTATCTATGACTAGCTGTTTCTCTGCTGCAAAGCCAGGAGTTACATTCAGTAGCATATTGATGTCTACCAATGTAAAGTTCACTGAAATTACCGCAAAATAAGTGATGGTAGCCGGGTGTATGAGACCATTTTCCTGAACTTGTTTAAGCTAAGCGGCTATTAGTCCACGTCCCACAGGCTCATATTCTCATCTACCACCTCTTAACATTATCAGGTAAGCTGACTGTTCTTTTTCTTTTTCTTCCTTGCTTAACTCCCTGGGAACAACCTGAGGTTTTTCCCTACATTCTGCTATGGCATCATAGAGCTTACTGGCATCTCCTGTATTTTTTGGATTTAATTCCTTGCCACAACAAATTAACACCTTAAGGGTGTCTACTGCACATTTATAGTCTTTCCCTGTTGTGGCACCTTCTCCTTTTTGTAGAAATTCCTCCAGGAGGTTTTGTACCTCTTCCAAGGTCTGCAGATCTTGGAGGTCCCATCCTGTACAAGCTGCTGCCAGCTTACAAGCCCATGTTACATTTCCTGGTGAGTAGCACTTCACTTTCTTGCATCTTGTTGGCTGGCCTCGAAGGATCTTCACCTTCTCTATACTCACTAGCGCCTGTCTATATTCTTTTGACTGGGACGTCCCACCCATCATGGTCTCTTTCAACCACCACTACTCACCCTTTTGACGATTCCTCAAGGGCTCGTCTCCTCACCACCATCTGACTTCAGGTCCCTGTTCGGGCGCCAGCTGTCAGGATCTCCCCTCTTCGGGAATTGGCCAGGTTACCACGAAGGAAGAGTCGAGGAGACTGAGGAAGGTCAAGCTAAACACACTTTATTGATACTCTAGGTGACTAGGAGGAGAGATCACTCAAGCCTACTCCTGCAGGCACTAGGCACTATGGACCAGGAGCTTCTCCCTGTGGGCACTAGGCACGAGGGACTTGGGAGAGAGACTGAGCAACCTCTGGTTTACAGTGTCTGAGGGTCCCCTTATATACAGTTTCTAGAGGCTATCCCCGCCCACATTCCCACCCCCCAGGGTCCTGTCATCATGGCAATGACAGTTTGTGGTTAGGCCCTCTAGGCCGTCCATTTTCAAATCTTACCAGCTAGGGTGGCTACTACTCTACTTTTCCTTCAAGCTGCGTGTCACTGCAGCTGTGCAGTTACTTTCTTTCAAAGGGTGCTACAGTTACTTTGTTTCAAACGGTGCTACAATTACTTTCTCTGTGAATGGTTCCCTAACACTATAGGAGTTACTGAAAAAAGTAAAATTGTAAACTTTGAGATAAAATGAAATCATAACTTATCAACATCTATGAGATACAGCCAAAGCAGTTTTAAAGGGAAGTTGATAGCATTAACTTACATTAAAATACAGAATGGTCTCAAAGATCCAGTGATGCATCTCAAAGACACAGAAACACAGGAGGAAACCAAATGCAAAACCAGAAAGAGGTGAGAAATCATGATGTCCAAAGCAGAAACAAATGAAATTGAAACTTAAAAAAGCAAAGGATCAATAAAACAAAAAGATATTTGAGCTGATTAATGTAATAGATTTTCCTTTAGCCAGACTTGCAAAGAAAAAAAGAAACATTCAAATAAAATTAGAGATGAAAAAGCAGACATTTGAACTGAAACAGAGGATGCTAAGAAACTACTATGAACAAGCATGTGCACATAAACTGGCAAACCTCGAGAAAGTGGATAAATGAGGATTCTTAGAGCCTATCAAGATTAAATCAAGATGATATAAATCTAACTACAAGAATAAAAAGAAACAAGATTGCAGCAGTAATTAAACATCTGCCTTCCAGTAAAAATCCAAAACACGATGGATTTGCTACTGAATTCTATTAAACATTTGAATAGGAACTTATTCCAGTAATATTCAAACCATTTCAAAATATTAAATGGGATGGAAGCCTGCTAAACTGACTTTACAAGGCCAGTGTCACTCTTATCAAAAACAAAAAAGACAAAACAATAAGAAAACAGACCTATATCTTTATTGAACAAAGATGCAGAGATTCTCAAAAAACTCAATTAAAATTCACATAAAAAAAATCAGACATCATGATCAACTTCAGTTTATCCCAAGAATGAAGAGTGTTTCAACAATAGCAAGTCAATAAACAACATAAATCACAAGAACTAAAAAATAAAAAAGCATATGGCCACCTCAATAGAGGCAAAGACAATGTTGGATAAGATTCAACACCCTTTCATGTTTAAGAAAATACACAAATTAGATATAGAAGAAACATAGGGTCTGCGCAAGTCCTTGGGGCCCTGACCAGGTGGGAGACCTGGAAGAAGCTCTTGGCTCCTGACTTTGGATCAGCACAGCTCCAGCCATTGCAGCTGGGGAGTGAGCTAGCGGATGGAAGACCTCTCTCTCTCTGTCTCTACCTCTCTGTAACTCTGTTTTTCAAATAAATAAAATAAATCTGTTTTAAAAAAGAAACATAACTCATCATTATGAAGGCTGTATATGACATCCTGAATGAGAAAAAGTTGAAAACACTTCCCATCAGATCTGGACCAAGATAATAATGTCCACTTACACCACACTTCTTTAATAGGGTACAGGAAGTATTAGCAAGACCATTTAGGGAGGAGAGGAAATTAGCTTTTTTATACACTAAGGATGAACTCCTTGAAAGAGAATTCAAGAAAAAAAGATCATTCACAATATCTACAAAAATCAAATGGATAAGAATAAATTTAACCAAAGAAGTGGAAGATTTCTACGATGCAAACTGCAGATCACTCATGAAGGCAATCAACAAGGAAACAAAAACCTGGGAAGTTACCTCTGCTTATGGATCAGAAGAGTCAATATCATTAAAATACTTACACTAAATAAAGCAGTCTACAGATTCAACACAGTAACTATCAAAATATCAAGAACATTGTTTACAGAATTAGAAAAGTGATCCTGAAATTCATGAGATAAAAAAAAGACCCAGATTAGCCAAAGGTGTATATGGGGATTTGGGGGGCAGGGTCAGTCAACCTGCAGGCATCACAAGACCTGCCTACAAAACATATTACAAAGCCATATATATTAAAATTACACAGTATTGGTAAAGAAAATATATATAGCACAATGGAGTGCAATACAGATCCCAGAAATTAATCAATGAATATATAGCATCTGCTTTTAGATTAAGATGACCAGCATCCCAAGTCACTGATGATAAAGCTACATGAAGAGCCTAGAGGGAACCCTTCTTGGAGCTCCATGGGGAATAGTATACCTGCAAAACTAGAGGAGAGGAAGAAAAAGGGAGGGCACATTTTTCTCTCCCCACCACACTGCAACTGTGTCCTGTACAAGATGATAGAGCAGGCACCATTTCAGACATACCCAATAGCTGCACCAGCTTTTCAGTGCCAGAACCAGCCAAGTAGAGACTCCCGAGTCTGGTGGGGAGAGCTAACAGGGAGCTGGGTGTTCGTGACTGCGGGAGGCTTGTGTGCTGAGATGTGTGCATGAGAGGGCTCAGGGTGTGGCTGGGACTTTGGGATGTCACTGTGGGAGAACCCACAGGCTTAGGACTCCCTGGTTACCTGGTGAGGGACATTGCTGCAGAATCTGAGCTTACTCTGAGGACTGCACAGATCCTTTGTGTGGTCACTGTGGCAGAGTGGATGAATATAATACTCCCAGGGGCTAGCGCTCAGACACCAGTCTCCTTTGAGGAGAGGAGTTCAGCTAAGTAGAATAAACCTCTCTCCTGATAAAGAGCAAATTTACCAAGTCAAATCCAGGTGTGTCACCATAGACATGCCCTTCATCATGGAGAACTGACAGAGTTCCGTGGCCACACCTACCACCTGCCTCTAGCTATTCATTGAAAGCAGATACTCCACTAATCTACAGAGGCATAATACAAAGACAAAAGCCACCACAGTGAAAAAAAAAGAAACCACTGGGCATCTCCACAAATGCCATTTAACAAATGCACCAAAGGAAACAGTAAGGAAGAAAACAACACACCTAAATGAAACAACACTTGAATACTAGATTGTGAAGATGATAATACTGAAGAAATGCCAGAAATGGAATTCAAAAATTGATTACTCTGAAATAATCAGAAGCAAATGCATAAACTACTGAAATTCATACATGACATGAAAGAAAATTTCTCCCATGAAATTGATACCTTAAAAGAGAAATCAAAATGAAATTAAGAATTCAATAGAGCCAGCACCATGGCTGACTAGGCTAATCCTATTCCTGCAGTGCTGGGACTCTGGGTTCTAGTCTTGGTTGCTCCTCTTCCATTCCAGCTCCCTGCTGTGGCCCAGGAAGGCAGTGGAGGATGGGCCAAGTGCTTGGGCACTGCACCTGCATGGGGGACCAGGAGGAAGCACCTGGCTCCTGGCTTTGGATCAGCGCAGCGCACCAGTCGTAGTGGCCATTTAGGGGGTGAACCAACAGAAGGAAGACCTGTCTCTCTCTCACTGTCTAGCTCTGCCTGTCAAAAAAAAAAGAATTCAATAGAACAAATAAAAATGCAGTGGAGAGCTTTAACAGAATTGGAAAAGCAGAAGTAACAATAGCCAACTTAGCAGACAAATCACAAGAAATTATACAGTCAGACAAAAAACAAGAAAAAGTTAGAAAACTAAAAGACACTGTTGGAAATCTACAGGATACTATCAAATGACCCAAAATATGAGTTCTAGGAGTTCCTGAAGGCATAGAAAGAAAGGATTGGAAGACCTGTTTAGTGAAATAGTAACAGAAAATGTCCCTAATTAGGAAAAAGAAAGGGACTTCCAAGTACAGGAAGCACACAGAACTAATGTACATGATCAAAGATCCTTACCATGGCATTGTAATCAAACTCTCCACAGTAAAATAAAGAAAATGTACTAAAATGTGCAAGAGAAATGCCAATATTACTTTCAGAGGATCTCTACTTAGACTCACAGTGGACTTCTCATCAGAAACCCCAGAGGATAAGAGACAATGACAAGATATATTCCAAGTAATAAGAAAACTGTCAACCCAGAACACTATACTCAGCAAAACTCTCTCATTTATGAATGAAGGTGCAATAAAGACCTTCCATAACAAGCAGAAACTGAAAGAATTTGTCACCAACCATCCAGCCCTGCAAAAGATGCTTAACAATGCGCTGCACACAGAAACATAGAAACACGGTCATCTCTACAAGAGAAAATATCCCAGTAAATGTACAAAAAAATCCAAAGTAAAAAACAGGAATATTTTTGGAAAAATGGCAGGGCAAAGTTGTTACCTATCCATAATCACCTTGAATGTAAATGGCCTCAACTCTCCAGTTAAAAGACACACACTGGCTGAATGGATTAAAAAACAAAACTCATCTATTTGCTGCCTACAAGAAATACATCTCACCAACAAAGAGGCATGCAGACTGAAAGTGAAAGGATAGAAAAAGATATTCCATGTTAACAGAAACCAAAAAAGAACTTGTGTAGGCATCCTAATATTAGACAAAATAGACCTTAACAAAAAAACTTAAGAGACAAAGAAGGGCACTGTGTAATGATTAAGGGATCAATTCAATAGGAAGATGTGACTATTATAAACGTATATGCACCCAATTTCAGGGTAGCTGGCTATTTAAATAAATGTTAAGGAATCTAAATGGAGACATAGACTCAAATGCAATATTAATGGGGCACTTCACACCACACTTAAGCAATGGATAGATGAACCAGACAGAAAATCAGCAAGGAAACAGCAGAGGTTATTGATACTATAGACCAATGGCCCTAAGAGATCTCTCTCTCCAGTGTATGGAACTTTCTCTAGTATCAGCCACATGCTAGGCAATAAAGCAAGTCTCACCAGTTCCAAAGAGTCATCATCATACCATGCATCTTCTCGGACCATCATGGAATGAAACTGGAATTCAGCAACTCAGTAATCTCTAGAACGTATGCAATCACATGGAGACTGAACACCATGCTCCTGAATGAACAGTGGATCACAGAAGAAATCAAGAGATTTTGACTGAGCACCAAAAAGGAAACCTGTTGAAGTGAAATGGACACTATGAGAAACAGTGACTTGATCAGCCCTTGTCCTGACTGTCAGGGAACAACTTAATACTTTATCCCTTTTAGTTTTTTTGTTCTACTTAATACTTAATACTATTGGTTGAACTCTTTAATTAACACACAATTATTCTTAAGTGTTGAAACTTAACTGAAAAGTCATGCCTTTAAAATATAAGAGTGGGAATAAGAGAGGGAGGAGATGTACAATTTGGGAAATGCACAAGCTGGCTTGCCCCAAATGGTGGAGTTAGAAACGTGCCAAGGGATTTCAACTCAATCCCATCAAGGTGGCATGTACCAATGCCATCTCACTAGTCAAAGTGATCAGTTTCAGTTCACAATCAATCATAATGATAGGATTAAGAGTCAAAATGATCACATAAACAAGCCTAGTGTCTGCTAATACTAACTGATAACATTAAAAAGGAGAGAATGATCCAACATGGGAAGCAGGATACACAGCAGACTCATAGAATGGCAGATGTCCTAAATAGCCTCAGAATCAGCTGTTAAGGCATTCAGATCTGGCTGAAGAGCCCATGAGAGTATTTTAGGTATGGAAAGCCAAGACACTCTGGCAAAAAAAAAAAAGAAAAAAAAAACCTAAATGAAAGATCTCTGCAAGTGAGATCCCAGCGGAAAGAACGGGCCATCAAAGAAGGAGGTACCTTTCTCTGAAGGGAGGCGAGAACTTCCACTTGGACTACGACCTTGTCTAAATAAGATCGAAGTCGACGAACTCAAAAGGCTTCCATAGCCTTGGCAACTCATGACAAGAGCCTAGAGTGATTACTGACACTATAAACAAGAGTGTCAATTTGTTAAGTCAACAACAGGAGTCACTGTGTACTTACTCCTCATGTAGGATCTCTTTCCTTAATGTGTTGTACAATGTGAATTAATGCTATAACTAGTACTCAAACAGTACTTTACACTTTGTGTTTCTGTGTGGGTACAAACTGTTGAAATCTTTACTTAGTATATACTAAATTGATCTTCTGTATATAAAGAGAATTGAAAATGAATCTTGATGTGAATGGAATGGGAGAGGGAGCAGGAGATGGGAGGGTTGTGGGTGGGAGGGAAGTTATGGGGGGAAAAAGCCACTGTAATCCATAAGCTGTACTTTGAAAATTTATATCTGTTAAATGAAAGTTTAAAAAATAAGAAGTAAAAAAAATTCTGAAAGCAAATGATGATGACAATACAACATACCAAAACTTATGGGATTTAGCAAAAGAAGTGTTAAGAGGAAAGTTTATAGCAATTGGTGTATACACCAAATAAATGAGCTGTCAATGCATCTCAAGTACCTAGAAAAACAGCAGGAAACCAAACTCAAAACTAATAGGAAAAAAAATTAAAGTGAGAGGAAATCCATAAAATTCAAACAAAAAATACAAAAGCAAAACAAAGAGCTGTTTTTTCATGCAATAAACAAAAATGGCAAAACATTTTTCCCACTAGCCATCAAGAGAGAGAAAAGACCCAAATCAATAAAATTAGAAGTGAAAAAGGAAGTGCAGCAACAGATACCACAGGAAAACAAAATCAGAAATTACTCCAGAGAGCTCTATGCCAACAAACTGGGAAACCTACAAGAAATGGACAGATTCCAGGCCACATACAACCTTCCTGAGTTGAGCCATGAAGACATAGGAAACCTAAACAAACCAATTACCCAGTCATAAATTGAATCAATAATAAAGAGCCTGGCAAAAAAGAACAGCCTGAGACCAGATGGCCTCACTGCTGAATTCTACCAGACATTTAAAGAACTAACTGCAATTCTTCTCATGTTATTCAAAACAATTGAAAGGGAGGGAATCCTCCCAAATTCTATGAAGCCAGCCATCACCTTAATCTCTAAACCTGAAAAAGATGCAACTGAAACAACGAATTCCAGATCAATTCCCCTGAGGAACATAGATGCAACAATACTGAACAAAATTCTAGCCAATCAAATTCAACAACATATTAGAAAGATCATCCACCCAGATGGACCAAGTGGAGTTTATCCTTGGTAAGCAGGGATAGTTCAACATTTGCAAATCAATCAATAATGATACGCCACATTAACAAACTGCAGAACAAAAACCATGTGATTGTCTCAATAGATGCAGAGAAAAATTTGATAAAATACAACACCCTTTCATGATGAAAACTCTAAGCAAACTGGGTATAGAAGGAACATTCCTCAGCATAATCAAGGCAATTTATGACACAACCACGGCCAGCATCCTATTGAATGGGGAAGACTTGGAAGCATTCCCACTGAGATCCAGAACCGGACTAGGATGCCCACTTTCACCATTGATGTTTAATATATTCCTGGATGTTTTAGCCAGAGCCATTAGGCAAGGAAAAGAAATCAAATGGATACAAACTGGGAAGAAGGAATTCAAACTATCCTTATTAGCAGAAAATATTTCTATATAGGGGATCCAAAAGTCTCTACCAAGAGACTATTAGAACTCATAGAAGAGTGTGGGAAAGTAGCAGGAAGTAAAATTAATACAAAAAATAGCCTTTGTATACACAGAGAATGCCAATACTGAGAAACAACCTCAAAAATGAATCCCATTCACAATAACTACAAAAAAATCAAATACCTTGGAATAAATGTAACCAAGGTAGTCAAAGGTCTTTACAATGAGAATTAACAAATATTAAAGAAAGAAATAGAAGCAGATACCAAAAAAATTGGAAAAATCTTCCATGTTCATGGATTGGAATTATCAATATCATCAAATGTCCATTCTCCTGAAAGCAATTTTCAGATTCATTGTGATACCAATCAAAATACCAAGGACTTTTTTTCAGATATAGAAAATATGATGCTGAAATTCACATGGAATCACAGGGGACTTTGAATAGCTAAAGCAATCTTTATAACACAAAGTCAGAGGCATCACAATAAAAGATTAAGACATACTACAAGGCAGTTATAATCAAAATAGCCTGGTACTGATACAAAAACAGATGAATAGACCAATACAACAGAATAAAAATCTAGAAATCAACCCAAGCATCTACATCCACCTTGTATTTGACAAAGGAGTTAAAACAAATCTTTGGAACAAGGACAGTCTCTACAACAAATGGTGCTTGGAAAACTGGATTTCCACACGCAGAAGTATGAAGACCCATACGTTTCACATTACACAAAGATCTACTCAACATGAATTAAAAGATCTAAATCTATGACCTGGCACCAAATTATTAGAGAACATTTTGTAAAACACTGCAAGACATTGGCACAGGCAAAATGTTTTTGGAAAAGACCCCAGAGGCACAGGCAATCAAAGCCAAAATTAACAAATGAGGTTACATCAAATCAAGAAGTTTCTATACCACAAAAGAAACACTCAGGAAAGTGAAGAGGCAACTGACAGAGTGGGAGAAATTATTTGCAAACTATGCGACCAATTAAGGATTAATAGCCAGAATATACAAATACATCAAGGGACTCAACAACAGGAAAACAAACACCCATATTAAGAAATGGGCAAAGGACTTAGACATTTTTCAAAAGAGGAAACCCAAATGGCCAATAGACACATGAAAAAATATTTAGGCTCACTAGCCACCATGGAAATGCAGATCAAAACCACAATGAGGTTTTACCTCACCCCAGTTAGAATGGCTTTCATACAGAAATCAACAAACCACAAATGCTGGTGAGGGTGTGGGGAAAAAGGTATCCTAATTCACTGTTGGTGGGAGTGTAAACTGGTAAAACCACTATGGAATACAGCATGGAAATACCTCAGAAATCTGAATTGAGACCTGCCGTATGGCCCGGCCACCCCCACTCCTGGGAATGTAGCCAAGGTAAATGAAATCAGTAAATTAAAGAATTATCTGCACCCCCATGTTTATTGCAGCTCAATTCTCAATAGCTACAACATGGAGTCAACCTCAATGCCTGTCAACCAAAGACTGGATAAAGAAATCATGGGATATGTACACTATGGAATACTTTTTTTTTCTTTTTTCAAATTTTATTTTATTTAATGAATATAAATTTCCAAAGTACAGCTTATGGATTACAATAGCTTCACCACCCATAACTATCCTCCCACACACAACACTCCCCCCACTCCCTCTCCCCTTCCATTCACATCAAGATTAATTTTCAATTATCTTTATATACAGAAGATCAATTTAGCATATATTAAGTAAAGATTTCAACAGTTTGCACCCACACAGAAACACAAAGTGTAAAATACTATTTGAGTACTAGTTATAGCATTAATTAAACACCTAAGAGTAATTGTGTATTAATTACAGTGTTCAACCAATAGTTTCAGGTAGAACATAAAAAATACTAAAAGGGTAAAGTATTAAGTTTTTTTGTTATATAGTTATTTTTTTATTTAATAAATGTGAATTTACAAAGTGCAACTTTTGTATTGTTGTGGCTTCCCCCACCCGACCTCCCTCCCTCCCTCCCTCCCATGGCCCTCCCCTCTCCCACTCCCTCTCCCATCCCGCCCTTCATCACGTTTCATTTTCAATTACCTTCATATACTGAAGATCAACTTAGTATATACTAAGCAAAGATTTCAACAGGCTGTACTCACACAACTGCACAAGGTATAGGGTATTGTTTGACTAGTAGTGTTGTTTTTAAGTTTCATAGTAAAACACATTAAGGACAGAGATCCTACGTGGGGAGCATGTACCCAGTGACTCCCGTTGTTGATTTAACAATTGGCACTCTTATTTATGACATCAGCAGTCACCCGAGACTCTTGCTATGAGCTGTCTAGGCTATGAAAGCCCCTTGAGTTCACTGACTCTGAACTTGTTTAGTCAAGGCCATATCACAGTGGAGGTTCCTTCCTCCCTTCAGAGAAAGGTGCCTCTCTCCTTGATGGCCTGTTCCTTCTGCTGGGGTCTTATTCACCAGGATCTTTCATTTAGATTGTTTTTTGCCATGGTGTCATGGCTTTCCATGCCTGTGAGACTCTCATGGACCTTTTAGCCAGATACGAATGTCCCAAGGGTTGATTCTGAGGCAGGAGTGCTGCCATTCTATGAGTCTGCTTACACTATGGAATACTACACACCAGTAAAAAATGAAATCCGGTCATTTTCAACACAATGGATGAATCTAGAAAACATCACACTTAGTGAAACAAGCCAGTACCAAATGGGCCAATACCATATGTTCTCCCTGATCTGTGAGAATAGAGCACCTAAAACCAAATCTGTAGAAGTAATATTGACACTTCAAGAAGTCACGAATTGAGCTGCCTTTGTCTTGACTGTTGAGGAACAGTTTCATTTGTTTTTTTATTTGGTTTTCTTCATAGTATTTGTTGAAACTTTTTATTTAACATAGCACTAGTCATGTGTATATAAAGTTACTTGAGGGTGGTCTCAGTAAAAAGCAAGAGTGGGAATAAAGAGAGGGAGGAGGAAATTTGTAGTTTTTTTTTTTTTTGACAGGCAGAGTGGACAGTGAGAGAAAGGTCTTCCTTTGCCATTGGTTCACCCTCCAATGGCCACCATGGCCAGCGCACTGTGCTGATCCGATGGCAGGAGCCAGGTGCTTCTCCCGGTCTCCCGTGCGGGTGCAGGGCCCAAGCACTTGGGCCATCCTCCACTGCACTCCCTGGCCACAGCAGAGAGCTGGCCTGGAAGAGGGGCAACCGGGACAGAATCCGGCACCCCGACCAGGACTAGAACCCGGTGTGCCGGCGCTGCAAGGCGGAGGATTAGCCTAGTGAGCCACGGCGCTGGCCGGAAGTTTGTAGTTTTAAAGCTGTAGTTATGCATACATTCCTATAGACTTACTTATAAGGGTACAGTTTAAAAACTTGCCATGGGACCCCAAATCCCATTAGACTGGGTGGTAAAAATGCCACCTTAAGTGTTAAAATGAACATATAGATAGGATTAAGTGTTAAAGTGATCCTAAAAATAGGATTGTCTCTCTGGTAACAGTAATAGTTATCTCCGTGGATGTCTTCATGAAATTTTCCCAGTAAATCACATTCAAATGCCCTACATCTTATTTTCTCAGGGCTCAAATAATCTGACAGCTACTAAAATGATATTTGACCTAAGAGCTGATTTTTGAGTGGTACCTGCAGCAATTTAACCATAAGCCTTAAATATTATCTCTTTGCAGCCAAGTCTTCTGGCAACTAAGTAGGGATTTTCAAATAAGTTCTGAGCAGACAATGTTATCCAGTAGAAGGAGAAGTTAACAAAGGTAATGCTGCAGTCTACAACTAAGATTGTCCCTGCTGAGGCCATTGATATATTCTATTTTATGAATATCAAAAATCTTAACAAAATGAAAAATACGTTAAAACTTAATTCTAAATGCTTTTTAAAATACATTGATACATTGAGTGTCTACCAGATGCCAGCCACTACAAGAAGAACTACAGATAAGGTATACCCAAAGGAGGGGCATAATCTGTCCCTAAATTCTGCTACCATAGTCTGCAATCTGGACATGATCCAGAAGCAACAGAATTTTTTTTTCTGTGTTTATTTAATAAATATAAATTTACAAAGTACAACTTTTGCATTGTTGTGGCTTTTTCCCCCATAACCTCCCTCCCACTTGCAACCATCCCATTTCCCACTCCCTCTCCCATCCCATTCTTCGAGATTCATTTTCAATTATCTTTATATGCAGATGATCAACTTAGTATATACTAAGTAAAGATTTCAACAGACTGCACCCACACAGCCACACAAAATAGAATACTGTTCGACTAGTAGTTTTACTGTTAATTCTCATAGTACAACATATTAAGGACAGAGATCCTACATGGGGAGCAGGTGCACAGTGACTCCCGTTATTGATTTAACAATTGACACTCTTATTTATGATGTCAGTAATCATGAGCTGTCAAGGCTATGGAAGCTTCTTGAGTTCACCAACTGTGATCTATGGGGATGGTGCACCTGCGAATCTAGAGGAATAACCAGGACATATAAAGAGATCTAAAACCTCCACAACAAAACAACACAGTTAAGAAATTGGCAAAGGACTGAAATATTTTTTCAAAAGACAAAATCCAAATGGCCGACAGACTCATGGAAAAATGCTCAGGATTGCCGGCACTGCGGCTTACTAGGCTAATCCTCCACCTTGTGGTGCTGGCACACCAGGTTCTAGTCCTGGTCAGGGCACCGGATTCTGTCCCGGTTGCCCCTCTTCCAGGCCAGCTCTCTGCTGTGGCCTGGGAGTGCAGTGGAGGATGGCCCAAGTGCTTGGGCCCTGCACCCCATGGGAGACCAGGAGAAGCACCTGGCTCCTGCCATCAGATCAGCACGGTGCACTGGCCGCAGCAGCCATTGGAGGGTGAACCAACAGAAAAAGGAAGACCTTACTCTCTGTCTCTATCTGTCTCTCTGTCCACTCTGCCTGTCAAAAAAATAATGCTCAGGATCACTAGCCATGAGGGAAACGAAAATCAAAACCACAATGAAGTTTCACCTCACCCCAGCTAGAATCTTGATTTCTGAATGAAATCCACGTGGGAAGCCTGAATGACACCCCTGTCTCTGGGCTTCAGTCCCTCAGTCCAAGCCAGCCTGGGCTATTGGAGCCACCTGGGGAGTGAACTGGCTACCGGAAAATCTCTGTGTGATTCTGCCTTTCAATCAAAATCAAAGTTTAAGAACCAAAATAATCACAGTGAGATCAGGTGCACATTGTGAATGTTTTAGACCAAACGGGAGACATGTTTTGATAGAGGAAATGCCCTTATGAATTTTCTAGGGAACTCAATGCAGAATTCCACCTATAATGAAGTAAAAGAAGAGCTTATTCCTCACAGTTCTGGAGGAAGGGTTACAAAGAGCACACTAAGGGCAGGTATCATTTCTTCTGGCCTCTCTCCTTGTTTGCAGATGGCTGCCTCCTCACACTGTCCTCACCTGGCTTGCCATCAGTGCACAAAGCTCCCCACTGCTTCTCTGAGTGTGTACTGATATTCCTTTCTTCAATGAACACTCCAGCTGGATTATGGCTGAATGATCTCATTTTAATTCAACAGCTCTGCTAATGCCTAATAAATATCTTTACATTTGAAATCCTGGAAAGTTGAGCTTCAACATGAATTTGTGTCTGGAGAGAACTGCAATTCCGTTTAACATGCTTTGGAAATTCCGAGATGACTTTGGGAATAGAGTGATAGAATTTTTGGACTGTAAGGCCTGAATTCATCTGACAGGTTGATCTGCTCAAAATAGTTTGTTTCCTAAACAAAAATGTTTTGCCCAATAGCCACAGAGCCTCTGGGTCACCTGGCCAGGCATTCTCATTGTGGAACGCCCATCTTTTACTAATGATGCATTTCTAGTGGTTAAGGAGTCTTTGGGTGAAAACAGACATCAGATTGCACTCATCTGAATGACCTCAGCCACACGCGTTAGACCCATTTTCATAATCAAAAGTACATTCATGGTAACATCACTAAAAATTCCCAAGCAGGGAAAATCCACAGGAATCAAGTTTCCAGAACCTGGGATGGATTTACCACCTTACAGCAGTCAGGGGAGGGGTTAATACAGAAAGCTGCAGCTTTAAGGAAGCCTGCTGCAGTTTAAATCCCTGCCTCATGTTCCATTCTCAGGTGAGCAGCAGTGCTAAGGGCAGCAATACAAACTCCAGACACAAGCTACTCAGACCAGAAGGGGCAATGCCGACATTAGTCTCAAAGACCACGCTTCTCCACTGGACTGTGAGAAGGTCTCTGAGGTGTGGCACGGAGGCTGCTTGCCTCTGGTGTGCCCAGCTTGAAGCCTTTCCAAGGATGTGATAGCTTCTCAGGTGACATTTGCAGAAAGTCCAGAAAGGCACAGTATTGGCCCCAGAAGGCCGAGGGACCAGAGATCAGATGGGATGAGCCACAGATACTCTGAAGAGGGGTAAGTGAGGGGATGGGTCAGGAGCTACTTGGGATAGCAGGACATTTAAACTTCTTGTGTATGCCTTGTAATCACGGACACTACCACATCCACGAGGTGGGCTGCGTGCACAGGAGATGGGAGAAGTGTTCCAAGATTTCAGCCCTGGCTGATGTGCAGGATGCACACAGGAGGTGTTGAGTGTGGCACAGAGGACAAGTTGCTGAAAAGCACTGAAGGAGTGGAGCAACATGGAGTCAATCTGCAGGACTGGAAAAGGATTTTCTTTTCCTCAGTTTCCTTTGACTTAAAGAATTTTAGGAACAGAAACTGAACACTTCAGTAGACACAGAAAACATAAGGCAGACATTCCAAAAAGAGATGATAGAAGAAAACGAACACATAGACCACACAAAAACAGGAACAATGAACCTGAGGTGGGGTTGGAGCAGAGATGACAAGAGCTATACGTCTTGGGTAAGAAATTGTGTGCCATGCAAAGAAACACGAAAGCAAGTCTCTTTTATAAGAAAATGAAAACATAAATATTCTACAAGGACAAAATCAAGTCAATTTTCTTTTGTGCAAAAAAAATCAAATCATAAAGATCTAGAGCAAATTGGGAAAACCACACATGACCAAAATGAGAATGTCTTCAAAGAAACAAATTTTAAACAGGAAGCAAATTCTAGAGCTGCAAAGCAGAACTGAAATGAAAAAAAAATCACAACAAATCTTAAAAGTGGATTTGAGTGTGAAGAATAGTGAACCTGAATGCCAGATAATTGAGATGTCCCAGTGCAAGGAACACAGAGGAAAAATAATGAAGAACAGAGTTTAAAAGTAGTGAAACTGTATCAAATATACCATGACTTGTACAAGATAAGCTGCATAAGAAAAGGAGACTTTAAGAAGCAGAAACAATAATGACATAAACACTATCTGAAAAGTTACAGGTGGAGGAAAAGCTTGAGCCTACACCTCAAAGATGCACAACAAATCCATGGCAGAATAAACCTCAAAGACATCCAAATTGAGATATTTTATACTCAAATTATTAAAAAAGTTGGGGAACCATATCTGCCCATCTCCATAAGATGCCAATGAGCACACCCCCATCCCACATCAGAGTATGTCTTCAGCTCTGACACTGAGTCTTTGACCTTGATGCTTCTAGGTAGATTCCTGGAATTCACAAATGTGAATTCTCCCAATTGAAAATGTCAACATGAAGTAGGGGAGAGATAGTAATTCCCTTACCTGCTTTGTTTTATCCAGGACTAAACAACCAGAGTCAAACACTAGGAAGAATTCCAGATGACACCCTGAGGCAAACTGCCTTCTAGTGGAGACCTTAGATCAGCACTCAGAAGGATGCCCTACTGCTGTCCCTGAAGGGTGCCCCATTTAGCATGAAGCCATCAGTATGGTAGCAGTCCCCATATCCCTAACTGCAGTTAGGGTCCATTCTTCTGGGTGGGGAGGGAGTGGTTATGTGAGGAGGTATTTGAAAAAACAGTTAGGTCAGTTCCCCACTGAAATGGGGAAAGAGGATGTCCCTTTAAGCATGGACAACACCGTTAGCAAAACTGACGAAATCTTTACTTAATATATACTAAATTGATCTTCTGTATATAATTAAAAATGAATCTTGATATGAATGGAATGGGAGAGGGAGTGGGAGATGGGAAGGTTGTGGGAGGCAGGGAAGTTATGGTGGGGGAAAAGCTATTGTAATCCATAAACTGTACTTTGGAAATTTATATTTACTAAATAAAAGTTAACAAAAAGAAAAAGACCATTAGCAAGACAAAAGTGCCAATTCCATGATTCTGGGTCTCTAGTTTTTTGTGTTTTTTTTTTTTTTTTGACAGTGAGAGAGACAGAGATAAAGGTTTTCCTTCTATTGGTTCACCCCTCAAATGGCCGCCACGGCTGGAGCTACACTAAAGCCAGGAGCCAGGTGCTTCTCCTGGTCTCCCATGCAGGTGCAGGGGCCCAAGCACTTGGGCCATCCTCCACTGCCTTCCTGGGCCACAGCAGAGAGCTGGACTGGAAGAGGAGCAACCAGGACTAGAACCTGGCTCCCATATGGATGCCAGTGCTGCAGGCGGGAATTAACCAAGTGAGCCATGGCACCGGCCCCCTGGGTCTCTGGTTTTATCATGAGAATATAAGTTTACTATTGCATACTTCTGACGGCTTTTGTATTTTATCATGAGCAGTCTATAGGGGACTGCATTTCCAGGCTTGAGTTGGGCCCTTACCATCTGTTACCTGAAATCCTGTACCTCAACTCAATTGTACTAAAGGACCCCATCTGTCATTTCCAGAATTTTCTCCTCTCTTGGAGGCCCCTCCTGATCTCTGTGGAAAGAGCATCCTGACTTAAATACATCTTGCTTGCCACAGGTATGGAAGTGCACATACACACATACACACAGTAGGTTAACAAAGATGTCAAAAAGAGATTGCAAAACACTTAGAATTTTAATTGCAATGAAAACAAAATACAATCACCTAATGGATGAAGTGAAATCAGGGCCTAGAAGAAAATTTATACCTACAAGCAACTACAATAAAAAACAAATATCTGAAATCAATCAATTCTTTGAACATATTTAAGAACAAGCAAAAAAGAAGAACCTAAATCCATCAAAAACTAGCAGAAAAAACAAAAGTAGAGACACATAAAGTGCCACACAGTAAAACAACATTAAGAAATCATTACCAAGACAGAAACTGAATCAGTAATAAAGAGCCTTCCAGCAAAGAATAGCCCATGACTGGATGGCTTTACTGAATTCTAACAGGAATTTGAAGAAGGTCCAATCCTTCTCAAGCTATTCAGAAACAATTGAAAGGGGGGGAATCCTCCCAAATTTATTCTATGAAGCCAGCATCACCTTAATTCATAAACCTGAAAAAGATGCAACAGAAAAAGAGAACTGCAGACCAATTTCCCTGATGAACATAGACACAAAAATCCTCAAAAAAGTGTTAGCCAATTGAATCCAACAACACATCAGAAAGACCATTCAGCTTGACCAAGTGGGATTTATTCCTGGTATGCAGGAATAGGTCAACATTCACAAAGCAAACCATGTCAAACATCACATTACCAACCTGAAGAACAAAAACCATGTGATCCAATGGCTGCAGAGAAGCCATTGGATAAAATACAACACCCTTTCATGATGAATACTCTAAGAAAATTGGGTAAAGAATCAACATTCCTCAATACAATCAAGGTATTTTATGACAAACCTACAGCCAGCATCCTATTGAATGAGGAAAAGTTGGAACCATTCCCACTGAGATATGGAACCAGACAAGGATGCCCACTCTCAACATTTCTATTTAAAACATTCCTGGAAGTTTTAGCCAGAGCCATTAGGCAAGAAAAATAAGGTAAAGGGATACAAAATGGGAAGGAGGAAGTCAAAGTATTCCTATTTGCACATGACATGATTCTATATAGAGAATCCAAAAGACTCCACTAAAAGACTATTGGACCTCATAGAAAAGTTAGGTAAAGTAGCTGGGTATAAGGTCAATTCAGAAAAATCAACAGCCTTTGAATACACAAAGCCACGGCTGAGAAAGAACTTTTAAGATCAATTCCATTCATAATAGCTGCAAAAAAAATCATACCTTGGAATAAATTTAACCAAGGATGTCAAGCATCTCTATGATGAGAATTATAAATCATTAAAGAAATAGAAGATACCAAAAAAAATGGAAAAATCTGCCATGTTCATGGATTAGAAGCATCAACATCAAAATGTCCATTCTTCCAAAGGTAATTTACAAATTCAATGCAATTTCAATCAAATACCAAGGATAAAAAGTGATGCTGAAATTCATATGGAAACACTGGAGACCTCAAATAGCTAAAACAATCTTATACAACAAAAACCAAGCTGAAGGCATCACAATACCAGATTTCAAGACATACTACAAGGCAGTTGTAAGCAAAATAGCCTGGTTCTGGTACAAAAACAGATGGATAGACCAATGGAACAGAGTAGAATTGCCAGAATTCATTCCAAGCATCTACAACCAACTTATATTTGACCTAGGATCTAAAACCAATCCCGGGAGCAAGGACAGTCTCTTCAACAAATGGTGTTAGGAAAATTGGATTTCCACATTCAGAAGTAGGAAGCAGGATCCCTACCTTACATCTTAACCATCCACTCAACATAGATTAAGGACTTAAATCTGTGACCCGATACCATCAAATTATTAGAGAACATTGGAGAAACCCTGTAAGACTTTGGAACACGCAAACCATTCTTGGAAAAGACCCCAGAGGCACAAGCAATCAAAGCCAAATTAACAAATGGGATTATATCCAATTGGGAAGTTATGCAGTGCAAAAGAAACATTCAACTATTTGAAGAGGCAAATGACTGTGTGGGAGAAATTATTTGCAAACTATACAACTTATAAAGGTTTAATAACCAAAATATATAAAAAGATCAAGAAACTCCACAACAACAAAGCAAGCAACCCAGTGAAGAAATGGGCAAAGGACTTAGACATTTTTCAAAAGAGGAAATCCAAATGGCCAACAGACACAGAAAAAAAGGCTCAGGATCACTAGCCACCAGAGAAATGCAAATCAAAACCACAATGAGGTTTCACCTCACCCCAGTAAGAGTGGCTTCCATACAGAAATCAACAAATGCTGGGGAGGATGTGAGGATAAAGGTACCCTAACCCACTGTCGGTGAGAATGTAAACTGATAAAACCACTGTGGAGGACAGTATGGAGATAGCTCAGAAATCTGAATATAGATGTACCATATGTCCCAGCCATCTGTTCCTGGGGATTTACCCAAGGGAAATGAAATCAGCATATGAAAGAGTTATCTGCACCGCCCCCATGTTTATTGCAGCTCAGTTTACACTAGCTAAATCATGGAAGCAACTCAAAAGCCCATCAACTGAAGACTGGATAAAGAAATTATGGGATATGTACACCTTGGAATACCACACAGGGGTTATAAAAATGAAATCCAATCATTTGCAACAAAATGAATGAATGTGGAAATCATACTTACTGAAATAAGCCAGTCCCAAAGGGACAACTACCATATGTTCTCCCTGATCTGTGATAATAGAACACGTAAAAAGAAATCTGTAGAAGAGAGGCAATGACTCTAACAGCCCTTGTCTTATTGTTGAGGAACGGGTTTTTTTTTTTTTATACTAGTTGTCAAACTCTTAACAGTTTAACATATGTGTATATAGTCAATTGAAAATAGATCTCTGTAAAAAGTAAGAGGAGGAGGAAGAGGGGTGGGAGTATGGGCATGAGGGTGGGCACAGTGGGAAGAATCACCATGTTTCTAAAGTTGTAATTATGAAGCATGTGGAGTTTCTAACTCTAAAGCTGTATAGTTCTGCATACTTTCCTACGGACTTACTTGCAGTTTAAATACTTGCCATGGGATCTCAAATACCATTAAACTGGGTGGTAAATATATCATCTTAAGTGTTAAATTGATCATATGGGTAGGATTAGGGGTTTGGTAATAATTGAAAAGGAATGGATGTTCCAACATGATTAGCAGTCCACACAGCAGACTCAGAATCTGAGTAGATTCTGATAGACAATCCCTTTAAGTAGCACTCGGACCTCAGAATCAGCCCTTTAAGTCTTCTTGGTCTGTCTGAAAAATCCATGAGAGCATTTCAGGCATCAAAAGCCAGACACTGTGCAAAAAATATCTGACAGGAAGGACCTTTGTGGGCGAGAGCTCAGTGGAAAGAAGTGGTCATCAAAGAAGGAGGTACTTTTCTCTGAAGGCAAGAGAGGACTTCCACTTTGCTTATGGCCTTGTCTAAATGCTGATGGAGTTTGTGGATTCAAAAGGCTTTAGCCTAGGGAGCTCATGTCAAGGGCCTTGGGTGGTCACTGACATTATACATAAGAGTTTTAACTTTTTTTTTGACAGGCAGAGTTAGACAGTGAGAGTGAGAGACAGACAGAAAGGTCTTCCTTCCATTGGTTCACCCCCCAAATGGCCACCATGGCCTGCATGCTGCACTGATATGAAGCCAGGAGCTTCCTCCTGGTCTCCCATGCCAGTACAGGGCCCAAGGATTTGGGCCATCCTCCATTGCCTTCCCGGGCTGCAGCAGGGAGGTGGACTGGAAGAGGAGCAACCGGGAGTAGAACCCTGGGTACCGGCGCTGCAGGCGGAGGATTAGTCAAGTGAGCCACGGTGCTGGCCAAGAGTTTTAACTGTTAACACAGGAGTTGTTGTGCACTAACTTCTCATGAAGTACCTCTAAGAGTTGCATTATGTCTAGGTGTTCGCAAAACGATGTATCATTCTTCAGTGCTTCTTTAAAGTTAATTAAGTTTCTAAAAAAATGGAGTGAAACTAACTTCAAGATGAAAGGACTTTGAACAGTCCTTGTCTCAACTGTTGAGGAACAGTTTTTTTGGTGCAAACTGTGGAACTCTTTGCTTAGTAAAGAGCTGGTCTTCTGTGTATAAAGTTAACTCAAAAGGCTTCCATAGCCTTGGCAACTCATGACAAGATCCTAGGGTGATTACTGATGCCATGAACAAGAGTGTCAATTTGTTAAGTCAACAACAGGAATCACTGTGCACTTACTCCTCATGTAGGATCTCTTTCTTTAATGTGCTGTACACTGTGATTTAATGCTATAACTAGTACTCAAACAGTATTTTTTTCACTTTGTGTTTCTGTGTGGGTGCCAACTGTTGAAATCTTTACTAATATATACTAAATTGATCTTATGTATATAAAGAGAATTGAAAAAGAATCTTGATGTGAATGGAAGGGGAGAGGGAGCGGGAGAGGAGAGGGTTGTGGGTGGGAGGGAAGTTATGGGGGGGAAGCCATTGTAATCCATAGGCTGTACTTTGGAAATTTATATTCATTAAATAAAAGTTAGAAAAAGAAAAAAGTTAATTGAAAATGGACCTTAGTAGAAAATGGGACTGGCAATGGGTCAGGGAGCAGGAGGTGGGATGAGAGAGTGGTGGGAGGGTGGGTATGTTGGGAACAATCACTATATTCCTAAAGCTGTACTTATGAAACACATGAAGTTTGTATTCCATAAATGAAAGTCTTCTTTGTGAAAAAAGAAATCATGGATGGGACTGGTGCTGTAGCATAATGTTGCCACTTGGGCAGTTCAAGCTCCAGCTGCTCCACTTCCAATCCAGCTCCACAATGCACCTGGGCAAGTCAGAGAATCTCAAGTATTTAGGTCCTTGCACCCTTGTGGGAGACACACAAGAATCTCCTGTCATCAGAATGGCCTAGCTCCAATCACTGCAGTCATTTGGGGAGGGCACCAACAGATGGAAGATCTTCTTTGTCTCTGAATCAATCAATCAGTCAGTCAGTCACTCTCTCCTTCAAATAAAGCTTTACAAAAAAATCAGAGTGGGTGTTGTGGCACAGCAAGTTAGGCTTCTGCTGCTCAGCTGACATCAGAATGGCAGACCAAGTCCCAGATGCTCTGTTTCCAAGCATCTCCATGTGAACATCCCTAGGAGGCAGCAGACCATGGTTCAAGGACTTGAGTCCCTGGCTCCCACCTCAGAGATCCACATGGAGTTCCTGAATTCTGGATTCTACCTGTCCAGTGCTGGTTGAACCTGTGGGTTGAAGACTTCCCTCATTCCCTCCCTTTCTCTCTCTCCCTCTCCCCCTCCCCCTCCCTCTCTCTCCCTCCCTTTACACCCCCACTTCATGTGTTTGTGTGTGTGTTCCTTTGTCTCTGTCATGGTCACTTTTAAATTAATAAATCTTTAAAAAATAATCAGTGGAAGCAGACAATGTGGGATGTTGTTCTTGGTATCATGATGTGATACCATAGATCCATTTGTGTCAAAATATTTCAATTCATTTTCTTCACCCCCTCTCCTTTTGCAGTGCATAGCTAGTTCATGAAGAGGGTCATCTGCTAAGAGCAAAGTGAGTTGTTTTTTTCCTGTCCATCCCAGAGGCATGAGGAGACTGAAGCAAGAGATGGAGATGAGGTGCCTGGGGGCCCAGAATCTTGGAGGATGCCTCTCCACAATTCAGAACAGCTTAAACATGTCATGCAATATTCTATTCTACTTCTCTCCCCAACCTCTACTTCCCTCTGCTCAAGACAACCAGAGACAGCATGGGGCCCCTGCTCAAAGGTCTCCATCCGCAGATCTCCTTGGTACTATCCCAAACCAAGCAAACAGAAGTTTCTCAGGCCCACCTCCCATGAGTAGACTCTCTGGGAGATAGATCTGCGTTGCTGCCTTGGCATGCCCTCCACAGCTCATCCTGAGATTTTAAAATGAGGTGACTTCAAGCTGGACAGACCTCCAGGGAATAAGAAAGACAAGTTTCCCAATTTCCCTGCACATGAGAAGGGGGTGCAATATTGAGTCAGTGATAATGGCTTGCTGGGCACAACTGCTCTCATGATCCCCACCGTTGGCCTCTTCCTCAGGTGAGGAGAGACTGGAGGGCAATCTGAGAATGTGGGCTACCTGCTACACCATTTAAATGAACACATATACATGAATCAACATGCAAAAATAACAAGTGTAGTTTATATACATTTTGTGAGGATGCCTTTAGCAGATGCCTTGTTTTTCTTTTCGGTCTAAGAAGGTTTCACGTTGCTCACTTGATTAGACCATGCTCAAGTTCAAATCTGCCTCTCACTCAGAGTCATTCAGAGTGCAGGTGACTTCTCTGTCACCTGCATTGAGCTTCTCCAGAGACTGGAGAGGGAAAATAGTAAAAAACAAAATATAGACCTCAGAGTACGAAGGTCTAAGAACAAGCTATAATTTTATTTCCTCATGAATACTCTAGTTCATACCTCCCCTTCCAGAAATAGGCTCAGAAACAGTATGCAAAACAGTATGGCCTAGTATTTTTTTAAAACTTTTATTTAATGAATATAAATTTCCAAAGTACGACTTATGGATTGCAATGGCTTCCCCCCATACCGTCCCTCCCACCCACAACCCTCCCCTTTCCCACTCCCTCTCCCCTTCCATTCACATCAAGATTCATTTTCAATGATCTTAATATACAGAAGATCAGCTTAGTATACATTAAGTAATCTCTCTATCCTCCAGTCATGAGTTTCCAAGGCTATGGAAGCCCTCAGTTCTCCGACTCTTATCTTGTTTAGACAAGGTCATAGTCAAAGTGGAGGTTCTCTTTTCCCTTCAGAGAAAGGTACCTCCTTCTTTGAAGACCTGTTCTTTCCACTGGGATCTGACTCACAGAGATCTTTTGCCAGAGTGTCTTGGCTTTCCATGCCTGAAATACTCTCATGGGCTTTCAGCCAGATCCGAATGCCTTTAGGGCTGATTCTGAGGCCAGAGTGCTATTTAGGACATCTGCCATTCTATGAATCTGCTGAGTATCTCACTTCCCATGTTGGATCACTCTCCCCTTTATTTATTCTATCGGTTAGTGTTAGCAGGTACTAGGCTTGTTTATGTGCTCCCTTTGACTCTTAGTCCTTTCATTATGATCAATTGTGAACTGAAGTTGATCACTTGGAATAGTGAGATGGCATTGGTACATCCACCTTGATGGGATTCAATTGGAGTCCCCTGGTATGTTTCTAACTCTACCATTTGGGGCAAGTCAGCTTGAGCATGTCTCAAATTGTACATCTCTTCCCTCTCTTATTCCCACTCTTATGTTTAACAGGGATCACATTTCAGTTAAATTTCAACACTTAAGAATAACTGTGTATTAATTACAGAATTAAACCAGTCATATTAAGTAGAACAGACAAAAAAAACTACTAAGAGGGATAATGTATTAAGTTGTTCATTAAGAGTCAGGGCTATGCTGATCAAGTCACCGTTTCCCATAGTGTCCATTTCACTTCAGGAGGTTTCCTTTTTGGTGTTCAGTCAGTTGTCACCGATCAGGGAGAACATATGGTATTTGTCCCTTTGGGACTGGCTTATTTCACTCAGCATGATGTGTTCCAGATTCCTCCATTTTGTTGCAAATGACTGGATTTCATTGTTTCTTACTGCGGTATAGTATTCTAAAGAGTACATATCCCATAATTTCTTTATCCAGTCTACCGTTGATGGGCATTTAGGTTGGTTCCAGGTCTTAGCTATCGTGAATTGAGCTGCAATAAACATTAGGGTGCAGACCACTTTTTTGTTTGCTAATTTAAATTCCTTTTGGTAAATTCCAAGGAGTGGGATGGCTGGGTCGAATGGTAGGGTTATCTTCAGGTTTCTGAGGACTCTCCAGACTGACTTCCATAGTGGCTTGACCAGTTTGCATTCCCACCAACAGTGGGTTAGTGTCCCTTTTTCCCCACATCCTCACCAGCAGCTGTTGTTGGTAGATTTCTGAATGTGAGCCATTCTAACCGGGGTGAGGTGAAACCTCATTGTGGTTTTGATTTGCATTTCCCTGATTGCTAATGACCTTGAACCTTTTTTCATGTCCCTGTTGGCCATTTGGATTTCCTCTTTTGAAAAATGTCTATTGAGGTCCTTGGCCCATCTCTTAAGTGGGTTGTTGGTTTTGTTTTTGTGGAGTTTCTTGATCTCTTTGTAGATTCTGGTTATTAACCCTTTATCTGTTGCATAGTTTGCAAATATTTTTTCCCATTCTGTCGGTTGTCTCTTCACTCTCCTGACTGTTTCTTTTGCAGTACAGAAACTTCTCAATTTGATGCAATCCCAATAGTTGATTTTGGCTTTGACTGCCTGTGCCTCCCGGGTCTTTTCCAGAAATTCTTTGCCTGTTCCAATATCTTGAAGGGTTTCTCCAATGTTCTCTAGTAACTTGATGGTGTCAGGTCATAGATTTTGGTCTTTAATCCATGTTGAGTGGATTTTTGTGTAAGGTGTAAGGTAGGGGTCTTGCTTCATGATTCTGCACGTGGAAATCCAATTTTCCCAGCACCATTTATTGAATAGACTGTCCTTGCTCCAGGAATTAGTTTTAGATCCTTGATCAAATATAAGTTGGCTGTAGATGTTTGGGTTGCTTTCTGGTGTTTCAATTCTGTTCCATTGGTCTATCCATCTGTTTCTGTACCAGTACCATGCTGTTTTGATTACAACTGCCCTGTAGTATGTCCTGAAATCTGGTATTGTGATGCCTCCAGCTTTGTTTTTGTTGTACAAGATTGCTTTAGCTATTCGAGGTCTCTTGTGCCTCCATATGAATTTCAGCACCATTTTTTCCAGATCTGAGAAGAAGGTCTTCGGTATCTTGATTGGTATTGCATTGAATGTATACATTGCTTTTGGGAGAATGGACATTTTGATGATATTGATTCTTCCAATCCATGAGCATGGAAGATTTTTCCATTTCTTGGTATCCTCTTCTATTTCTTTCTTTAAGGTTTTGTAATTTTCATCGTAGAGATCTTTAACGTCCTTGGTTAAGTTTATTCCAAGGTATTTGTTTTTGTAGCTATTGTGAATGGGATTGATCTTAGAAGTTCTTCCTCAGCCATGGCATTGTCTGTGTATACAAAGGCTGTTGATTTTTGTGCATTGATTTTATACCCTGCTACTTTTCCAAACTCTTCTATGAGTTCCAATAGTCTCTTAGTAGAGTTCTTTGGGTCCCCTAAATAAAGAATCATGTCATCTGCAAAGAGGGATAGTTTGAGTTCTTCCTTCCCAATTTGTATCCCTTTAATTTCTTTTTCTTGCCTAATAGCTCTGGCTAGAACCTCCAGAACTATATTGAATAGCAGTGGTGAGAGTGGACATCCCTGTCTGGTACCAGATCTCAGTGGAAATGCTTCCAACTTTTCCCCATTCAATAGGATGTTGGCTGTGGGTTTTTCATAGATTGCTTTGATTGTATTGAGGAATGTTCCTCCAAACCCAGTTTGCTTAGAGTTTTCATCATGAACGGGTGTTGTATTTTATCAAATGCTTTCTCGGCATCTATTGAGATAATCATATGGTTTTTCTTCTGCAGTCTGTTAATGTGGTGTATCATATTGATTGTCTTGCGCACATTAAACCATCCCTGCATACCAGGGATAAATCCCACTTGGTCTGGGTGGATGATCTTTCTGGTGTGTTGTTGCATTCTATTGGCAAGAATTTTATTCAGGATTCTTGCATCTATGTTCATCAGGGATATTGGTCTGTAATTCTCTTTCAGTGCTGCATCTTTTTCCGGCTTAGGAATTAAGGTGATGCTAGCTTCATAGAAAGAATTTGGGAGGATTCCCTCTTCTTCTATTGTTCTGAATAGTTTGAGAAGAATTGGAGTTAGTTCTTCTTTAAATGTCTGGTAGAATTCAGCTGTGAATCCATCTGGTCCTGGGCTTTTCTTTGTTGGGAGGGCCTTTATTACTGTTTCAATTTCTGTCTCAGTTATGGGTCTGTTTAGGTTTTTGATGTCTTCCTGGTTCAATTTAGGTAGGTTGCATGTGTCCAGGAATCTATCCATTTCTGATGGGTTTCCCTGTTTGCTGGCATACAAGTCCTTGTAGTAATTTCTGATGATTCTTTTTATTTCTGTGGTGTCTGTTGTTACATTTCCTTTTTCATCTCTGATTTTATTGATTTGGGTCTTTTCTCTTCTTTTTTTAGCTAGTTGGGCCAATGGGGTGTCAATTTTGTTTATTTTTTCAAAAAACCAGCTCCTTGTTTGGCTGATTTTTTGTAACATTTTTCTTGATTCAATCCTGTTGATTTCTTCTCTGATTTTAATTATTTCTCTTCTCCTACTAGATTTGGGTCTGGTTTGCTGTAGGTTTTCTAGATCCTTGAGGTGAATTGAAAGCTCATCTATTTGGTGCCTTTCCCATTTCTTGATGTAGGCACCTATTGATATAAACTTTCCTCTTAACACTGCTTTTGCTGCGTCCCATAAGTTTTGGTATGTTGTGCTGTTATCCTCATTTACTTCCAGAAAGTTTTTGATTTCTCTTTTGATTTCTCCAAGACCCATTGTTCATTCAGGAGCATGTTGTTCAATCTCCATGTGTTTCTGTATGCTCTAGGGATTCCTGAGTTGCTAATTTCCAACTTCATTCCTTTATGGTCTGAGAAGCTGCATGGTATGATTCTAATTCTTTTGAATTTGCTGAGACTTGCTTTATGGCCTGTGGCATAGTGAACAAAGACAACCCCTGGAGTGCCAATATCCCATGGGGCACCGGTTTGAGTGCCAGCTGTTCCTCTTCTGACCCAGCTCTCTGCTATGGCCTGGGAAAGCAGAAGATGGCCCAAGTCGTTGGGCCCCTGCACCCACGTCAGAGACCTGGAAGAAGCTCCTGGCTTCAGATTGGCCCAGCTCCAGCCATTGCAGCCAACTAGTGAGTGAACCAGCAGATGGAAGAGCTCTCTCTCTCTGCCTCTCCTTCTCTCTGTGTAACTCTGACTTTCAAGTAAATAAATATTTAAAAGAACAATGTCTCTCATTTGTACCTGTTTTTGAAAGGACGGAGATGTCCCTGGCACTACAGATGCTGTGGTTAATAAAACAGGGCTCCTCTTTTGCATGAGCTTAGACTAGTGGTGAGTACCTTTAGAGATGTACATTTTTGTTAGCATTTGAAAAGCAAAGTAACAGGGAAAGAAGACAGGGAGAGAGCTTGAGAGACAGACAGACATCTTCTATCCTCTGGTTCATTGTCCAAATGGCCACCACAGCAGTGGTTGGGCTGGGCCACAGCCAGGACATGGAGCTCCATCTGGGTCTCCTACATGGGAGGCATGCACCCAAGGAATGGGACAATTTTCTGCTTTCCTGCCAGGCATTATACAAGGGAGCTCGATAGGAAGTGGGGTTACAGGTACTAACATTCATGACCTTATGGGTGCTGAGTTTGCAAGCAGCTGCCCAGCCTGCTGCTCCACAACACAACACCCTAGTTATGATTGTTTTAAATGCTTGATAGAGCAAGTGAATTCTAATCCCATTAAATCTGGAGTGCTGAGACATGTCTACATAGTAGGAGGTGGAATGAGGTAAAGGGGACCAGGGCATTGTTTTAGGGGAACAAAAATGAGAACTCAAGGGCAGGAAGGTAAGGGATCAAAGCAGAACAAGGCAAGCAGGGAGAAGGAAATACTCATGTTTGGGAGCACCGGATGACAGGATGTTTGTCTAATGACAAGTGTGCTCACAGGAGGTTAGGCGCATGCATCTCACTGAGGCACACTTCAGGGTCCTGCATCTACTTGCAGAAGAAGCTAGACCACAGCTTCTCTCTCCTGTAAATGCAGGAATAGAGTTTGCAACTGGCAGACAAGAAAGCAAAAGTGGGCAGGGTCAGACAGCTAAGCTCCAGTCAGATCACAAAGACTAGAAAGGATGGCTTCAGGTGCCTGGGACCAGCCTTGCCCCGTCTTCCTTAGACCCACCTGCTTTGGTCCAGGGAGCAATGGGAGAGTATGAATGGAATCAGCTCTGCTTTGCTGAGCTTGATGCCCAGAGATGACCCACCAGGCTTATGCCGGGTGTCTGAGCTGTATCTTGGGAAGCCTTGGAGTGGCATACAAGAGCCCCTGCAGCTGTGGGAAGATCTCCATTGCCATTGGCCCCAGGAATTGTGCCCATGACACATCAGAGTACAGGACCTTGGAAATATTTCATGGTAATATGTGCACAAATCCTGTCACTGTGCCTTGGGCCAACTCTTACTAAGGCCTTGTGTAGCCCTTTAACCCTGTGGGGAATGCCAAGGATCCCTCAGCACCTCAGGGCTTCCAGCATGGAGGCAGCACTGAGGGAAACAGGGAGTGAAATGTGCACTGAGTTTGCAGCAGGTCCATGTTGGCACCATCAAGAGGAGGATGGAGCATCTGCCACCAAGCCAAGGATGGTGGCAGGGATGCAGCAGAGGAGTTTAGCACAGCTTCCCGCCACTCAGCTGCCAAAGGCTGCTGGCCAGAAGACAGCGGCAGCTGTGCTGGAAGTGGTGTGGTGGAATCACTGTTCTCCACCCTGCACTGGGGCTCAGCCATGGCGATGTCCTCTGCTGCCTTGAGCAGCATGGAGGAGGAAAAGGACAGGCTGGAGCACTAGCACTTCTGGAAGATCACGAATGCTCTCAGCCACTGTGGCCCCAGAATGTAAGAGTTAGCACACTGAATAGAAAGAGAATTTTGATCACTTCCAGTTAATCAGCAGAAACTGCTTCCTCAATATCCTAACTTGGACAAGATCTCAAACTGCATTGATCCTAATCAAGACATGCTACTGACCATTGTGAACTGACTTTATAAATATGTTTGGAAATAAAGGATATGGAGAATATGGAAAGAATGGAAAGATTTTGCCAGCATCTACACTTCACATGAAAGTTAAAATCCATACTGAGAGACTTTGTGAGACTACAGTGAAACATTATAAAAATGTTTTTAAAATTTTCCAAGATATGGGATCCTTCAAAAACAAATATTCTGGTACATGGTGCTAGACTAGAAAGATTGGTCTGGAAAATATCTCTGCTAGGTTGTGAGTGTCAAGGAAAGGAATGGACACTTTTGTGCTTTTCCCTGAGGTTTATACTAGAAAGATGCTCTGAAATTAACAAATTTATCCCTTGCCCTTAGTTCCCTCAAATGTTCTATGAAGAAAGTACGTAATCTGCATGCATCTAGACTGTTCATCATTTTTCCAGATGAAAGTTTCAGAAAAAGTCTGCAATGTCACAGCGCGTGTGCATGTGGGAGGGACAGAGGCTGACATTGAAAACCCCTGAAACTGGCACCTGAGCCACCTCCCAAAGGCATTGAAACAAGTGTGGTATGTGGAAGACACCCAGGACTAGAGCATATTCACATAGAGGTGGAGGCAGAGGTCCTATGAAGGAAAGATCAAACATTGCTGCAGAAACCTTCGTGTGTGCCCATTTCCCAATCTGGATACCCAGGAGAGTCATTCATCAAATTCTAGAACACTATCCAGAATATTCTGATGTCAATTATCTAAGACAGTAAAGGAAGGAGTGTGACCTTTTGATTACAGACTGCTCTGTCCTTTTGTTCTATTCAAGCCTCACCAGGAAGGGCCATTTTCTTTGCACATTCTAGCTGTTCAGATATTAAACCAAGCCAGAAATACCCACATATACACATCAAGAATGAGGC
Source organism: Oryctolagus cuniculus (assembly GCF_051225735.1). NCBI lineage: Eukaryota > Metazoa > Chordata > Mammalia > Lagomorpha > Leporidae > Oryctolagus > Oryctolagus cuniculus. Next base: position 2,686,846 of record NC_142885.1, on the reverse strand, counting down.
TAGGCAAAATGTATGGGCACTCGGTGGCCCAATCCAGTCATTGTGTAAAATTAACTATCATACTACGACCACACAGAAAATAAAAAATAAAAACAAGATTAAGGCAGAGTTTTTGCATTCATAGCCATAATCCTTGATATGCATAGTCAGGCAGGAAGAAGGGGACTGGAAAGGGAGAAGAGGTAAAAAAGGAGCCAAGAGAAGGGGATACTAGAGGGCAGGAAAATGATGAGACTGAAAAGGCAAATGACCAAAGAGAAAACAGTTCCTGAGGGGTGAGCAGAAGGAGTAAAACTCTGGAGTGAGAGCTGTATCTGAAGCCTGAGCCCCCAAGTTTACCTCAATCCCTCCTCCCTCACCCCAAGATGACCAAAAATATCACTGGGCCAACCAGGGCCAAATACAGGAAGAAGGTATCAGAGTAGACATGGGCAGCCATCTCCAAACAACTCTCACTCTCACAAAAGGTTCATCCACAGGCAGCTCCTCAGGACCCACAGCAGTGAAATGGGGGCTCCTGCCTGCCCTCATTTCTGGGCGTCTTTGGAATTCAGTTTAGTACAGGAAACCACAGCCAAGTAATGAAGGCCAACACATGTGTGTGTGTCTCTCTAGGGACACATACTCACCGTGGATGGCCCTGCATTTGTTGACTGATGCTTCTAGACTCATCTGTGTGATGAACAACCTCACTCATCCAGTCAAGTGATGGGTTCAGGAAGTGCATGCATCAACATCGAAACTTGGTTAACAATCTTGCAAGATTTCCAGCATGGTAGGTCAGCATACCTGGGGCGGTTAGAGCCGACCATTGATTTCCTAGCATGGAGATCCCTCCCCTGCTTCCTCACAGGCTGAAACACTGGGGTTACAAGCTGTCCTGCATTCTCTTCACTGGTTCTTGCCACTATACTCCTGTTTATCTTGTTTGCCTAAAAGCTTTCAGGTGCTTGTAACCTAGCAGTCTTACTTTAAAACATAAATCAAGGTTTATTTAAGAATCAGGCTAAAGCCAGGAGCTCAAAACTCCTTCTGTGTCCTACAAATTGTAGCAAATACCAAGTATTTGAACCATCATCTGCTGCATCCTGGTTGCACAGCAGTGAGCTGAATTGAGAGCAGAGCAAATGGAGTGTTCACATCTCAAATATTCAAGAGAGTCAGGTCCTGGCCAGGCCATAGTTTGGAACCAGGTGGACATCTCCCACCTTTGTGGCAGGGACCCAGGTTCTTCAGCCATCACATGCTGCTGTCTGTCAGCTACATCAGCATGAAAAGCAATCTGTAGCCCTAGCTGTGACTAGAACCCAATGCCCTCAGCTACAGGGAGGTGCTTGGTGTCATGACATTGGCTTTGAGCCCCTCCCAGAAGAGCAGACCCAGGTGGGAATTTCTGCTAAGGGAAAAGACCTATCACTTCAACCCATTCACCTGGCTTCTGCTCAGAAGAAATACAGTGAGAAGGGATTGAGAGCCCTTCTTGCATGTCCGCCTGACCTTCCAAGCAAAGCAATGCAGAGCCTTCTTGCCTAAACTGTTGGCATAAGCTACACAATGGAGACGAAGCCAAACATGGACAGGAGTGCACCTTAAATGAATCATGAGTATCTGACTATGCAGTCAATAACCCCAAACCTAAACCAATATTGCTCCCTCATGAATCTCTCCTATCAACAGGGCTTTGCTGTAGAGAACTCTTTGAGAGGATATTATTCTTCCTTAGGTCACTAGGCCCCCAACATGCACACCTGTATGATAAAACTGCCCGAGTGGGAATATGCTGTTCTCCTAGGATAAGCATGGATGGGAAGCTACAAACTCTGGGAAATATGTTGGTGCTTTTGACAATTAATGACTAGCCTGCCTGGATCATGCACATCTGATCAAAGCAATGTTTGCTAATGTGACTTTGGTATCTCCTAGGCTTTCCAGACCTCACATTGCATGCAGCCAGATGCATTTTGTTAATCTTTTGTCATCTATCAGGCTGCAAGGGTCAACTAAGTTACAGAAGTGACATTCTCATCGGCCTATGTCCATGTTCTCCAATTTATTTACACACGGAATGCACATGTTGTTTCTCTGAATGCTAAGTGTCTGCCTCAGACCTTCATATTAACTTCAGAGTAGAAGCAATGTGTGCAGAGTCAGCATTCACGTGAAATTCCCCTCTCCCTTGATTCAGAGGTGTCACAAAAGTCAACCATGAAGCTTCTCTACAAAAATCTTCTAATGGTTAAGTAACGGTATGGGTTCAAAGTGTCTGCTAAAAGTACACAGGTTAGAACATTGATTACTCAATGGGGAGGATTTAGAGAGTGGTAGGTAGTGGGAATTGGGTCAGCCATTTGAGTAGACCCTGGATAAATGAATTCATTTTTCTCCCAGGAGTTTTTTCTCTTCCAAATCAGATTTGTTATCACAAAAGTGAGTAGGAATAAAGCAAGGACTACCCCTCTGTGTTGTTCCCTTCACTGCCCTCCACTGACTCTGCCACAAGACGAGACAGCCTCAGAGTCTCACCAGCTCTAACTACCAGACCTTGGAAATCCTGGCTCCCAGAACCATGAACCAGAATAGACCGTTGTGTAGATTATCCAGTCTGGTATCTGGTTTACAACAAATCAAAAGGCTGGAGAAACAAAGAATTCACATTTATCAGCTGACTTCAGATAATGATAGTCCCTAAATGAGCCCTGAAACCATGCCCAATGGCCCAGGAGTCCTCCTACATGAGGCCTGGAACCTCATTCTAATGAAAATTACTGGGGGAGCAATCAGACCCTCCATCCCAGAGAGCTAATGAACACAGCCCTGCATGCAGAATAAGTAACTTTCCAGGCATGGGTCTCAAATTTCAAAATCTTAAACAAGAGCAACAATGGCTTCTCCACCAAGGAAACGCAAAGAAGGGGGAATCCAATACTCCTACTTACTCATGAATGCACACGCACTCAGCACAGATGGCCCTGCCTTTGTCAACTGTTGATTTTTAAGGCACCTCTGTGTGAGAAACAGCCTCACCCATCCAGTCAAGCGATGGAATCTGGAAGTGCACCAAAATTGAGACTGGATTATCTGCCTTCAAAACATCATGCTTGGTAGGCCAGCACATGAGGGGAAGTTTAGTGCGACCTATTTATTACCTAGCATGCAGATCCCTCCCCTGGTTCCTCATTGGCTGAGTTACTGTCTTTGAGTTAGAATCCTCATTGCCTGAGTTACACTTGGCTGAGGTCACAATCTTCCTGGCATTTGTTTCATCTGTTTGCGTAAAAGCTTTCAGGTGCACATAACCTAGCAGTCTTACTTTAAAAAAGTCAATCACGTTTTATTTCAGTGATGTTTTTAAAAAGATGAATGTATTTGAAAGGCAAAGCCACACAATTTGGGGAGAGAATGTGTCTTTGGCCTGCTGATTTACTCCCTAGATCAGCACTGTAGCCTGGGCAGAATCAGGCTAATGCCAGGAGCCCAGAACTCCATCTGGTCCTGCAAATGGTGGCAAATACTCAGTGTTTGAGCCATCATCTGCTGCATCCTGGTTGCATAGTGGCAAGCTGAATCAGGAGCAGAGCAATCTGAATGTTCTAATCTCAAATGCTCAAAAGAGTCAGCTCCAGGCCAATCCACAGCCCGAAGTTGAGAACTATGTGGTATCTCCCACACAGTTCTTCAGCCATCACATGCTGCTGTCTGTCAGCTACATCATTGTGAAAAGCAATCTGTAGCCATAGCTGTGACTAGAGCCCAATGCCCTCAGCTACAGGGAAGTGCTTGGTGTCATGACATTGGCTTTGAGCCCTTCCGAGAAGAATAGATCCAGGTGGGAATTTCTGCTAAGGGAAAAGACCTATCACTTCAACCCATTCACCTGGCTTCTGCTCAGAAGAAATACAGTGAGAAGGGATTGCAAGCCCTTCTTGCATGTCTGCCTGACCTTACAAGCAAAGCAATGCAGAGCCTTCTTGCCAAAACTGTTGGCATAAGCTACACAATGGAGATGAAGCCAAACATGGACAGGAGTGCACCTTAAATGAATCATGAGTATCTGACTATGCAGTCAATACAAACCAAACTGAAAACAATGTTGCTCCCTCATGTATCTCTCCTATTAATCTGGCTTTGTGGTAAAGAACTCTCAGAGAAGCATCTTATTCCTTTGGTCAAGAGGTCCCCAACATACACAGCTGTATGTAAAATTGCCAGTGTGAGAATATGCTTTCTCATAGGATTAATAAGGATGGGAAGCTAGAAATCCCGGGAGATATGTTGGTGCTTTTCACAACTATGACTAGCCCCTGACTGGATCATGCAAGTCAGATCAAGGGTGTGTTGTTTATGTGACTTTGATATCCCCAAGGTTTTCCAGACCTCACACATTTCATGTAACCAGATGCATTGTTAACTGTTTGTCACCATCTATCAGGCAGAGAGGGTCAACTAACTTACTTAAGTGACATTCTCATGGGCCTCCGTCAACAGTCCCCAGTTAATCACCCCATGAATCCACTTGATGTTTGAGACTGACATCAGCCCTTTATATTATCTCCAGTGTACAATCAATGTGTGGGAAAGTATTAATTGTATACACGTATCCTATCCCTTGGTTGAGAGGTATCACAAAAGTCACCCAGGAAACTATTCTACTAAAAAAAAAAAACCTGATAGGGTTTAAATAGCACTGTGGTTTCAAAGTGTCCATTAAAAGTTCATGGTTTGGGCCGGCGCTGCGGCTTAATAGCCTAATCCTCCACCTGCGGCACCGGCACACCAGGTTCTAGTCCCAGTCGGGGCACCGGATTCTGTCTCAGTTGCTCCTCTTCCAGTCCAGCTCTCTGCTGTGGCCCGGGAAGGCAGTGGAGGATGGCCCAGGCCCTTGAGCCCTGCACCCCATGGGAGACCAGGAGGAATCACCTGGCTCCTGGCTTCGGATCAGCATGGTGTGCCAGCTGCAGCGGCCATTGGAGGGTGAACCAACGGCAAAAGGAAGACCTTTGTCTCTCTCTCACTGTCCACTCTGCCTGTCAAAAAAAAAAAAAAAAAGAGTTGCCAACTTACACTTTCATGAAAACAGCTGAAATGGTGGACTTACATTCTGGGAAAAAGAAAAAATGTTCATGGTTTGGAACTTTAATTATTCAACGGGACAGTTTTTGGACATGGCACCTAGTAGGAAGTGTGTCAGTTATAGAAGTGGAGCCTCGATAAATGAATTAAGGTCTTTTCCCCAAGAGGGAGCTCTTGTTCTTACAGAACTAAATTTGCAAGTGTGAGCCAGGCGTGATGAGCCTGCTTCACACCAGCAGAAGCCAATTCATCCAGAAGTCGTTAAAGATATTTGAGAAGCATCACCAGCAACAGCAGACACAACTGTTGTGTTGGTTATTTGCTCGAGTGGTACTGTATTTATTTCCTGTGTGCTCCATTCAAAATCTCTCTGTTTTTTAAAGATTTATTTATTTATTTGAAATTCAGAGTTACATAGAGAGAGGAGAGGGGGAGAGAGAGAGAGAGAGAGAGAGGTCTTCCAACCACTGGTTCACTCCCCAATTGGCCGCAATGGCTGGAACTGCACTGATCCAAAGCCAGGAGCCAGGAGCTTCTTCCTGGTCTCCCACATGGGTGCAGGGGCCCAAGGACTTGGGCCATCTTCTACTGCTTTCCCAGGCCATAGCAGAGAGCTGGATTGGAAGTGGAGCAACCAGATATTGAATTGGTGCCCTTAAGGGATGCCGGTGCTTCAGGCCAGGACATTAGCCCACTGTGTCACAGTGCCAGCCCCTCCAAAATCTCTTTACACTCTGTTGATTGAACCAGTTGTAGAAGTGTCTCATTTTAATTAAATTTGAGCTTAGAAAACTAATTTGATGACAATGCAATTTCTGTCTACCGAGTATATTTTCATAAATTTCTTAGAAAGATAAGCTTAAATCCTCTCCTCTGTTTCAAACATAATATTCTTATTTGACTTTAATGTCAACTACTGCTATAGCAGCAGTGTCCAAATCATATTCATAAACATGGAAAACAGAAAGATGCTGAAATGATGGGCTTGTTGTGATGCAATCTGGTTTAAAAAGTATTCTTGGGCGGTGCTGTGGCTCAATAGGCTAATCCTCCTCCTGCGGCACTGGCACACCAGGTTCTAGTCCTGGTCAGAATGCTGGATTCTGTCCCAGTTGCTCCTCTTCCAGGCCAGCTCTCTGCTGTGCTCCAGGAGTGCAGAGGAGGATGGCCCAAGTCCTTGGGCCCTGCACCCACACGGGAGACAGGAGAAGCACCTGGCTTTGGATCAGTGCAGCGGCCACTGGAGGGTGAACCAATGGAAAAAGGAAGACCTTTTTCTCCTCTCTTTCTCACTGTCCACTCTGCCTGTCCAAAAGAAAAAAAAAAGCATTCTTAAAATCCTTAAAATCAAGCCTATTCCTTTGTACTTTGACAAGATTATGTTAAGAATTACTACATCTATATTCTCTTCTGGATTCAAGATGGTATTCAGAGTGCATTAAAATTTATAAATCTCAGGCAGAATTTTAGAGTTTGAAAGAACCTCAGGGTTTTCTATTACAAGTTCATCAGCATCTTAGGGACAAATTACAAAGCTTCAGAGAAATGGCTGTGACTTGCTCAGGGTTCCCCAGCAGTAATGGAAGCATGGCAGGGACAAGGCTAGAACAAGGTCTTGTGGGTGTTTTGGGGTTTTTTTAATGTATTTTTTGAGAGGCAGAGAAAACAAGCTCCTGTCTGCTAATCCAACTCCTCAAATGCCAGAAATTACCAGGTCTGGGCCAGGCTGAAACTGAGAGCCAAGAACTCCATCCAGGTCTTGCCTGTGGGTAGCAGGAACCTAACTACTTGACCCATGACCTGCTGCCTCCAAGGGTGCACATTAGCAGGAAGCTAGAATCTGAAGCTGTGCCTGGACTTGAACCCAGATGTTCCAATATGGAATATGGGCATCCCAACCACGGTGTTAACCAGTAGGCCTGTCCTGGACCAAGGCTTGCTAGTTCCAAACTCTGCTCCATCTCCAGTGTCTGGATTGCAGTCACAGCCTTCTATTGTTGCTCCCCCTCTTCGTGGAGGAACGACACTAAACCCTGCCTAGGCTTCATATCTGAGTCACGGCACCATTATGTCGCTCCCCCTCTTCGTGGAAGAACGACACTAAACCCTGCCTAGGCTTCATATCTGAGTCACGGCACCATTATGTCGCTCCCCCTCTTCGCGGAGGAATGACACAGGACCCTGCGCTGTGCTTTTGTCTGCTTGGCCCTCCCCGGGTTTGCTGCTGGTTCTTCCTGGGTTGGCTGCTGATCCTTCCACCTCCGTGGAAGGGCGGTGCCCCCTGCCACTTCTTTCCCCACTTCCATGGGGGAGCGGCGCACCGCCGGCCGGCTCTCTCGGGGGCTGCTCAGATGTTATCCGGATGTTCCCCTTAGATGTTCCTGGTGCATGTTGTCTCTCTCCTCCTTTATAGTCCTCTTCCACCAATCCCAACTCTGCTACCCACACGCCGAGTTCGCTGCTCTCCTCCAATCAGGACCAGCTCCTACAGCTTGTCAAGTTGGTGAAAGGCAGCTGTGTAGAAGCTGTTTACTCCTCTCCCAGCGCCATATTGTAGGAGAGCAGATGCATAGAATAAGTCTTAATTCCAGTAACTTAGTCTAGTCCGAGTTGCTCCCCACATTCTGTGCCATTGCTCTATGCTCCAGTTTCTTCCTACCTCTGTAAATCCTTTATAAATGCTACCAGCCAGCTCTCCCATGTGTTTTCATCAAGGTATTCTCTGGTTGAGAAACCTAAAAGGATGGTGTAGATTTGCAGCATTACAAATTTTCTATATCAAGTCCTGAAGAGTTAAAATTGTATATGTACGGGTGTCAAAAGTTAAGCTTAAGCTTACAGGTTTAAACCTTCCTGGTACAGCTGTGAAAATAAGACAGAGTAAAGTAGCACCTTGACAGTAGGGACTCCATTTTGGAGCACTTGAGACTGCATTCTGGGAAAGCACCCCCCCCCCCGTGAGACTCTGGTCTGAAACTATGATCTCAAATAGTCGGACAATAGCAGTGCACTACATCACCCTTGGCAACGCACAAAAACCCCCTAGCATGATTGCTCAAGCTTAAAAGTAGAAAGGTTGCACCTGGGTTACCTGGGCTGCTAATGAAGATGTGATTTGTCTATGTCTTAAAATCATAATTGCTGATTGTAAGATTTTAGCAACCGCTTAGCAACCGTGTATTCTCTCCCTCCTCCAGATTTTGCGGTTTTTGCCTTTATAAACCCTATGCTGTAGTTCCTCACTGCTCCTCTGTCCTTGTCAGAGGGCCCCAACATGTTGGATCAATAAATTTAACCCTTTGCTGGTTGCATGAGAGAAAAAGTCTCTTGGAGTTGTTCCTCGGGCGGTGGGCTTTTTTTTAGACCCTAACATTTGGAGGTTCCACCGAGATCTGACTGCTGCCTGTGGACGCCTCCAACGGATATCTCTCGGGGTGAGTAAGGCGCCTATTGTTTTGATTGAAAGTGTACACTTTGATTTGTTGTTTGGTGAGGTTTGTTATTTGTTTGTAATTGGCAGCGTGGTTGTCGGGCTCGAGCGAGAGCTCCACCCGACTGTGGCGGGCAGACGTGCTCCAGAGCCACAGACCACATCCCGGGGGACGCCCCGGGAGAAAGGGAGAACTGGGGACGCCCAGTGTTTCCTGTTTGGTGGGTTGCCTGCAGTAGGGAAATAGACTGCAGAGACTCACATTTTGTTTGTACTGCCGAAACTTTGGTATTTGATCGAGCTCGTTAGTCTTTTGTATTTGTTAAGCATTTTTGGGACGCTGTGATGGCTCCCGTTTGGTAGACATTTGTGTGGTCGTTGTATGCTGCTTCTCTACGCTGTTTGTCTGTTTGTGTACATTGTGTTGTCTGCTAACATGGGCCAGACTGTGTCTACACCTTTGTCTCTAACTTTGAATCATTGGTCAGAGGTAAGCCACTAGGCACATAACCTTTTTTTGTCAGTCAAAAAGGTAAAGTCTTTCTGTGTCTCTAAATGACCTGCCCTCAGAGTGGATTGGCCCCTGGAGGGCTCATTCCATTTACCACTCATTAGCCGAGTGAAAGAGGCCGTTCTCCAGCCTGGTCGTCATGGGCACCCAGACAGGGATTTTAAGAAGACATCGAAGGTCAGTATTCCTTCCCTCAAGTGGGACCGGATCTGTGGAAGTGACCATTGAGTGTCCGGCACCCCACAGCTCTCCGAGAATGCAGAGTCCCCCCGGCCACGGCTTAGCTACGGCCGAAACTCCAGAGGGATTGTAAGGAATGGGAGGGAAATTAGGAAGGGCAGTTGGCTGAGAGCCTGGAGACCCCCTGAGCTCGCTTTGGCTTCCCGGCGGCCGGACTGCGACCCGAGGATCAGGTCTCTCTCTCGGAGGGACGCCTGGTCACGCTGCCTACTGCTACGCGAGCAGGGCTTAGCTTCGGTCGAGGCTAATATTGGCCCTTCAGGTAAACTCAGACAACTAGGTAGTGGGTAACCTTGAGCAATAGGAGATTTCAAACCCCACTCAGCCCCCAGACTGAGGAGCTTTATTGCTTTCTGCCTTCCTCCTTCTCCCAGGGGCTCCCTCCTCCACTCTTTTGCTCTCCTCATCTCCATTCCTGTACCACTGGCCAGGAGAAAGGGAGAGGGAAATTCCACAGGTCTCTCCACCCCGGGAAAAGCTGTTACCTGTTACCTGTTAACCCTTTCCAACCTGGTAGAAAGTCTTTGCAGCTTATGGTAGCTCTGGTGCGTCTTAAAGTTTTTTGTGAAGTATTACTGTTGCTAAGCTTTGATTGCCTGAGGACTAAATCTGGAAAAAAGCTAAAGTTAACTATCTGTTGTAATTGACTGAGTGTCTGCAGTAGTCCTAATTGATCTGGCTTTGGTTAAATTATAGGAGGTTCCCAACACTCTTAGTAAAACGGCACACTTACCCAACCCCACGGTTAGTCCTGCCAGGCCATGGTGTGTGCAGTCTTCCCTGTAAATGGGGGACCACAGCCTTTCTCTGCACTGTATTCTAGTTCATGTGGCCTGCCGCACCCAGGCAAGCATAGCCAAATATCTCTAGGCAGAGCCCCCACCCCAGGGTTGCTTTTTCTCTCCTCTCCTGGAGGAATTTCCAATTCAATACCACTGCTGGTCTTACCTAAGGGAGCCAGAACCTTAAGCCATTAACCCTTACCAACCTGATGGGTTTTTCTCTTTGCAGCTAATAAAAACCTAAACAATGGGTTATTCATCTGAGAGCATTCACCTGTCTTGAAGGTTTCGTGTTTTTCTATTGCCATTAGAGTCTTAATTGGGAAAACTACAATGCAAAGTTGTTTACATTGTTTATCTGTTTTTAATGTCTGAGTGATTACCCAACTGATCAGAAATGTACTAATTTTGGCTAAATGGTTTGACTCTCTGACAGCTTAAATTCTAAACCGAGTCTTCCAACTTTGGGCTTCCAGCTGGATCCCTGGAACTCTCAAAGAATGAGACTCTAAATTTGTTAAAGTAACAGCTGCTTGGGTCAATTCAAATTATATAAAATATATTAAAATGTTATAAATGGTGTCAGACCTATACTGTATTTATGTTTTTGCTTTCCAGCTAAAGTGGTCTTATAAAAATAAGAGTAAATTCTGTGTATACAAGCCTTTATGTTGTTAACTAAAGTAAGCCAATGCAGATTGGTTCAGAAAATTGAGGTAATGCAAACACCCTTCGGTTTGCTCAGTGGCTTGCTTGCTCAGTTTTACATGTCTTTGATATGCTTTAAACTTGTTTCTCTTAATGAGGAAGATCTTTTCAAAGTTGTAAACATACACTAGTGTTTGCTGTCCAGGAGGTGTTATCCTCATGTTACTTAAAAACATAAAAATGTAATTTTAACTTCTATTTCAGATAATGGTGTGGTATTCATTAATAACTCAGTGTCTTAAGACATCTAGGCATCAGTGCTAAGTAAAACTTGGGAAAATATATTATATATACTTTTAACATCTCAAATTTGATAAAAAAAAACTGAGTTTGTTAACATGTATTCTCATAGGTTGTCCATACATGACAATTCAAGGCTATGTAAAAGAAACTACGGGTATAAAGTTTCAAAAGGTGTAAACAAGTCATAAAAAGTTTTAAAATGTTTACAATTTTAAAATATTGTTTACAGAGTTGAGTGCTAATGCCAAAATTACACTAACCTAAAGTTAAAGTCTGATCTTCTGTTATTCGACAACAAGAGACATAAAATTCATGTTAATCCATTGTGTACTCTACTGTCTCTGTTAAGTTATGGTTATGTGGCAGATGCTAGAAAACTGGGTTCCAAAAACCCAAGAAAACTCTAGTGTCCACAGGCTACACGGTAAATACCCGGAAGCCAAAGAATGGCAGAGAACTCTGCCACAATTTCTCCTCTAAGTCAGGCTACGCAGTAAACACTGGTTAAACTGCCAGTTAAATCTAAAAGCCCAAAAAGTCAGGCTAGAGACCCAACTCGCTGCCTCACTTCTCCTCTTTTCTCTTCCAGAAGGGAAGTTACTACTGTTCTGCAGGACTCTCCACTGTGATGTACGGTTTGATCCCCAGACCTTATGTAAGGGATGACTGACCTTTTCTGTAATAATGCCTGGCCACAGTATAGGGCCCCAAACAACAACAACAACAACAAAAAAGGTTAAACTATAAAATAATATGACAACTAGATCAATTTTTTGGTGTAAAAAGTTACACTGATGACCTCAAAGTATGCAAGCAGGTCACCACAGTTGATCTTACCTAAAGGGTCATAGTTCTCCTCATGGGCACGGTCTTAACTTGCAGGAAAATACTAAATGTCAGAATTTGCCCATGACCATAGTTTTTCTAGCTCACCCTGATATTTAAAAAAAATCTCCAAAAATCAGGATTGGGTTGAGCACCCCCTTGACTGACATCATAGAGGCTGCCTCCTTGGTCTACTTTATTAGAGACCAGGAAAACGAGGAGCAAGCTAGCAGCAGAGGATAGGCAACAGACCAATCAATGGCTGCTTTACATGGTGATTGCCATCAAGGAGACCCAGCAAGGCCAGTGCACCCCAAATGGCACCTGTTGCTGATATAAGGAGACAGGGCATTGGGCAAGCAGCTGTCGTGACAGCAAATGCCTTCTGTCAGCCCTGCCAAGAGCATGGCCACTGGACACGGAACTGCCCTGGGTGTCGAAGGACTCCTGGTTCAGAACCGCTGACCCTGTGGCCCCGAGCTAAAAAGCCTTTGGCTCTGCCCAGCCTCTGCCCAGCTTCCAGCTCCAGCCACTGCTATTGAGGGGATGGCCTAGGGTCAGTAAAACGCAAGTTGCCTATTTCTATCAGCCTCCTATTCAGCTCTCCTCCTAGTCCATCCATGTAATGCAAGTCAACAGGGTGCCTCCCTTAAAGGAGATTTGCATCTCTTTCAATTCTCTTCCAGCACCCCATGGATAGGTCTGGGCCTCACACACCCAGCCAGGCCTTAAAAGTCTATCCAATAACAATAAGCTTAGAAAGCCCTCCCTGCCAGTTCCTAAAAACAGGGCTTTCAGTAACAGCTAACTCAGATAGCCCTACACCGATTTGGACAGGTCCTCACTGAGGACTTAAAGGGGCTATCTCTTGAGGGGGGGTGCACAATAATCCATAATATAAATGGTTAAATGTAAATAATTCATTAGTCTGTCCTTTTCCCAGCCTGAGACTCTAGTCTTGTACATTGGCTTAACTTCCTAGCAAAACTGGCTACTAAATATCAAAAAAAAAAAAAATTGTCTCTGGGTCAATCAGACTAGACAGGCACAAACCCAGATTTTTACTTTTCCTGGAAAAAGCCAAACAGCTCCAGGACCAGGCCAAGCAGGGCTGGGATTTCTGGCCTGACATCTGGTCATGGAAATCCTGGCTATTTCCTCTCCTTGGCCCACTAACTTCTGCGATCTTGATGCTTCTCTTTGCACCGTGTGTTTTTAATGCCCTTGTTCGTTTTGTCTCTAACAGACTAAAAGCTGTTAAACTCCAAATGGTCATCAGGCAAGACTTCCAGCCCATTCCACTGGACGACCTGAGCAGCCCTCTGGACCGAGCAACACAGTCTTTCCAAGGCCACTGTTGCACACCATAAGACAGGTAGCAAGAGGAAATACCCAAATCCCCCTCGACGCCCACATTCCAGCTTCGAAGAAGTTACAGAAAACGGAACTCCATCCGTAATCCCAAAGAAGAATTTTGGGTATTACCTCTTGAGGGGAAAATATTAGGCAGAAAGTCAGTTATGAGCTTATGTGTGTGTGACATAAAGGCCTAATGTGTCCAGCATATGCATCTACATCTCAGTCATCCTGACAATGTTTCACGGGCAGCCTGGCCTTTGCATCCTGCCCTGCCCCCTTCTACCTGATAACCTGCCAGGTGGAGATGCCCGCCCCTTCTGCCTGACAAATCTTCCACAATCTCCCAGATGCAGCCCAGTATCTGCATTTCAGTATTACAGAACAGGCGGGGGTTAAATCTCATTTTTGTGGGGGTGGGTTATGAGTGGCCCTAAAGAAAAAATGTTGTTTTTATGCTGACTGAACCGGGGTGGTTAGAAACTCCATGGCCAAACTCAAAAAACGACTGGAAAAATGGCAACGGGAAAGGAAAACTCAACAGGGATGGTTTGAGTCATGGTTCTGCCGGTCCCCATGGCTTACTACTCTACTGTCAGCCCTAACAGGACCCTTAATTGTTCTACTCCTAATTGTAACCATAGGACCTTGTGTGTTAAATAGACTCATCACCTTCATGTGGGAACAAGTTAAAAATGTTAAACTCATGGTTGTAAGACAACAATATGTCACATTAAAAGAGACAAAAATGAATAATCTCTAAGATTAGAGATCCTCACAACAAGGAGTGGGGAATGAAGAGTTAAAATTGTATATGTACGGGTGTCAAAAGTTAAGCTTAAGATTACAGGTTTAAACCTTCCTGGTACAGCTGTGAAAATAAGACAGAGTAAAGTAGCACCTTGACAGTAGGGACTCCATTTTGGAGCACTTGAGACTGCATTCTGGGAAAGCACCCCCCCCCCTGTGAGACTCTGGTCTGAAACTATGATCTCAAATAGTCGGACAATAGCAGTGCACTACATCACCCTTGGCAACGCACAAAAACCCCCTAGCATGATTGCTCAAGCTTAAAAGTAGAAAGGTTGCACCTGGGTTACCTGGGCTGCTAATGAAGATGTGATTTGTCTATGTCTTAAAATCATAACTGCTGATTGTAAGATTTTAGCAACCGCTTAGCAACCGTGTATTCTCTCCCTCCTCCAGATTTTGCGGTTTTTGCCTTTATAAACCCTATGCTGTAGTTCCTCACTGCTCCTCTGTCCTTGTCAGAGGGCCCCAACATGTTGGATCAATAAATTTAACCCTTTGCTGGTTGCATGAGAGAAAAAGTCTCTTGGAGTCGTTCCTCGGGCGGTGGGCTTTTTTTTAGACCCTAACAGTCCAAGTTGGCTATTTTTTCCCCCTGGTTTTGAGTCCTTCTTTGCTAAAACAAGTTCCTTTACCTCTGTGAGCCTCAGTCTTCTCACCCACAAAGTGAAGATAATGATGCCTGCACCTTGGGGATGATCTGAGAATGGAGTGAGGGGCTGTGTGGATGATGATGGAAAACACTCACCTCATGCCTGCTTCCAATAGCCCACACTGACTCTGCTTGTTTCTCTCTTGGGTTCCAGATAAATACGAATTGGAATTATTCATCTGAAACAAAACAAAAACAAAATGTCAAACATGCACCTGCAATGGCTTCTCCACCAAGGAAACACCCAGCAGGGGGAATCCAATGCTCCTACTTCCTCAGGAGCATCTGGGACATTTCCCCTCCTTTCTCCACATTCAGAGATCCCTAGTATCTCTTTCAGAAGCATTCATGGTTCAGGGCATCATATGGCTCATGTGCAAATGTGAAACAGTGCTTCTTGGAATCATTTGCCATCCCTAAGTTACATGCCAAGCAGCCCTGTTACAATGAACCTTTGCTGAAGAAGGCAAGCAGATAATGGTTCCTATGCTCAACTTTTGTGACATTCATACCCAGAATGGTGAGAGGAACCATCACCAGGAAAATGCAATAGCTGTCAGCTGTGTCAACTGGGGTGAGGTCTTTCACTTCCCTGCCCCTAAGTTCCCTCACATGTTCTATGAAGGGAAGGGGTGCCCTCTTGATCAGACTGTTCAGTCCTGTTGCTCTATTCAAGCCTCACCAGGAAGGGCAATTTCCTTTACAAACTCTATCTGTTCAGATGTTACACCTACCCAGAAATTCCCATATAGACACATCGAGAATGAGGCTGGGCCAAATGTATGGGCAGTTGGTGGTTCAGGCCAGTTATTATTTAAAATTAACGTTCATACTATGAGCACACAGAAAATAAAACTCCAAGATTAAGGCAGGATTTTGGCATTCATAGCCATAACCCTAGATAAGCAAAGACAGGCAGGAGGAGGAAGAAGGGTTAGGAAGGGGAGAACAGGTTCACAAGGGAGCCGAGGGAAGGATTTTACTAGGGAGCAGGAAAATGATGAGGCTGGAAAGGTGAATAGCCAAAGACAAACAGTCCCATAGGGTCAAGCAGAAAGTGTAAAACTCTAGAGTGAGAGAGCAGTTTCCTAAAGCCTGAGCCCTTGTGGTTCAGGCTATCCAGCAGCTCATGTGCAAATGTGACACACATCCTTTCTTGGGATCATTTTTCCTCCCAGTGTATATGCCAACTGACTCTGGTGTGATGAACTTTTGGTGAAGGAGGAAAGAAGACAATGGTTCACATTTTATAAGATGAGAAACAAAATGTTGTGAGGATCTGACCATCTAGAGAACACCATGCCTGCCAGCTGTGTCACTTGTGGCCATGGCTTTCACCACCCTGACCTGTAGTTCCCTCAAATGTTGCATGAAGCAGGTACATGATCTGGATTCACCTTGACTGTTCATTGTTCCAGAGAAAAAGTTTCAGGAGAAGCTTATAATGACACATTGTTCTGCATGAGGAAGGGATTCGGGCTGGCCATTGGGAACCCCTGAAATTGGCACTCTAGCTACCTCCCAAAGCATTTTAAAAAGTGTGATGTATGAAGAACCCCAGGACCAGTGCACATTCAAGCATAGTGGCCATGTGTTTATTGTTAGAAGGAAAGTTGGAGAATCCAGATGACTGAGAACAAAGACAAAAGATCAAGGTAACTCTGGGAAATACCTGTTGCTCTGAAGGTGTTTCCTGAATGTAGAGAGGGAACAAAGTTGAATGTCACCGTGAAAACCAACTACACCACGACCCTCTTCAGCTCCTGCTCTATTTGAGAGGATGGTGAATCAAGGATGGTTTTATAGTTGTCCATCCTTTCCTTTTATTTCTTATTACAATTAAAAGAGAAATACATACACATAATTAGAAATAAGCATGTTCATGCACAGAATTTATAATAATGGTATCTTTGACCAAGAAAAAAAAAGGGTTGGACTGAGGTGTATAGGAACATTGTCTTTGTGTGCTATTGCAGGTGGCATCAACTCAGGCTAAGTGGCTATGTATTCAGAATGTTATATATAATATACATTTGAGATTTTTTTACACATTTGGGGCATGCATCCTTACTGGTGCATTAACTAACAGGCCCAATTCCAACCCCATATTGTCTTCTTGACCCAGTAATTTTCCTCAAAATAATGTTCTTCTTTGTCTCCTATATTAATCTTGCCAAGGTAAGTATTGGTAATAAGAACAAAAGTATCCTAAACATGTACAAATAGGGAATCAAAGAAGGGAATCAAAAGTGTTCACTACAAAATTCAAGGAAATGAAGAAAATGCTGTGTGGGTTGAAATGAGATAAAAATAGTCTAAGAGAGAACAAAAAGCGAATGCAAAATTTCAGAAGTAATGTCATAATTATTCCAATATAAATAGTGTCAACACTCTAATGAAAAAGCAGATATCAGAATGCTTTAAAACTAAATCCAACCATACACTGTCTACATAAAATCACTGTAGATTCAATAGAAAGGAGGTTCAAAGTGATGGACAGAAAAGGAAATGTAGAATTGTGTCATAGGTAAAAAATCCAACTGGTGTGGTTATACTACCATCAGACAATTATATGAGAGACAAAAATCATTGCAGGAGACAAAAAGGACATTACATATTGATACAAATTACTGTGTTAAGAACATATAATATGGAGGGGCCAGTGCCGTGGCGTAGTGGGTTAATCTTTCCACCTGCAGCACTGGCATCCCATCTGGTTGCCGGTTCTGGTCCTGGCTGCTCCACCGCCAATCCAGCTCTTTGCTCAGGCCTGGGAAAGCACTGGAAGATGGCCCAAGTCCTTGGGTCCCTGCACCCATGTGGGAGACCTGGAGGAAGCTCCTGGCTCCTGGCTTCGGATTGGCGCAGCTCTGGCCATTGCAGCCATTTGGGGAGTGAACCAATGGAGGGAAGACCTTTCTTTCCTGATTCTCCTTCTCACTGTCTGTAACTCTGCCTCTCAAATAAAATAAATAAAATATTTTAAAAAAGAACATACAATATGGAATAGACATTTGGCCTATTGGTTAAGATACCAACCAGTTAGGATGCCTAAGCGCCATATGCGTATACTTGGTTTCTAGTCACAGTTATGGCTACTGGTACCTGTTCTGCTAATGTAGATCACAGAGAGCAGCATGTGATGGCACAGGAACCTGGGTCCTGGCCACCAATGTGGGATATAGCTGTAGAGTTTCAAGCTTCTGGCTTTAGGAAAGCCTGGACCTGACTGTATTGAGTATGTGGGAAGTAAACAATCACATTGCTTTGCTCCCCATGCAGCTCACTGCTGTGCAAATAGGAAGCAGAAGATGTTTGTTCAAATACCTGGGTTTTTGCCACCATTTTGAAGACCCTGATTGAGTTCTGTACTCTTGGCTTTGGCCTGATTATGCCCAGGCTACTGTGCTGATTTGGTGATTAAATCAGAAAGTCAAAGATATCTCTCTCTTTCCCTCCCTACCCCCCTCCATCTTTGCCTTTAAATAAGTACATCTTTTTAAAAATCACCAGAATCAAACTTTATTCTTTGACAAATGAACACATATTACAAACACTTAGATTACAAAGGAGAGACTCAGAATCTTAACTCAGAAATGAAACATAGACTGTTACAAATGAATTCACAGAAACAGAATTATAAGAGAAGTCTATGGAGAAGGAACTCCAAAAACCAGATAATTAATATAGGGAGAAATTCCCTGCAAACATGAACGCCATCGAAATTCTTTACAGAATAATTATTAATCATCACAGACATAGTACAAAAATGATGGTTAAGAACAATGCCGTGGCATTCATGTTTTATGTGTAGTATACCAGAGTTAAAACACAAATTTAACTGGTTGTGATCTCTGAGTTTTGTGTTGTAGAAGCAATCAAACCTTCCTACCATGGAGGATAGAACAGAAAAAGAGGTGTTGGTAGGAGAGGGGCTGCATCTTGGCCTCCCAGTGCAGCCTGTCGTTCTCAGCACAGAGAAGCTATTGTAGAATTGGTCAGCTGCAGCCACCACACTCAGTCAGCAACTGAAAAAAGAATCTTATGAATGGGAAAGATATGCCCATTTCTCATTTACTATTATGAAGTTAAATACTTCTCTAACTCCAGTTTCAATAACTGAAGATAAACCTCAGTTGCCAAAAGTGGACAATTCTGTAGTCAGATGTTCCTATGTGTTTCTTTGTGCTTATTGTTGCTGGTGCTGCAGTTGGATATCTATGGCCTTCTCATCTCACATCAGTCAGCAGATCAACTATATCATTGTGAGGGTAGCAGGGGGGTGCTCCTTGAGTAACTATCTTGTGAGAATGCACTAAGTGAAATACCAGCAGAAAGATAGGAAAATAACGGGTTCTGGGATATAGAAGTGCCCTTTTTTCTTAAATAACTACAAGATACCAGGTTCTGGTGTCGGAGCAGACCACCACATTTTCAACCTGTCAGCAACAGTTTCCAACTATGGCATTTCTATAGTGATCAGTGAGGTAACGTCTTTCAACTCTTTCTACTCAGAAAGATGACATTCTCAGCTCATCAGAGACCAGGACCACTTCCCAGATGTATAGAATGTTCCAGGTATTGGAAGCCAGATCAGACCTCAATAGAGAGATAACCTGGTCAGAGACAATGACCACTTCCTGAAATGTATGTAAGGAAGCCATTTCTCAATTCACCAGAAACCAGACTCTTGAAGAAAACATGCAAACATGAAACAAAACAACAAAGCAGGCCCCGACATAGGCGATTGATCAATCAACAGGCAATCGCTAAATAAGCTGTGTTGTCCACAACCTTACTGGAACACTCCCTTGGATCCCCTCCTCAGCAAAACTTTACTTCTCCTTTTTCTCACACTCATTATCCAACCTGAAATAAAACCTGACACAAACTCCTGCAACAATTTGATTCTGTAATTCTTTTTTTTTTGATAGGCAGAGTAGACAGTGAGAGAGAGACAGAGAGAAAGGTCTCCCTTTTGCCGTTGGTTCACCCTCCAATGGCTGCTGCAGCTGGTGTGCTGCAGCTGGTGCACTGCACTGATCCGATGGCAGGAGCCAGGTACTTATCCTGGTCTCCCATGGGGTGCAGGGCCCAAGTACTTGGGCCATCCTCACTGCACTCCCTGGCCACAGCAGAGCTGGCCTGGAAGAGGGGCAACTGGAACAGAATCTGGCACCCCGACCAGGACTAGAACCCAGTGTGCTGGCGCCACAAGGTGGAGGATTAGCTTAGTGAGCCACAGTGCTGGCTTATCTTTTTCATATTCATTAAGATGCTCCAAGATATTTTGCTTCTCCTTATCATACAGAAGCAAGATGTCAAATAGAGTACATAAACTTTTGTTCAGTAATTACTGTTTCAGTACTTTATCTGGCTTAGAAAGGATCTAGACTCTACTCTAGAGAGAAATAATGTTAAAGAAAGCTAGCCATTGTTTTCAGTAATTTCCTAGTAACTTTTTATAGCATGTACATATGGGGAGACAGAGCTACTATTATTAAGCCTATGATACTACTATTTTACTTACCAAAGATTTAAATATTCACAAGCATTTGAAAGCAATTTGTTTCCTTTATTTATTTCTTGGAGGTTTAGAAATATATATCTATATATTTTTTCATACATTAAACACAACTGTTCACATGCTAATCAAGACTAGGAATACAGGGTTACCACATGCTCACAGCACCTTCAATAATGGTCAGCTTGTAGCCTACAAAAACACTCTACAAGGAAGAACCACGTGGCTTTTACCAGGTATCATGGGATAACCATTTATGCATGCCTTGCCAGTGAGGTAGCCTGCTGTCCATGACTCAGAAATGAACAAATCATGTTTCTAATCTTTGAAACAGGATTTCATTCACTTATGGAATAAAGCAGGAAGGCCACACAGCCATCTCAACACAGCAAGTGCCAGAAAAACACCATCTCTGTGCTGGGCCATGACATTAAGACAGAGAGTTTCCAGAAACTGAGGCCAAAGAACTAATACTTAAAACCACTGGGGAAGTGACATTTCTAGGCTCATACTCTATAAATGGAAATGCCACCCAAAGGTCTCTGACACACGACAGAGCAGAGCCACCATGCAGCAGAAGGCAGTGATGTTAGACACAGAAGCTGTACGGGTGGGCCAGGATCATTCAAACACCAAAGAAATGTACTCAAGCTGCTCCACAGTGTTGACTCCTCCACGGTTTCCACCACCCAAACCTGTAGCTTTGCTGTCACAGGAGCCATGGTCACTAAGAAGGGCTGACTGTATGAAGGAGGCAGCCCCAGCAGATGGCCCTGCTGGCGAGGCTAAGCACTACCAATGCAGAAGCCAATGCAGCATGGCCTAGCTCCCGGCAACAGTAAATTTCCATGGCATTGTTTGCTGTGCCTCTGTCCTGCTACCTTGTTGCCTGCATGCAGGGGTCGAGGCTGCTTCCAGGAACACGAAGGGAAGTTCACACTGTCAAGTAAACCCATCGGCTCTACTCCAGGCTGCTTAGTGGGACAACAGTAACACATACATTCATCTCCACTGCTGCCGTTCCTAACCAAAAATAGGCCTGAATTATAACAGGCATTCAAAGGAACCTGCAAAGCAATAACCTGGAGGAACAAATAGCTAGAATAATATACAGTTGGACTCCTAGAAGGCAAAGCAGACCAGAGAGAAGCATGAATTTATCACTGACCCAGGTCCAAATCACCAAGAAGCCAGACAGAGATGGAACATCCCCCAGAAACTCTCCCTCCACACCCTATTTTCTACAACACATGGTTTAATGTCTATCCACAGCAATGGACTGAGATATGTTAATTCAAGTTGTGATGTTTATAAAAAGCAAAGGAAAAAGCAGTCTGAAAATCAGAAACCAGCACAGTGCTCTGATGTGCTTATGCTTTATACTGCAGAACTATTACTAGGCGTCATCTGAGCGGCTTCTCATGGCCACTCTGGAAACACAACTAATGGGAACTTGTGCTATTAAAACCATGCTTACACCAGAGAGGTGGGGAAATAAATAAAATCAAGCAAATGAAGGGAAAAAGGAAACTACCTCAAGATTATCTGTCTCGGCCAGCGCCACGGCTCACTAGGCTAATCCTCTGCCTAGTGGCGCCGGCACACTGGGTTCTAGTCCCAGTTGGGGTGCCGGATTCTGTCCTGGTTGCCCCTCTTCCAGGCCAGCTCTCTTCTGTGGCCAGGGAGTGCAGTGGAGGATGGCCCAGGTGCTTGGGCCCTGCACCCCATGGGAGACCAGGAGAAGCACCTGGCTCCTGGCTCCTGCCATCGGATCAGCGCGGTGCACCGTTCACGGCGGCCATTGGAGGGTGAACCAACGGCAAAGGAAGAGCTTTCTCTCTGTCTCTCTCTCTCACTGTCCACTCTGCCTGTAAAAAAAAAATTATCTGTCTCTAATGTTAAAACAATCTCCTTAGGTTCACATTAAAATGAGTTTATGCTTTCATCCCTTCATGAATGACAGAGGGATCTTCATATAATGTTTGCAGTCAATAATGCAAAAGGGTTGGTATCCCAAAGAGCAAATGCAAATTCACAGAGAATAAAGAAATGACTGGAAAAATCAAGGATGAATAGATTTATTAATTCATTAACCAAGGCAATGTTTAAAAATAAAACTACTTTGGGCTGACATTGTGGTATAGCAGGTTAAGCTGCCGTCTGTGATGCTGGCATCCAGTATGGGCACAAGTCCAGGACCTGACAGTTTCATCTCCAGTCCAGCTCTGGGATAATTTGCCTGGAAAAACAGTGGCAGACGACCCAAGTGCTTGGTCCCCTGCACACATGCAGGAGACTTGGGAAAGATCTCTGGGCTCCTGACTTTGGCCTGGACCAGTCTGGGCCATTGTAGTCTTTTGGGGACTGGGCCAGTAGATCTAAGACCTCTCTGTCTTTCTCTGTAACTCTCATATAAATTTTAAAATCTTTAAGAAAACTAAAAAAGAAAAAGTCACCTCTAAATCTTGAAATTTACAGTTAATATGCAGTGGAATTTGATCCTTCAACTCTCACAATAAGCAAGCTTCCTGGGTTTTTCAGTGACCACTTTTACATTCAGTGTTGCAAAGCTGACATAGAAACAGGAGCTCACCCCACATGACCTTTCCTAAGGTTCTCCATGGAGATGGGAACTCAGCTTTGCTGCGACATAAATGTGCACGACTGCACTGCTCTGCAGGATGCACCACAAAGGGGAGGACTCTCCACACCTGTCCCGTGGCTGTAGGAACCCAGGGAGTCTCCACTGTGGAGGAAGGCAGTGGAGGGCAGAGCTGGGATCGCCTCTGGGGATCTCAGATTCAGGGAATCCCCTTCCAGGCTTCTCTCACTTCCTACTTATCTCCCAGCGCAGATGTGCACTGTGTCCCCTGCAATCCATGCCCTCAGGGAAAAGATTGCATGCTGGGAAATGAGTGAAGATAAAAGTGGAAGGGAGGCATTTAGGGTCTGTGCCACTTCACACAGGCTCCAGGATATGCATAGACTGGAGAGGCAGGACATGTGCTTCTGATGGTGTCAGAGTACCAGGGAGAGACTTACCCGGTGCCCATATGGGATGCTGGTACTACAGGTTGTGGTTTAACCCACTACACCACAACACTGGCCCCAACTTTTATGTATTTTTACTAGAAAATCGCTCATGGCTTCTAGGTCTCCAGCTCTATGCCATGTTTCTCTTTTCTGACTTTCCTCACAATGGGCCTGGGGTTATGGGTTTTCAGGAAGTAGATCTGAACAGTAATTTATTGCCCATGGTCCTGGACAGTAGACAAAGGTTGAAGCTCTGGAGATTTCTGGTGCAGACCTGCTCTTCACTGATGGGTCTGCAGCTGTGGCCTTGAATGGCGGGACGGTGAAACGGGCTCCCTCAGACTCCTTTTCTCTTTTTCTTTTTAAAATTTTTTTTCGCTTCCTTCCTTCCCTCCCTCCCTCCCTCTCTCTTTCTTGAGCTACAGTGACAGAGGGAGAGACAGATCTTCCATTCCCCAAATGGCAACAATGGTGGGGTGGGCCAAGGTGAAGCCAGGAGCCTGGAACTCCCCCAGTGTCGTTCATGGGCGTGACACGGGTGCAAGACTCTGGCCGCCACCCAAGGCTTTCCCAGGCACATCAGCGGGGAACTGGATTGGGAGTGCAGTAGACTTGATCTAAGCAGCGCCCACAGGGAATGCCGGCATTGCAGGCAGCCACTTAAGCCGCTGTGCCGCAACGCCTGACGCCCGAAGCCTCTGTTGGCCCTGTAAGAAGGACGGTGCACTGCTCGTGTGCATTCCACTTTCATTCCGGCCTGTGGATTCCACACAAGCGCCGTCTCCCACCACGCGTCGTGAGTGTCCACGCATCTGTGACAGATGTCCTGTCGTGCTCTGCACTCCATACTCTAGGGCTCCAAAGTTCTGAGTATAACGGGGGAGGGGGTGCCCGCGGGGAGCGCTGGGAGATGGGGTCTGAGGATGGACGCCCCGCTGCCTTCATGGAATCGCGGTCTTCTGACGCGCGGTGCCGGCGGAGATCACTGGGAGATGGAGTCTGAGGCAGGCGCCCACGGGGCTCTGGGAGATGGAGTCTGAGTCCAGAGCCCGTGAGGTGTTCTGGGAGACGCGGTCCTCTGACGCAGGATGCCCGTGGGGACCACTGGGAGGTGTAGTCTGTGGCGAACGGCTGCGAGTCCTGTGCCGAGTCCTAGAAGGCACTAGAGGGCGCGCGAGCCTGCCTTTTCTGGCTGTAGCCATCAAGGGTGTGAGAAGTGCGCCAGGGGGCGCGCGAGCCTGGCTCTTCTGGCTGTAGCCATCAAGGGTGTGAGAAGTGCGCCAGGTTCCCAGCAAGGATGAAATCTCAGATCTGCACTCTGTAAAATGCTTCCAGTCTCTGGCTGACAGGTCTTCAGAGTGCTGGACACAGAAAGGTCTGGAGGGACAGGGGAAGAAATTCCACCTAAAGCACAAGATATCTACCAATAAGATATCCATGGCTGGCGCCGTGGCTCACTAGGCTAATCCTCCACCTGTGGCACTGGCACCCCGGGTTCTAGTCCTGGTTGGGGCACTGGGTACTAGTCCCAGTTGCTCCTCTTCCAGTCCAGCTCTCTGCTGTGGCCTGGGAAGTCAGTGGAGGATGGCCCAAGTGCTTGGGCCCTGCACCTGCATGGGAGACCAGGAGGAGGTGCCTGGCTCCTGGCTTAGGATCGGCGCAGCGCTGGCCGTAGCGGCCATTTGTGGGGTGAACCAACGGAAGGAAGACCTTTCTCTCTGTCTCTCTCTCTCACTAACTCTGTCTGTCAAAAGAAAAAAAAATGGTGGCCACTGAAACTAGTATGAGGCCTGGACAGTGACCTGTAATACTGATTTTTAGGTCCACATGATGACCTGTAATATGGTGTGATATCTGATCTCTGAAACTAACTTGATGTTCCCTGTGTGGCTTCCAGTATTACTCTATCATGTCTGCATAGTGACATCCTACAAGGTTGATTGGTTTGGCAGGTGGCTGCACTGGACTTGGTGGGCTTACTGTGTTAAATAAAGTTGGATGGTCTCTGTTTTTCCTGCATGGTGTTGACATGATTGTTTTCAAAAGCAATTTCCTTCTCAAATCTACAGGGAGGGTGGGACAGTGCTGAATGCAAGTTCTTATTGCAACTGCTACTGTTTCTTTTAAAAGATTTTAGCAATGGGCCAGGTGTAGTGGCATAGTGGGTAAAACCGCTGCCTGTAGTGCCAGCATCCCATATAGGCGCCGGTTTGAGACCTGGCTGCTCCACTTCAATCCAGCTCTCTGCTACAGCCTAGGAAAGCAGTAGAAGATGCGGATGGAAGACCTCTCTGTCTCTGCCTCCTTCCCTCTCTGTGTAACTCTTTCAAATAAATAATCTTTAAAAAAAGATTTTAGCTGTTTATAGATACACATTCTGATATTCCTGTTTTTAAAAGATTTATTTATTTATTTATTTATTTGAAAGGCAGAGAGAGAGAGAGAGAGAGAGTTTTCAATCTGCTGGTTCACTCCCCAGATGGCTACAATGGCTGGAGCTGAGTCTATCTGAAGCCAGGAGCCAGGAGCTTCCTCCAGGTCTCCCACATGAGTGTGAGGGCCCAAGGACTTGGGTTATCTTCTACTGCTTCCCCAGGCCATAATTGAGAACTGGATCAAAAGTGGAGCATCCAAGACTCGAACGGGCGCCCGTATGGGATGCCAGCACTGCAGGCGGCAGCTTTACCTGCTACACCACAGTGCTGCCCCCCTTTTTTTAAAAGAGACTTATTTATTTATTTGAAAGGCAGAAATACACACACACACACACACACACAGAGAGAGAGAGAGAGAGAGAGGTCTTCCATCCACTGGTTCACTCCCCAGTGGGCTGCAAGGGCTGGAGCTGTGCTGATCTGAAGCCAGGAGCCAGAAGCTTATTCTGGATCTCCCATGTGGGTACAGGGGCCCAAGGACTTGGGCCATCCTTCAGTGCTTTTCCAGGCCACAGCAGAGAGCTGGATTGGAAGTGGAGCAGCTGGAACTTGAACTGGAGCCCATATGGGATTCTGGCACTGCAGGCAGCAGCTTTACCTGCTACGCCACAGCACTGGCCCCCTTTCCCTCATGACAACTGTTGTCATAATTTCTTTTTTTAAGATTTATGTATTTGTCTTGTTTTCACATTTGAGTATTTCTTAAGCAGCTAAGTTAGATAATTAATTAAAATTTATAGATATTCTAGTTTTCTGTGGTTACCCTAAGGACTTATAACCACATAAGTATAGGGTAGAGAATTATTATTGTGTTTATCTTCAGAGTATAAAACTGTATACAAGAACTTGATTTAGACATCAGTGAACTTGACCTGAGTTCGGAAAAGCCATATTTCAGATAGGTGAGATCTCACTGCCAGATTAACTATAGGGTAAAAAGTAGCATAAGAAGGGACTGGGATCAAGGATGGATTAGTCTCACAGTGGGGGAAGTGTTCACTGACATAGCTTGAATGGGGATGGGAAGAATGGAGAGAATAACCACGGATCAGGAAGCACAAATCAAGTTGTCGGGAAGGTGTCCTCCTGATCAATTCACATTCCAACACTTGATTTTGCTTCTTTTTATATTTTTTTGCAGATTTTTTTGAGAGGCAGCGAGACTGACAGACAGAACTCTGATGCACTTGTTCATGCACCAAGCGCCTGCAACAGACAGGCTTCGGCCAGGCCAAAGCCAGAAGCTGGAAGTTCAATCCAGGTCTCGCACACCCAAGTATTGGATCCCTTCTGAGAGTCTGCATTAGCTGGAAGCTGGAATTAGGAGCAGAGACAAGACTTCAACCCAGGCGCTCTGGTATGCAATGCAGGTGTCCCAAGAGGCAGCGTAGCCACTGAACCAAATGCCTATGCTGACGCTGATTTGATACTGTCAACTGATAAACATAATCTTCCAAAGCAATAGCTTCTGTTTTTATTGAATGTAATTACAAAATAGCTTAAATGTCTATCCGTCTTCGGAGTGATATAATTTGAAAATCTTTGGAATTTTTTGAAGATTCGGTTATTTGAGCAATGTCTTCTCACCCAAATCTTGTTTCTTGTGATGTCAACAAGTACTGAACATTATGTAGGATAAAAAGTGTTGATAGAAATATTTATAGAGTCTGTGTACAAGGGGGCTTCAAAAATTATGGAAAAATAAAATTAAGATATGTATCTTTTGATGCAAAACTGTTTCAACTCCATGCATAGTTTTTTCAAAATATGCACTTTCTATGAATTTTTGAAGACCCCCTCATATTTTTAAGTCAGTAGCTTTAGAGTTCTTTTGAAGCATAAAGTTCTCCATTTTGAATAATGTAGAATTAATATTTTCTGATTCTTATGCAGGAAATCAGCTACATTTGTTGCTGTGGATTCATTCTGAGGGGAGGAGCATGGTGGGGGCAAGAGGCGTGGAGTCACCACACAGACCCCGGGAATCAGGTGAAAGCAGGCCAGAGGTGAGCAGCCCACAGACTCATCTATTTCAGTTGCTACAGCAGCTTAAATAGCCAAGAAAGCCTATCTGGTTAAGGGGTGGTTTATGCCCTAACCAATCACAGCCTGTTGCCAGGAAGTATCCAAAGCCATCCAATCACAGCCTGTTGCCAGTCATGCTCTGTTGCCGGGGGGTTCCCAGGGGGTTTCCTAAGCCACTCCTGAGTAACTGGCGCTTGCTTGCCATTGGCCATTTTGGCATGGCTTTCTCATTCCACCACACATGAACATCTTTCAACTATAATTTGTCTGAGAAACTGTTTTTAAAACATATCCTTCATAAAATTTAAATGAAAATTAGTAGGAGTTTATGGGTAATCTACTATATAACTTAGTGTGCAGGCTATAGCCAAAGCCACTACTGTAAAGGCCAAGTGATTTGACTTGGCCCCTGGTTTGATCTTGGGCTACTCTGGCTGCAAAGTCACTGCTCTCTCAGAATGCTATGAAGTTAGAAAATGCTAGGTGGGGGTGCTGGCATCATGGTGTAGCAGGTAAAGCTACTGCCAGCAGTGCCGGCATCCCATTTGGGTGACGTTTGAGTCCAGGCTGCTCCACTTCCAATCCAGCTCTTTGCTATGGCCTTGGAAAGCAGTAGAAGATGGTCCAAGTCTTTGGAGCCCTGCACCCATGTGGGAGACTCAGAAGAAGCTCCTGGCTCCTGGCTTCAGATTGATGCAGCTTCAGCCATGGCAGCCAATTGGGGAATGAACCAGTGGATGGAAGACCTCTGCCTCTCTGCCTCTCCTTCTCTCTCTGTGTTATTTTCAAAAAATAAATAAATAAAAAGAAAATGCTAGGTGGGAAAACATGAAAAATGACTACATATCAGGCACTAAGATCAGAGAACACCATTTCAAGACAAACCTCAAAAGCAAGTAATCAACTCTTTCTAAGAAAACAGAGCTTGTGAAGGTTCCTCTGGCATTTTTGCAAAGGAATACAGAGTTTAAAATAAAGGCGTGCATAAATAAGCTTTAGGAAGATAAGCTAACAAGTTTTCCTTCAAAAGAATCTGCTGAAGCCAAGAAAATGGTCATATTAGAAACAGATTATTTGAGAGGATAGTTGACACCTGTATTTTCCTAAGAAAGTCAATCATTAGAGATGAAATGGTCAAATATCAGAGAAAGTAAGACTGTGTGGTGATAGAAATAAATACTAAAGTGCGCTTTAGACTCAGAGCTTCTACACAGAACAAACAAATAGTTAACAGTGGGTCTGGGGGCTTACGATGGCCCCCACACAATCCAGTGAATGTAACTGTTGTGCAGGACAGAGTAGTGGTCTCAACATGGGAGTCAAAGGGTTTCCTCTGATCTCTCCAGAGAGTGCAGACAGCACACTGCCAGAGTGAGGTGTTCAGTTGGGAAGAAAGTTCTATGGACAGTTTGTGGGACCGGTGCTGTGGCACAGCACTGTGGCCTGAAGCACTGGCATCCCATATGGGTGCTGGTTCAAAACCTGGCTGCTCCACTTCCAATCCAGCTCTCTGCTATGGCCTGGGAAAGCAGTGGAATATGGCCCAAGTCCTTGGGTCCCTGCACCCACATGCGAGTCATGGAGGAAGCTCCTGGTTCCTGGCTTCAGATTGGCACAGCTCTGGCTGTTGTGGCCAATTGGGGAATGAGCCATCAGATGGAAGACCTCTCTCCCCCTCTCTCTGCCTCTCCTCTCCATGTGTAACTCTGACTTTCAAATAAATGAATAAATCTTTTAAAAAGAGGGCAGTTGGTTTAGTTCCTTGTCATTACACACACATATAAATGCTATTTGAAATCTCCCTGCCCATCCAACAAAATCCCACAAACATGAACACAGGCACACATATGTCACATACCCTAGCCCACACTTGAATAGGCCTGAGCCACACAAATGGACACACCACAGTGCACATCTAACACACACACACATACATGTGCATAGTATTTGATGTGAGTGGGTATACACAAACATGTATTTCATAAAGGTACACACACACTCATACACTTAACCCTCACACACTTACATAGTACACACAGATGAAGGTACACATGAAGATAT
Source organism: Oryctolagus cuniculus (assembly GCF_051225735.1). NCBI lineage: Eukaryota > Metazoa > Chordata > Mammalia > Lagomorpha > Leporidae > Oryctolagus > Oryctolagus cuniculus. The sequence goes on along the minus strand of NC_142885.1, from coordinate 2,657,141 downwards.
ACAATAGCAACACTAACAGAGATGTATACATATGTTAGACAAGCACACATATCACAATGCATGCATGTGAACACTAACATATACTCATGCACATATGCACACACAGACACAGATGCACAATCAGAAGGTTCCAGAGAAAGTAAATTTATCTCTACAAGATGTTTGAGAATTTTAAAATGAAGAAAAGGAGACATTAACACAAGAAAGGTGGAATAAACATATTCCCAAGCCCCTGAGAAACAGGGGTGCAGATACTAAAGCCTATGTCTTACTGCTCTCTTGTGGTGGTTCTAAAGAACACCTTTCTGATCACTGAACAGTCTCTCCTTCCTTCCCAAATGTCTAAAAAATAATAAGCCTCTCCAAATGTTTTGGAATCCACTATGAGAAACTGATGATATTTGACAATTATTACAAAACCAATAATGCAGTATCATTTGGTCAGAACTAATTACCTCCTGATGGCCATGTTCTGAATTCAAGGACAACCATATACCAAATGCTTGGGTTGGTTTACATTATTATCCCCTAAGAATTCCCTCACCATATTTGTTATCCATTTGCATTTCTTCTTTAGAGAACTGTCTTCTGAGGTCCTTTCCCCATTTCTTAACTCGACTGGTTGTTTGTTGTTGAGTTTTTTATGTTGCTGATATATTCTGAATGTTAACCCCTTATCAGATGAGTAGCTCACAAGTATTTTTGCACTTTCTGTTGGATGTCTCTTCACTCTACGTTTTCCTTTGACATGCAGAAGCTTCTGAGTTTTGATATAATACCATTTGTCTAGTTTTGCTTTTGTTGTCTATGCCTTGGAGACCTAAACCAAGAAGTCACCATCTACACCAATGTCTTGAAGTGTTTCCCCTATATTATCTCCTAGCAAATTTAGTTGTAGGCCTTAAATTCAGGTCTTTAATGCATCCCCAGTAAGCTTAGGAGCCCCAAAATTATTCAGCTATCTGACGGTAATAAGGTATATAACATGCAATATCTTTTAAGATGATTTATTTACTTTATTTGCAAGATAGAGTTAGAGGAAGAGAGAGAGAGGGAAGAGAGAGAGAGAGAGAGAGAGAGAGAGAGAGAGAGAGAGGTATCTTCTATCTACTTCACTCCCCAGATGGCTGCAATGGCCAAAGCTGGGCCAGACCAAAGCCAGGAGCTGGGAGCTTCTTCCAGGTCTCCCACATGGGTGCAGGGGCCCAAGCACTTCTGCTACTACCCCAGGTACATTAGCAGGGAGCTGAATTGGAAGTGGAGTGGCCAGGACTCAAACTGGCACCTGTATGTGCTGCAAGCACCTCAAGCAGTGGTTTAACCCACTGCACCACAGTACCAGCCCCAAAATGCAATCTTATTGTAAATACATCCTTAAGATGAACATTTTCAGAGAAAGAAAACAACTAGGAAAAATATTTTAATTTGGTGCAATTGCAGCATACCACACAATGAAAAATGGCTCTCAGATGAAAGGCAATCTTCCCTCATCAAAGCACAGACAAACCAAAGAGAAATTGTTTGTTGATATTTCTCATTTCTAAAGTAAGTGCACTCTGAAGTCCCTTGTATGTTGATTTTCTACCAGTGTCTCGCATCAATCTCTTTGCATAGTTTGAGCATCGTATGCAATGTTCACATGTGAGACAAAACCTCTGCATCACATGTCTTTGTGAACACTTGACTCTCTTTTCAGCAGGAAGCATAGACTCGTGTGTATACTCTTGTCCATGCTTCTGCCATTCTTTCTTGGGCTCACCCTAACTGGGCATTTACCACCATTCTAGGGACACTTCCTGTATGGTCACTAACAACCATGAGTCCCATAGCGCCATCTCAGCTCCTGTCCTGTCCAACCTGCTGCAGCCCTGGAGCTGGTGCTAAACTCTTGGTTGCCTAATAGTAACTATTGTAAAGGACTCAGCCTAGGTATTATCCATTGTGATCCAATATTGTTGTTTCAAAGTATTTGGTATAGCATTCCTTATGTTTTCCTTTAGGAATTCCCCCTCCCTCAGACCCTTGGAGTGTACTCATAGTCTATTATGACACATGTTCAACCATTGTGTTGCTCTACCATTCCCAAATGAATATCATTCTTTGCAAAACCTGATTATTTTTGCTTTTGAGATTGCCATTGTCCTGGGGATATCACAGAAAACCTGGCCAGGTGGCCCAAAGCATCATGTTCTCTCCCAAGAGGCCCCTTCTTTTCCTACATGCCCCAGACAGGTTCCAAGAGGCCTGACTGCTGGCCTTGGAGCTATCACTGAGATCATATGTGAAGTGGGGGCCAGGATGAGCCCATTCTGGTGTTGAAGGTGCTGACCTTTTGAAAGGATGAAAGAGAGGTTGTTCTGTAGTCACTGAGCTGCAAGGGGCATCTCTACTCCTAGATTCAATTAATCCATAGCCTGGGGAAAAAAAACAATTTCCTGCATCCTCAGGCCCCCATAGGCAAAAGTCTCTTCTGGCTCAGTCATCCTGCCCTCCCTGTGTACTCTCAGAGCCTCCAGAGGTTTTGTGGGGAGTCTCAGAATATCCTGATGCTTGTCCGTGGTGGTGAGGCAGGCCTGAGAATGGATCTTAGGCACCCAGGGTGTGGGGCTGTGTGAGTGGGCAGAAATGAGTGCAGGCATCCTCAACTCTAGCCAAGTACAAAGCACTAGAGAGAATCCTCTTCCTGGATCCAGGCCTTGGGGACCTCCAGACTGGTCTATGTATCAGTGTGTGCAAAGCTCATGAGTATTCACATGGGGTCCAAACCACCTCATCGTTAGAGAAGTAAGACCAGTAACTGGAACATCTCTTTTTTTTAACTTTTATTTTTATTTTTGACAGGCAGAGTGGACAGTGTGAGAGAGAGACAGAGAGAAAGGTCTTCCTTTGCCGTTGGATCACCCTCCAATGGCCGCCGCGGCAGGCGCGCAGCGGCCGGCGCACCGCGCTGATCCGATGGCAGGAGCCAGGAGCCAGGTGCTTTTCCTGGTCTCCCATGTGGGTGCAGGGCCCAAGCATCTGGGCCATCCTCCACTGCACTCCCTTGGCCATAGCAGAGGGCTGGCCTGGAAGAGGGGTAACCGGGACAGAATCCAGCGCCCTGACCGGGACTAGAACCCGGTGTGCCGGTGCCGCTAGGCAGAGGATTAGCCTAGTGAGCCGCGGCGCCGGCCTGGAACATCTCTTTTATGTGGTGTGGATACCTGTTCATTTGTCAGGCACCCCCCAAGTGGCACCTGGAGACCTGGCTTGGACTGGAAGCTAAGTATGAATTCTTGGTTAACAACATCCAGGTGCAGAATGCAGTTTCTTTCTGAATAAAGGAGAGAAGATAAAATTTGGATGGGGGAATGAAGTAGCAGGGTAAGACCCTTCAAGCTAATCAAGGGTGGGTTATCAGGTAACTAACAGGAGCTACCCTGCAGCTTCTCTCTGGCAGGTATGTTCCTGCAGGGCTCCTGGAGCTGCATCCAGGCCTGGCTGTCCTCAAAGAGGCAACCCTGGGCCAGAGTGCAAATCTCGAGTTTTAATCCACATTCTGAGGCAGCCCCTGCTTCCCCCCGAACTTAATTGTTACTGTGGATTCGTTCTGAGAGGAGGAGCGTGGTGGGGGCAAGAGGTGCGGAGTCACCACACAGATCCCAGGAGTTGGGTGAAAGCGGGTGAGAGGCGAGCAGCCCGCAGACTCATCTATTTCAGTTGGTACAGCAGCTTATATAGTCGAAGCAGCCAATCCAGTCAAGGGGTGGTTTATGCCCTAACCAGTCATATCCCGTTGCCAGGCAGGCTCCATTGCCATGTGGTTTTGGAAGCCATCCAATCACAGCCTGTTGCCAGGCAGGCTCCATTGCCATGTGGTTTCCAAAGCCATCCAATCACAGTCTATTGCCAGGCAGGCTCCGTTGCCAGCAGCCATCTTGGCATGGCCTTCTTGTTCCACCACATTGCCCCCTTTTTGTTTATTTTTGAGCAATGGGAGGCATGATTCTTGGCCATACCATTGTTGACCCCATTTCCATGTGGTCTCCATTCATGGCTGTGCCTGTCTTAGGTTGTCCCCCAGGGGATCTTACCCATCATTGACTAAAAGCGCTCAAAATGGGAGACAATAGGAGTGCTTGCTCTGATGGGGGTAGGAATGAGGAACAATGGTAACCACATGCAGGCTGTGGGCCATTTGATTGGCTGACCAGAGCTAGTGGGGATAGAAAACAGTAGCAGATGTGGCTATGGGCAGTTCCTGAGGGTAGGATGATAGGGCAGCAGCTTGACAATTGGTAGCAGGTGCATCCACTAAGAAGGTGGACTCTGTCTTGTTCAGCTTGTTCTGGTTGACTATCAGTTGCAGGCTTGATGTTTCTGGCTGGTACCCAAATGGGCTGTCCCACATTCTCTGGATAGACACAAGCATATCCTTGGCCCTTGGTCAGCAAAAGCCTTTCTATGGGTGTTGGAATCCAGGGCCTGAATTCCACATCTGCTCCTACATTTAGAGCAAACATGCAGATGGGATGGGGCCTAGCAGCTGCTCTGAGAGCCTGGGGTACCTGGGGACTGCCACAAACATGGGGATCCTCACTGGGTGCGGATGGGATGACCTCACATGGGTTATTGCCTCGAGGTCATCTAAGTTCATCCCATGGATATCTGGGGGGTGTCTGACCAGCATTGCTGCGTTGTCTGCTGACACGTCATTTTCACTGTCAGAGCGCTCTCTCCCTAAGTCATCAACTGATGTCTGTGAGACAGGGACCTGGAGTGACAGGCTCTCATCACTCACAGATTCATTATGTTTGGTCATCTGTGTGGGTTTCTGAGAGGGGGTATCTTTCCCATGTTTGAGTGCTTAAGAGCGGCACGGCACGCCACGCCAACTCTAGCCAAAGGAAAGACACGCACAGCACTGCTGCCATAACAAAACAAATTCCTAGCACCTCAGTGGTTGATGGCATTATGCAGGGGTTCCCTACGTTAGACAGACAGACAGTGGTGTATCAGGTCGTACGTTGTCCTCTGCAGGGACTTCCTTGATTCGTTAGGTCAAGGCTGTATGCCCACACGGTGTCTCCGGAGTGTCAACTCTCTCAAGGGAGGGTAGATGACTTGGTTCTGAATTCTGGGATGATCAGTCCCCTATGTGAATTTGCCAGGTGAACCGAAAGTAAAAGGAGGAGCTGAGAAGCAGCATTAGGTTTCTGGGCAGTGTGTGCTTAACCTGGGGTCACTTAGACCGAGGACAAGGACAAGGAAAGGGGCGTAGGAGGGGGTTCTGTGCTCACCCTCACAGAACCGAATAGCACACAAAACACCAAGGGGCCTACTTGCTGAAATCAAGGGGGGACCTCGCCGAGTCCGACACACTGTCTCTCAGTCACGTTGGTGCCAGATGTTGCTATGGATTCATTCTGAGAGGAGGAGTGTGGTGGGGGCAAGAGGCGCAGAGTCACCACACAGATGCCGGGAGTCAGGTGAAAGCAGGCCAGAGGTGAGCAGCCAGCAGACTTGTCTATTTCAGTTGGTGCAGCAGTTTATATAGCCAAGGCAGCCATTCTTGTCAAGGGGCGGTTTATGCCCTGACCTATCACAGCCTGTTGCCAGGCAGACTCCATTGCCAGGTGGTTTCCCAGGGAGTTTCTGAGGCAATTCCTGAGTAACTGATGCTTTCTTGCCAGCAGCCATCTTGGCATGGCCTTCTCATTATACCACATGATCCCTTGAGGGTGCAGGGGCCCCAACATGGTGCCAGTGCCCCCCAACCCATGAGGGTGCCAGCATCCCCAGCCCCATGAGTGTGCCTGAACTACCAACCCCATGAGGGTGGCTGCTGCCCCTGACCCTGTGAGGATGGCTGCTGCCCGACCTGGTGAGGGTGGCTGTGGCCACCGACCCTGTGATAGTGCCCATGCCCCCGACCCGTGAGGGTGCCTCTGTCCCCCGACCCATGAGGTTGCCAGCACCTGCCAACCCCTGTGGTGCCAATGTCCTCCATCCCCCATGAGGATTTCTGAGCCCACCCAATGCGGAGAGGTTGTCTATGTGCCCCCCCACACACAGTGGCATCATGGCTACCCCCAGCCCTCCCCCACCCCAACCACAGCCCACAGGTGGGCCTTCCTCAGTCTTCCTGAGCAGACAAAACTCCGGGAGGCTCCCGAGCTGTCTTTCAGAATCCCTCTCAGTGGCCCCTGAGGAGCATCAGCCAAGGTAGGTACCTGCCACTCTCCCTGCCTCAGGACTGCATCTGCCCCACTGCACCAGCCCCACACTGGGGGGTGCCCCTGGGATCTCAGGGCCAGGCCCTTCCCTTTCCCTACTGCAGCTCCAGACTCCCTCGTTCCTATTTCTGTCCTTGGGCCAGCTGGCTCTCTCCTCTCCCTTCCCAGGCAGCCTCGGGACTCAGTGTCGCTGCCCAGGGCCTCCGTGGCTGAGCCTGGGGGTTCTCGGGACAGGATCCGCACCACTGGCAGATGTGGGTGCCCTCTGGAGCTGCCAGAGAGGCCAGAGAGCTTGTGGTTGATGGTGTAGGGGCTGGAAACTTGGGGGATGTTGTTGTGGGACAGCCAGAGGCCTTTGAACTTCCTCCTGGGCGTGCCACACCTGCCCCAATTGGAGCTGTGCTGCTGGGGGCAGGGTGGTATCCTGCCCCCAGCCTGGGAGCCCCAGCACAGGCCAGGGTGACAGGCCAGGGGTCACCTCGTCCCTTGGGTGTGCAGTTGAGCAGTGGCCGGGGGTGAAGCCTTCGGTTGCTTGATGACCTCAAAGCCTGAGAATCCTCTGTACCCATCAGCCCAGGCGAGGCAGGGACTCACAGCCTCCTGCCTCCCACCTGGGCATTGTCACACCTGCTACTGGCTGAAGGCGGGATCCTCAGCCCCGGATGAAGCCCCGTAGCCAGGGCAGGTCAGCTACTCTGAGTTCCGCCTGGCTGGGACACAGAGTTGGCCCAGGGCCCCACCTGCCACTCTTCGCTGGCCTCTGACTCTCCCTCTTCTGCTTTTCCCCAGCAGGGAGGACCCAGATTCACCTCCACGACCTGCAGCCCCCCGACCAGCTGAGGCTCCCCTCTTAGATTTGTGAGTTTGTGGCCCCCTGCCCGCCCTGCCTCTCCAGTGTCCCCTTTGAGGATGCTGGGCTTTTTGAGTACCCGAGGGGCCTCCGGCACCCCCTCCAGCCGTCCATTTTAGCTGTGTGCTCCTGGTTCAAGCAGGGTACTTCCTCCTGTCTTTCTCCATCAGGCCTGCTGGCTGCCACATGGGCCTCCCAGGCTAGTGCTGGCCATGGCCAGTGGGTCCAAAGGCAGGGCCGTCAGGGAGGAGGGAAGTCTGAGAGGGCTAGGCTTGTGTCAGGACTGTGGCTGTGCTGCCTGGGTGGTGAGTGAGAGGTGGCGTGAGTGGCAGGGGAGGCCCTCTCCAGCCTCCACCCTGACTCCCCGGAAACTCTGGTCACCCACTCCAGCTCCTCCTCCCATCTTCCTTCTCCTTCCTGTCTATGGCCTTTTCCAGAAAGCTCACCCACATGCCCACCTCCTGCTGCTTCCCACCTCCGCCCTGCCCACCAGTGCCGTGGCCTGGCTGCTCTTTCCTTACCACCTGTCTCCCTCCTCTCTCTCCACTGTTCTCTCTGCTCTCTCTCCCACTGCCAGCTGATTGGGTCAGGCAAGACCATCCTGTCCTGAGAGCCCCAGGCCCCCCTTTGACATCTAACCAGATCATTTCTCTTCCTCGGAGACCTCCCTTTGCCAGTCTGTCCAGAGAGCTGTTCTGTGACTTGACAGTGGCCCCTCAGCCTCAAAGCCTCCCCTTCATCTGTGACTTTCTGTTGTGTGGTGAGCTCACACCTCCAGGCATGACCTTGGTGAAAATTTGTGCCCCTCTGTGGTCCTGCTCCTGCCCTGTTCTATAAATATCTATAAATACTCATAAATACACACACACACACACACACACACACACGACAGTGCTCCTGGAGTCACAGTGTAATAAGACCAGCCTGGAAGAGGCCTCTTCACCCCACTGAATGCTCAGTACAGCACAGCACAGCAGGCTGCCCACTGCTGGCAGGCCCTGCTGCCCTGTGCAGTGCCCACCCGCAGCACAGCAGACCCTGGGCCCTAGGATGATGCTGCCCCTGGTCCAGAAGTGACCCTTGCCCAAGATGCCCTGGCCCAGGTGCCCCTGCCTGGCAATGACCCTCACACAGATGCTCTCCTCGCCCAGATGCCTTCTCCCATGATGCCCCCTGGCCCTAAGTGAACCTCACCCAGACTGCCCTTACCCATGATACCCCTGCCCCAGGATTGACCCTTGCCCTTGCCTTGGTGCCTCCACCCAGCAATGCCCCTCACCCAGATGCACTCCTCACCCAGATGCCATCCCTGAAATTGACCTCACCTGAAGATGACCCTGGCCCAGAAGTGACCCTTGCCCGAAGATGCCCTTGCATGGAAGCCCCTGCCAGCAATGACCCTCACCCAGATGCCCTTTCCTGAAAATGACTTCGCCTGAAGATGCCCCTGGCCCAGAAATGACCCTAACAGAGGCAGAGAGAGGTCTTCTATCTGCTGGTTCACTCCCCAGTTGGCCATAATGGCTGAAGCAGTGCTGATCCAAAGCAGGAGCCTCTTCCAGGTCTCCCACGTGGGTAAAGGGGCCCAAGGATTTGGGCCATCTTCCACTGCCTTCCCAGGCCACAGCAGAGAGCCGGGTCAGAAGTGGAGCGGCTAGGACTTGAACCTGCACCCTTACAGGATGCCCGCAATGCAGACTGGGGCTTTAACCTGCTGTGCCACAGCACCAGCCCCCACAACAGTATTTTTTCCTTCATACTACCTGAACTCTTAGTGTAGAGTTACCCTTAGGAGTATAAAGTAAACTAAAAATAGATTTTTGTAAAAATTAATGGAAATAGGAGAGGGAGGAGGAAGAAGGGTTGGAGCGTGGGTGGGAGGGAGGGAAGGATGGGGAATATCACTATGTTCCTAGATCTGTATATAGGAAATACATGAAACTTGTATACCTTAAATAAAATTTAGCCTCCGAAGTGGCCAGCTGCTTCAAAATGAAGCTGAATACCTCCTTCCCAGCCACTGGCTGCCAGAAACTCATCCAAGTGGACGATGAACGTAAACTTCGTACTTTCTATGAGAAGTGTATGGACACAGAAGTTGCTGCCGACACCCTGGGTGAAGAATGGAAGGGTTATGTGGTCCAGATCAGTGGTGGGAATGACAAACAAGGTTTTCCCATGAAGCAAGGTGTCTTGACCCATGGGCGGGTTCACCTTCTGCTGAATAAGGGGCATTCCTGTTACTGACCAAGGAGAACTGGAGAAAGAAAGCTCAAATCAGTTCGGGGCTGCATTGTTGATGCCAATTTGAGTGTTCTCAACTTGGTCATTGTAAAAAAAAAAGAGAGAGAGAGAGAAATATTCCTGGATTGACAGATACCACGGTGCCTCGTCGCCTGGGTCCTAAAAGAGCCAGCAGAATTCATAAGCTTTTCAGTTTCTCTAAAGAAGGTGATGTATGCCAGTATGTTGTAAGAAAAGCCCTTAAACAGGGTAAGAAACCTAGGACCAAAGCACCCAAGATTCAGCGTCTAGTTACTCCACGTGTCCTGCGACACAGACGCCGGTGAATTGCTCTGAAGAAACAGTGTACTAAGGAGAACAAAGCGGAGGCTGCAGAATATGCTAAACTCTCAGCCAAGAGAATGGAGGAGGCCAAAGAAAAATGCCAGGAACGGATTGCCGGGAGATGTGGGCTGTGTTCTCTGAGAGCGTCTACTGCTAAATCTGAGTCCAGTCAAAACTAAGGTTTAATAACAACAAATGAATAAGATTGTGTTTCAGACCTCAAAAAATAAAAATAAATACAAATTTTGTTCACCTTTTCAAAAAACCTGATCCACTCATTGTTGGGGAATGGGACAGCCTGGCCAGCTGTGCCCCTCCCGACATGTACAAGCACAAGAAGTTTAGTGCTGGGCTTTTTCCACCCTGCCCGTTGCTAACCACAAGATCCTGTTTTGACTTTAAGCATCCTGTTACTGCATGTTTCCCACATTTACTAAGTTTTGCTTCTTACTGATTTGGTAACATGTTTTCCGTGAATCATATATAAACAGATGGACGGTGGGAGGGGGATATATAAGAGGGTTGGAGGAGGCGAAGACAGTGGGCGTTCGAGACATGTAACCCGAGTCTGCTAAAAAATAAAGTGGAAGCTGAAAAGCCGATAAACGCGTCTGGTGTCTCCGAGGTCTCGCCAGCATTAACCTATCTGGAAGGTGCACGCCTGCAACTGGTGCCGTGACTCAGATCGCTGCGACGCGGAAAGAAGGTAAGAAAAAAAAAGTCTATAGACGGGAGTCTAGGGGAAAAAGTCTAGGAATACCGCGGTACAATGGGGAACACACAGTCCACCACGAAAATGCACCTATTGATTAGCTGCCTTTTAAAGGCAATGGGGATGCCCGTAAAGAGTGTAGCTGTGTGCAATTTTACTAGGATACTATATAAAACTTGTCCTTGGTTTGTTGAAGAAGGAGATTTATCACAGGTTCGGTGGAGACGGGTGGGACGTGAATTGCGAAACGCTGGAGTCGAGGAGGGAGTGATCCACTTGTGGTAGCTGATAGATACTGCCTTACAGTCAGAGGATGACCAGGTCGGGGAACTCTTAGATGAAGGCTCTGAACTACTGGAGGAGCTCAGCGAAGACTCCCATGATAGTAGCGAAAAAAGAGACAATATAAAGGAACAAAGGATGGAAGCAAGCGGAGGAGCCCGACCAAAAGTGAAACATCCGCAGACGCTGGAATTGCCTCCACTTTACCCGGAGTTGCCCTTAATGCCCTCCGCTCCTCCTTATGAACTGCCCCCTCATCCTATGCGCTGTTGCTGTTTTGCCGGCAATGCTTCAAGTGAGATGAGGCCCATAGTTCTAGAGTCTGGGCCGGAGAAACAGACTAGAAGGCAAATACTTGAAAACGAAAGTGCTCGTAATGACGATGAAGCTGCTTTTCTTATAAATACTGGGGAATCAACTCCCCACCCACCATGGCACCTGAAACCAAATTGGGCAGAGTTCTTTAACCCCCATCAGATCTTTCCAGTGACCGAAGACTGCCAAGGAAATCGCGGGTGGACTCCGGTCAACTTTACAGCATTAAAAGAGCTGCAAAAGCAGTGACTCTCTACGGGCCACATGCTAACTTCACCAAAGCTATCCTAGGAACCTTAGGCACTCAGGGCCTAGTCCCTGAAGATTGGAGAAATGTCTGCAAGGCAGTCCTTTCAGGGGGAGATTATCTCTTATGGTCAGCCGCTTATAGGGAACTAGCTCGTACTCAGGCGGCGCAAAACCGAGCTGATGGACAACCTGCCATGTTAAATGGAGAGGGAGCATTCCATGCAGAAGTGGTGCAAGCTCGGTGTCCCTGGGAGGTATTACAACAAATAAGAGATATAGCCTTGAGGGCCTGGAAGGTAGTGCCAAAAAAAGGGAAGTTAAGCACAGTCTTACTAAGATAATATAAGGATTGACCGAGCCTTATGCAGATTTTATTAACCGCCTTTATGAAGCTGCGGGCAATCTGTTTGAGTCTCCTGAAGAGGCCGCACCCTTGCTGAGATGACTGGCATATGAAAATGCTAATAAGACATGTCGCTCCGCGCTAAGGCCTTGGCAACATAAGGACATCCCTACCTTTATGAAAATTTGCAGAGATGTCATGGATGATGTTGCCTCTGGGGCTCATGCTGCTATGGCAATGGCTAAGGCCAATAGAGCGAGTGACCGCAAATGTTTTGCTTGTGGCCAGCCCGGACATGTAAAAAAGGAATGTAGACAACATAAGCCCAACAAACGACAGCCAGGATTATGCCCTAAATGTGGGAAAGGTAATCATTGGGCCAGTGATTGTTATTCTAAGACTGATAAAGCAGGAAACCCCATTCCCCAAGAGTCAAAAAATGGGAGAGGGGCCCCACGACATGGGGCCCGAAGCAAAATTGGGTGCACCAGCAATCAAAAAAAGGGGATCAGGAACAGTAAGCTGTTTCGAATTGTGGCCAACTGAGTCTCAAATATTAACTCCAGCTATGGGTCCTCAAATCATTGATGTAGTCCCTACTAAAAATTCTCTTCCCAATACTGGCTTCAGACTAGTGATTGGATGAGCCACCAATTTTCAGCACAGACTCCAAATTCAGCCAGCAATAGTAACTTTCCCCACATGCAAACCTAAAGTTATCGTTCAAGCCACCTTAGGTGCAGCTATCGTAGATAATGACAGACCCCTAGCACAACTACTATGCTGGGAAAATATTAGAGATCAGAGAGCTAAACAAGGAAGTAATTTTGCAGCACTCTCCTTATCATTGGAAAACAGACTACTTTGGCCTCTTGTCATTCAGGGAAAAACAATACAAGGCTTGTTAGATACTGGGGCTGATATAAGTATTATAGCCACAGACGACTGGCCTCCCTCCTGACCAACACAAGAGTCAGAGAATACACTGGTAGGGTTGGGTACTACCCATGCTCCACCTAGGAGTCCCAGCATCCTCACTTGGACCGACAATGAAGGCCATTCTGGACAGTTCCAACCATATATCTGTAAGCTGCCAGTTACTCTGTGGGGACGAGACGTCCTACAGGAACTAAGACTTACCTTGACTAATGAAAAGAGAAAACAACAAGGATCGCAGGCTGCGTGGAACATCATGACACGAATGGGATATAAAGGTGGAGGCCTGGGAGCTAGGGAACAAGGTATTACAATGCCCATTAGTCCAAAAGGAGAAAAGGACAAGCATGGACTGGGGTTCCAGGAGGGGCCACCGCACTGCAGCCAATCCCTGTAACTTGGCTCTCCTCTAAGCCAGTGTGGATTTCGCAGTGGCCCCTTACAGAGGAAAAATTGGCTGCTGTAAAAACCTTAGTAGAGGAACAATTAGGGGCAGGACATCTTCAGCCATCTACTTCTCCTTGGAATACTCCTATCTTTGTGATTAAAAAGAAATCAGGTAAATATCACCTACTTCATGATTTAAGAGCTATAAATAAACAAATGCAACCTATGGGGGCCACCCAACCCGGCCTCCCCATTTTAACCATGCTACCTAGAGAATGGAAACTAATAGTAGTTGATATAAAGGATTGTTTTTTCTCTATCCCCCTAGCCAAGGAAGATAGACAACGTTTTGCCTTTACAATTCCCTCTATAAATCATATAGGACCCAATGCTCATTTTGAATGGACGGTATTGCCACAAGGAATGACTAATAGTCCCACATTATGTCAAATATATGTTGCTAAGGCTATTGCACCTGTAAGAAAATTATTTCCACAAATGACAGTAGTACACTACATGGATGATATTTTATTGGCTGCTCTTAACCAGGAAGAATTAGATAAAGGCTTCTTTGCATTAGAGCAATCCCTAAACAATTATAATCTTATCTTATCCCCTGAAAAGATTCAACGAGTTCCTGCAGTACAATATTTAGGACTACGGATTACCCCTACCACAGTAAAGCCTCTTGATTTTAATATCTCCACTCATCATGTTAAAACCTTAAATGACTTACAAAAATTGTGTGGAAGTTTAAACTGGATTCGGCCTTATTGTAAAATGACTACTGAAGAAATGTGCCCTTTTTTCCGACTTCTGGAAGGCGATGCATGCCTAAATTCACCCAGACAATTTACAAAGGAGGCAAAAGCAGTATTAAAAATTTTTGAACAGTGCCTTAAGAGCGCCGCTATGCAGCGGTGTGACCCCACTATGCCCTTAAGTATTTTGGTGTTCATGCAAAGTCATTATCCCTATGCTTTACTCTGGCAAGAAGGACCGTTGTTGTCTATATACCCACATAACCATATGCCCAGATCTATTACCTCCTATGCGGAGGCTATGGGAAATTTAGTTTTACAAGCCATCCACCGAGTCATAGAAATTGCAGGGAGAAGACCATAGTCCTGCATTCTTCCATTAGAGTCTGTAGTCATTCAGGAGTGGGCTAAGGAAACTTGGCAATGGTCCCACATCACCATCACCCTTGACATAAGTGTAGATAACCATTATCCCCATCATCCCTTTATTAGATTTTGCAACACGGTACCCTTACACTATTTTAAAAGAGTTTATTCTAATCCCATTCCCAAAGCACCCATAGCTTTTACTGATGGAGCAAAAGGAGGTACCGGGGTGGCTATTTTACAAGGTCAGGTGCATCATGCAGTTACTGCGTCTCCCTCACCTCAACATGCAGAGCTAGCTGTAGTGGCTAAGTTATTAAATATGGTTGAGGGTCCTCTTAATATCGTTTCTGATAGCTTATATGTTGTTAATGCTGTTAAGAGGCTAGGCTCCCCTTCGTTAATATCCAAAAGTTCTACAGTGTTTCCTTATTTTGAGCTTGTTCAGCACGCTTTATTTAGGAGATCAGATCCCATTTTTATCACCCATATTAGAGCACATACGTCTCTGCCAGGTCCTCTCACCGTGGGAAACGCCCTTGCCGATCAACGTTCCCGCTTCCTTTTAGCTTGCACTGCCATGGAACAGGCAACGGAATATCACAAACTTTGGCATGTTAATAGTAAGACCTTAAGTATAAGGTTTAATATCCCTATTCATAAAGCTAAATCTATTGTCCAAAATTGTGAAAAATGTGTTATTCATCAGCCTGTTACTACGCCCACTGGAGCTAATCCCCGGGGCCTTTATCCATGTCACATTTGGCAAATGGATGTAACGCATATCCCTGCCTTTGGCAAGCTATCCTGTGTCCATGTTACAGTGGATACTTACTCAGGAGTAGTTATGGCTACCGCCGCTGCCAAAGAGTCCGCCTCCCATGTAATGCAACATATGTTACAATGTTTTGCTTCTTGGGGAATTCCTAATATAATAAAAACTGATAATGGACCTGCTTATACTTCTAAGGCTTTTGCTGAGTTTTTAGCAACTTTTCATATCTCTCATTTAACCGGCATCCCATATAACCCTAGTGGACAAGCTGTTGTGGAACGCACTAATCTGTATCTGAAAAATTTTGTGTTAAAACAAAAAGGGGGAATGGGGCACTATCCCGTTCCCCTAAAGACATTCTCAACCTCGCCTTACTTACCATAAATTTTTTAAATAAAAAAGCTGATGGTCTCACCCCGGCAGAATGTCATGTAATCTCGGAACAGACCCCCAGTAGTAATAAACCCCATGAACTGACAGAAGCTCAGCCACCCGTTAGAAAAATGATTATGTGGAAAGACCCACAAGATAACAAATAGAAAGGCCCATACCCATTAATAAGACGGGTACGAGGCGCTGTTTGTTTTCTCCCACAGGAAGAAAAAAATCCAACATGGACTCCAGAAAGACTGATAAGAACAATAGAGTGGCAAGATGATCGTGATCCTACTCCTAATAATGACGCCACTGTCACCAACGATGGCCAAGCTGGATGAGTATTGCGGTCTCTTGAGAGCCATACCTCTCCTTCTACCTGTTTCTAATTCTTCTAACCTTCTGCCAGTTGTGTATTTGCATAACTCTACCATAGGTGAAAGATTCAGATTGCCTTACAACAGTCTTGTCAATTCTTCCCATCAGGGCCAGGTTAACTTACCCATCCACCTTTCGGGAGCGCTATGCTTCCATAAGCCTAAGTTTGGTGCAGATCTTTGTGGTTATAATTATACCGGCTTTCCTACACCATGTATTAATTTGGCCACTTATTCCATGGGAGATGTTATCAACTGGAATGAGTCAGGTAGTTCTTATACAGCCAATATTACAGGGGAACTTATAGCTTTTCGATCTGAGTCGCTACCTCTCAGGTGCCAGGAGTGTCACAGACCATTTGCTCCTTACCCTCCTACCAATCCACTTCCTTCTTGCACTCCTCAGGCACCCCCAATTCTCCAGATGCCTGTCCACCTCTGATCGATTCCCTGTTGCTCCTTAATGTTAATTTCTTTGCACCTTCTTGATTTGCCTTTTCTTTCTTTCTTTTTTTTTTGACAGGCAGAGAGTGGACAGTGAGAGAGAGAGACAGAGAGAAAGGTCTTCCTTTTGCCGTTGGCTCACCCTCCAATGGCCACCACGGCCAGCATGCTGTGGCCAGCGCACCGCGCTGATCCAAAGGCAGGAGGCAGGTGCTTCTCCTGGTCTCCCATGGGGTGCAGGGCCCAAGCACTTGGGCCATCCTCCACTGCACTCCCTGGCCACAGCAGAGAGCTGGCCTGGAAGAGGGGCCACCGGGACAAAATCCGGCGCCCTGTCCGGGACTAGAACCCGGTGTGCCGGCGCCACAAGGTGGAGGATTAGCCTCGTGAGCTGCGGCGCTGGCTATGATTTGCCTTTTCATCACCCAATGAAACCCGTGTATCATCCCCTGTTTGCCTTCAGCCTCCCTTCTTTTGGTGTCGCTGTAATGCTACTAATAATACTTGCACTACAGGAGTTATTTCCTCATGTGTTAAAGGAAAATTAAATGAAGTGGAAACACTGGAGGTTGTGCGGATTACCATTTGGGATCCTGTACCAGTTGCGGTGACTGAGAAGGACTTCTCAATGGCTGTTCAACACAGGAGAGACTTTGGGGTCACCGCAGTCATCGTTGCAGTAATTGTGGTGTTATCAGCTGGTGCGGCCGCTATTGGCATGGCCGTGAGCCAAACCTCCACACTGTCCACACTTGATAGCATCACAAGATCTACCGCCCAGGCACTTGATGATATACTGCTATTCAGCTGTTAACTCAATGAACGGATTTATTGCAAGATCAGGCCTGGCTGGCATACCCTGTGTTATTCGATCTACTGCAGTTTGTGTTACCGCCTACCCCTACAACCACTTCTCATTTGCCGCTAATCAGTCCCATCTTTTGGGTAGCATGTTAAATGGTAGTTGGAATCCAATTAAACAATGGGCTGCTATTATAGGGCTGGCTCTTGTTGTGCTTATAACAGGATCAATTATTGTTCGGATCTCGCAAGGGCTGTTCAGGCATCAGCGTAATATGCAAATGGTGGTTAAATAAGCCATGCTAACATTCAATAACCAGTACCCCATGCAAAATGGACAGATTCAGGTGTGGCTGAATCTGCTGGACCGGTAGTCAAAGACTACTACTAAGTTCTGAGAGGTCTTCAAGGCAACCTAAACAGGGCATGAACGCTCCCTCCACACCTCATGTTCATGTGCCAATGACGGGTAAGCCCAATAGATGCTCTTGGTCACCTAAGACAGGCACAGTACCACTCCATTTTGCAAAGAAATAAGGGGGAGATGTCGGGGAACGGGACAGCCTGGCCAGCTGTGCCCCTCCCAACATGTACAAGCACAAGAAGTTTAGTGCTGGGCTTTTTCCACCCTGCCCGTTGCTAACCGCAAGATCCTGTTTTGACTTTAAGCATCCTGTTATTGCATGTTTCCCACATTTACTAAGTTTTGTTTCTTGCTGATTTGGTAACATGTTCTCCGTGAATCATATATAAACAGGTGGACGGTGGGAGGGGGATATAAAAGAGGGTTGGAGGAGGCGAAGAAAGTGGGCGTTCGCGACATGTAACCCGAGTCTGCTAAAAAATAAAGTGGAAGCTGAAAAGCCGATAAACGCGTCTGGTGTCTCCAAGGTCTCGCCGGCATTAACCTATCTGGAAGGTGCACGCCTGCAACTCATTTTTTAAAAAAAATTTTATTTCATGTTTCAGTTCTGATATTATTTCTGTCTTCTAACTCTGGGATTTTCTTGCTTTTTGCGGTCCTTGAGGTGCATTGTTGTGTTTGTTGCATTTCCATTTCTTAGGCCATCCTCTGCTGCTTTCCCAGGTGCATCAGCAGGGAGCTGGATCAAAAGTGCAGCAGCTGGGATTTGAACTGGCGCCCATATGGGATGCCGGTGCTGCAGGCAGAGGCTTAACTTGCTACACCATGGTACTGGCCCCTCAAATCCGTTTTTCAAAGTTCGTTCTGATGCGCCCTGACCTCCGCTGCTGCCTGGAGGCACTCACAGCCTGAGCCCTGAGGGGCCGTGTGGTGTCCTGGCCAGCCTCGAGCACCCTTGGTGCAGCTTTGGCTCACAGCTAGTTAAATGCCCTTGAACTTGTCCCCCATGTACACAGAAATTATCTAGGGGCTGGTGTTTGTGATGTAGCAGGTAATGCTGCTGCCTGTGATGCCAGCATCCCATATGGGCACCAGTTCAAGTCCTGGCTGCTCCACTTCCAGTCCAGCTCCTTGCTAATGCACCTGGGAAATTAGTGGAGGATGGCACAAGTGTTTGGGCCCCTGCAGCCATGTGAGATCTGGAAGAAGCTCCTGGTTCCTGGCTCTTGACTTTGGTCAGGGCCAGCTTCAGCCATGAGGCTATTTGGGTAGTGAACCAGTGGATAGAAGATCTGCCTCTCTCCCCCTCTCTCCCTGTAACTCTGCCTTTCAAATAAGTAAAAATAAATCTCTAAAAGATTATCAAAAATATGTTGATACTGAGATCACATACAGCATCCTAAATATATAGCCCCTTAGTCTGAGTCCATGCCACCTACAATAGCATACACAAATTCTACTCCTGTGTGCCTTGGTCCAATACTGCTTTTCTTGTTATTGAAAACATAGTCATGCCTTGTGTGCACAAACTTGCCTGTGTATAATTAATTTTATGTAATTCCCTCTTAAGTGTTATAGGAGTAAAAGGTGGATTCCTGGGGCAGCAATAAGTCACCTCCTGGTGTCTACATCCCACATAGGATTTCCTGGGTTTCCATCTGGTCCAGTCCTGATTTCAGCTTCCTCCTGATGTGCACTGTGGGAGACAGCAAGTCTCACAAGGGCCCAAAACGCAGCCCACAGTTCTTTGTGGGCTCCAGTGTTGGAGTGTGGGTGGGCGTGGATGATACGGGACTTTGCTTGTCATGGAATGGGAGCTGGAAACACATCTGCTTAGAAGCTGACAACCAAGGCACAGAGATGAGTCTGAATCCCATTGTTTCAAGCATGTGGAGGCAAACCCCCCAAGTTACTTCTGGGAATCTGTGCCACCACTGGGAGAAGTACTAGGCTAAGACTGTTGGGGATGTGTTTGGGAATTTGTAATTTGCCAAAGGATACAGACATGCAGGCAGTTTACAATAGACCCTTTCCGGGCCATATTCAGGAGTGGGAGAGGTTAGTGATTTCCCTCAGATGAAAGTGTGAGTTTTCTACATGAGTGCAGATTTGTGTTAGCCAATATAGTATATCTTCTCCTAGACAAGCCCTTGTTCACCCCTCACACATACTGCTCTGCACAAAGGTGCCTTGCCCAAGAACTCCTCTTCACTATTCCTCCCTGTGAGAAGTAAACACTTGGTGCATTTTCAAAGTAAGAATGGTAGATTCCGTGCACATGAGTTTTTAGGGACCCAGGAAGGTTGTGGCCAAACAGCTGAAGCAAATGCCAGGAAGATTGTCACGCTGTTGTTACTCAGCCAATGAGGAACTGGGGGAGGGATCTGCTTGCTAGGAAATAAATAGCTTTCTGGAACCTGCTCCCAGTGTGCTGGCACAAAGCGTTGCAAGATCGGAAGTTGGGTCTCGCTCTTCTTGCACTCACTGAGTCGAGTCCATCGCTTGAGTGAATGAGTGAGGCTGTTTCTCATGCAGACCAAGCTTTAGGAATCATCTGTCAGCCAATGGAGGGCTGCCCGTGGTGTGTGTGTGTGTTCCCCGAGAGGCAAACATGCGTGGTCTTCATTATGCCTTCATTATGTGCCTGTGGTTTCCTGGGCTGTCCTGAGCTTCAAAGACCCCCAGGGATGAGAGAAGGCAGGGACCGCAGTTTCCTTGCCATGAAAGCATACATTTTGCCCACATGAGAGGGTTGTTTGGAGAAGGCTGCACATCTAGCAGCTAGCAGAGCTGCTTCCTGAGTTCAGGAAACTTGGCCCTGGTTGCAGTGCTGGTCACAATGGGGTGAGGGTGAGGGACTGAGCTAGAGCTCAGGGCTCCGCTTCAGGGGGCTGTGCTTAGTCTGAAGTTTTACTCTTTCTGCTGATGCCTTTTTTATGTATTTGAAAGAGTTACACAGAGAAGGAGAGGCAGAGAGAGGCAGAGAGAGAGAGGCAGAGAGAGAGGCAGAGACAGACAGAGAGGCAGAGACAGAGAGGGAGATGTCAGTCTTCCATCCGCTGGTTCACTCCCCAGTTAGCCATAATGGCCAGAACTGTGCTGATCTGAAGCCAGGAGTTGGGAGCTTCTTCTGAGTCTCCCATGCAGATACAGGGGCCCAAGGACTTGGGCCAGCTTCTACTGCTTTCCCAGGCCTTAGCAGAGAGATGGATCGGAAGTGGAGCAGCTGGGTCTTGAACTGGCACCCATATGGGATGCTGGCACTGCAGGTGGCAGCTTTACCTGCTATGCCACAGTGCTGTTCATCCTTATGACATTGTTGTGCTTTTTTTTGAAGATTTATTTATTTGAAAGTCAGAGTTTTACAAACACACACACACACACACACACACACACACACACACAGGTCTTCCATCCACAATTGGCCGCAACGGCTGGAGCTGTGTCGATCCTGAAGCCAGGAGCTTCCTCCAGGACTTGGGCCATCTTCCTCTGCTTTCCCAGGCCATAGCAGAGAGCTGGATCAGAAGTGGAGCAGCCGGGTCTTGAACCAGTGCCAATAGGGATGCTGGCCCTTCAGGCCAGGGCATTAAGCCGCTGCAGCACAGCGCCAGCCCTGTCTTGTCTTCTGATTCCTGGTGTTTCCAAACTCTCCATCTTCCTGTCCTCCAGTGAGGCCCTCCCCTTGCCTGTCTTTTTCACCCCTTCTCCCCTCCAGCCCTTCCTCCTCCTGTCTGCCTATGCATATCAACTGTTATGGCTGTGAATGCAAAGGCCTGCCTTACTCCTGGTGTTTCATTTCATGTTTGATCCTAGTATGAAAGGTGATTTTATGTAATGACTGAACGGGGCCACCAAGTGCCCACACATTTGGCCAGGCATAAATTTGATGTTTCTGTGTGGGTACTTCTGGCTAGGTTTAACATCTGTAGACTTTGTCAGGGAAATCGCCCTTCCTGGTCAGGTTTGAGTGGAGCAAAAGGGCTACTCAGTCCGTGAGCAGGAGCGGACCCTCCTACCTTAGTGCCTTAGATAACTGACTAATACTCTGATAGTGTCCTAGAATTGAATGAATGGCTCTCCTGGGTCTCCAGATGGGGACATGGACATGTTGGTCCCTGGGATCCTCCCCAAATGACTCAGGAGTGTCAGTAGCTGTATAATGCATCTTTCTTTGCCAATACAGGCAAATGCCAGATACACAGAGGGATGAATGGATGGTTAAATAGATTCAACAGATGCATACATGGAGATTTCTGCATTCTGTTGTTTCTACTTACATTGGCATTTCTGGTTAATTTCCACAGAAATCTTGAGGATCTGAATTATGCTAAGGTGTCAGGCAGTGTGGTTTTGTAAAGATGAAAGAAATGGCAGTGTACCCTGAATGCACAAGCTTGGTGGGTAGATAAAGCAAACTCGCCTAAGAAGACAAAGAACAAATCAAAGTAGAGCACAGGGAGATACTTTGTCTCACAGAACAGGAGCACAGTTGAAATGTGTGCCTGTGTAATCCGCAATGAGGCCAATTGTGGTCAGAATAAAATTAACTCACCTGTTTCGGGGATCGGTAGGAGCAGTAAGACACCCTGGTTTTTCCTTAGATGAGCTGATTCCTCCATGTTGACTGTCCATCAGCCACACCTGGGTAGACCCCTGAGCTATGATGACCCGAAGATCTCAACACGTTTCAGCCTTGCCTGAGCCTGTGAGTCTGGCCAGGCATTAGATTCCCTCCTTGCAAAATGCCCTGCACAGTGCTGAAATAGTTTGTCCAAGCTCTCTGTCTGATGGCTGAACTGCTAGTGGTGATGTACTAGTGTGTTCTCATCCCAGATTAGATCCATGGTCACAGCTTCATTGAGATACTCTTGGAATGGAGGAGCTAAATTGTTCATGCTCCCCTGGGACCTGTCTAACCAAATCTAGTTGCAAATGATACAGTAGCTTCTCTGGGGAAGGAAGATTGTTTCTTTGGTTTCTAGGAATAATCTATTGTTACACCTAGAAGAAGAGTCTTTGGGTGGAATCCAAAACTCCCCAGCCAGCTGTCTGGTGAGTGGCACACAGGGAGGTGCACAATGTACCATAGTGATTCTTTTTTATGATTTATTTTATTTATTTGAAATAGGTAATAACAGAGAGGTCTTCATCTGCTGTCTCACCCCCAGATGGCCACAATGGCCAGAGCTGTGCTGATCTGAAGCCAGGAACCAGGAGCTTCCTTTATGTCAGGATTTCCCCCTTTGGGAACTGGCTGGGTTACCCAGCAGGAAGAGTTGAGGAGACTGAGGAAGGTCAAGCTAAACACACTTTATTGATACTCTAGGCGACTAGGAGGAGAGATTGCTCAAGCCTACTCCTGCGAGCACTAGGCACTATGGACCAGGAGCTTCTCCCCGCAGGCACTAGGCACTAGGGACCAGGGAGAGAGGCTGAGCAACCTCTGGTTTACAGCGTCTGAGGGTCCCCTTATACACAGTTTCTACAGGCTAGCCCCGCCCACATTCCCACCTCCCAGGGTCCCATCATCATGGCAATGACAGTTTGTGGTTAGGCCCTCTAGGCCGTCCATTTTCAAATCTTACCAGCTAGGGTGGCTACTACTCTACTTTTCCTTCAAGCTGGGCGTGACTGCAACTGCGGCTGCACAGTTATTTTCTTTCAAAGGGTGCTACAGTTACTTTGTTTCAAACAGTGCTACAATTACTTTCTCCATGAATGGTTCCCTAACAGTCCTCCCTTTTCTTTTCTTTAAATGCTCTCGTAGCCCTGCAAAGCCCATTGAGCCGCTGGGCCAAGGGGATGAACATTCTTGAGCATATTCCGGATTGATTTCCAGATTCGGGATCTTCCTTTTCTTCTTCTATTTCTGGCGGGCTGGGTTCCTTTTGGAGGGCTAGGTATCCCTTCACGAAATTCTGTCCAATTGAGAAGAGGTGCTGTAAGGTAGGCAAGCATACAAGAACCATACAGAATATTGCTTCTATTTTAAATCATTTCCAGGATGGGAGCCAAGAGGAAACTGTGTCAGTCAGAGTATTTATTGTCTGTTCCACTGTTCTGACTTGACCTATCTTAAATGCCGCTATATGTTGAAGCTGTATTATCTGTAGAGCGCTCTCAGTAATGTTAGCCTCAAGATGAGCTGTTGCATTTACCCACTCTAGCCAGGTAGAATGGTTGTGTTTGAACATATCAGGTAGTTGCGTTGCATTAGGAATGGATAGATTGTTCCACGGAATGGTGGTAATGCAAACTCTTCCAATCACTTCACACTTGAGTTCTCTTTCCAAAGCTAGTATAGTAATTATCTGTTCTATTTGTACCATGCGTGTTTCGAGCATCTGGAGCCCCATAGCATGTGTCTTAAGCAGTGCTGACTGGTCACCTAGCTGAGCCTGCTGCTCCTGAATTACCTTCAGGAGGGACTCCAAAGCATCTCCCTGTAGTTGGGTAGTGCTTAGAGCCAGTGCTCCAGTCACAGCGCCAGCTACTGTGGCTGCTGACACTGCTATAGTGACAATAGCTGCTGTTACTCCAAAGTCTCTTTTTGCGCATGGCTTTTATTGGTATAGTCAAATCAGACATCTTTACTGGTACATATGTGAAGGGAGTTGCTTTTACCACCATATATGGAGCCAAGAATGTTATCATTCTCTCTTCCCATTCCAGGCCTCTTATATAGCAACTGAGCTCCTTTTTAGAATCTAATGAGTGTGTGCATCTAGCATACAATACTTCCCCTTCCGTTCTACCTGTCCAATTTCCTGGGTCTTCCCTTACTGGAATTTTTACAAAATGTTTGTGAAACATTTCATATCCTGCCTGCCAAAAACAATGTGTTGACTGATTGCTACTTGGAGGTCTACCTATAATATATCTTTGCTCTGAGCCATTTTTACAAATAAAAGAGCAAATTATTAATATCAGGGTATGTATAGGCTGGTGGGTTTTCTTTTACTAATGATGCATTTCTAGGGATTAAGGAGTCTTTGGGTGAAAACAGACATCAGATTGCACTCATCTGAATGACCTCAGCCACACGCGTTAGACCCATTTTCGTAATCAAAAGTACATTCATGGTAACATCACTAAAAATTCCCAAGCAGGGAGATCTAGTGCTCCATTGTGCCCCCGCAGCAACAAAACCTAGAAAATCCACAGGAATCAAGTTTCCAGAACCTGGGATGGATTTACCACCTTACAGCAGTCAGGGGAGGGGTTCATACAGAAAGCTGCAGCTTTAAGGAAGCGCTGCTGCAGTTTAAATCCCTGCCCCATGTTCCATTCTCAGGTGAGCGGCAGTGCTAACAGTAGCAATACAAACTCCTGACACAAGCTACTCAGACCAGAAGGGGCAATGCCGACATCAGTCTCAAAGACCACGCTTCTCCACTGGACTGTGAGAAGGTCTCTGAGGTGTGGCACGGAGGCTGCTTGCCTCTGGTGTGCCCAGCTTGAAGCCTTTCCAAGGATGTGATAGCTTCTCAGGCGACATTTGCAGAAAGTCCATAAAGGCACAGCATTGGCCCCAGAAGGCCGAGGGACCAGAGATCAGATGGGATGAGCCACAGATTCTCTGAAGAGGGGTAAGTGAGGGGACGGGTCAGGAGCTACTTGGGATAGCAGGACATTTAAACTTCTTGTGTATGCCTTGTAATCATGGACACTATCACATGCACGAGGTGGGCTGCATGCACAGGAGATGGGAGAAGTGTCCCAAGATTTCAGCTCTGGCTGATGTGCAGGATGCACACAGGAGGTGTTGAGTGTGGCACAGAGGACAAGTTGCTGAAAAGCACTGAAGGAGTGGAGCAACATGGAGTCAATCTGCAGGACTGGAAAAGGATTTTCTTTTCCTCAGTTTCCTTTGACTTAAGCAATTTTAGGAACAGAAACTCTGAACACTTCAGTAGACACAGAAAACATAAGACAGACATTCCAAAAAGGACAAAAACAAGTCAATTTTATTTTGCACACAAAAAAATCAAATTAAATCATAAAGATCTAGAGTGAATTGGGAAAACCACACATGACCAAAATGAGAATGTCTTCGAGGAAACAAATTTTAAACAGGAAGCAAACAAATTCTAGAGCTGCAAAGCAGAACTGAAATGAAAAAAAAATCACAACAAATCTTAAAAGTGGATTTGAGTGTGAAGAATAGTGAGCCTGAATGCCAGATAATTGAGATGTCCCAGTGCAAGGAACACAGAGGAAAAATAATGAACAGAGTTTAAAAGCAGTGAAACTGTATCAAATATACCATGACTTGTACAAGATAAGCTGCATAAGAAAAGGAGACTTTGAGAAGCAGAAACAATAATGACATAAACACTATCTGAAAAGTTACAGGTGGAGGAAAAGCTTGAGCCTACACCTCGAAGACGCACAACAAATCCATGACAGAATAAACCTCAAAGACATCCAAATTGAGATATTTTATACTCAATTATTAAAAAAAAATGGGGAACCATATCTGCCCATCTCCATAATATGCCAATGAGCACACCCCCATCCCACATCAGAGCATGTCTTCAGCTCTGACACCTAGTCTTTGACCTTGATGCTTCTAGATAGATTCCTGGAATTCACAAATGTGAACTCTCCCAATTGAAAATGTCAGCATGAAGTAGGGGAGAGATAGTAATTCCCTTACCTGCTTTGTTTTATCCAGGACTAAACAACCAGAGTCAAACACTAGGAAGTATTCCAGATGACACCCTGAGGCAAACTGCCTTCTAGTGGAGACCTTAGATCAGCACTCAGAAGGATGCCCTACTGCTGTCCCTGAAGGGTGCCCCATTTAGCATGAAGCCATCAGTATGGTAGCAGTCCCCATATCCCTAACTGCAGTTAGGGTCCATTCTTCTGGGTGGGGAGGGGGTGGTAATGTGAGGAGGTATTTGAAAGAACAGTTAGGTCAGTTCCCCACTGAAATGGGGAAAGAGGATGTCCCTTTAAGCATGGACAAGACCGTTAGCAAAACTGATGAAATCTTTACTTAATATATACTAAATTGATCTTCTGTATATAATTAAAAATGAATCTTGATGTGAATGGAATGGGAGAGGGAGTGGGAGATGGGAAGGTTGTGGGAGGCAGGGAAGTTATGGTGGGGGAAAAGCTATTGTAATCCATAAACTGTACTTTGGAAATTTATATTTACTAAATAAAAGTTAACAAAAAGAAAAAGACCATTAGCAAGACAAAAGTGCCAATTCCATGATTCTGGGTCTCTAGTATTTTGTGTGCGTGTTTTTTTTTTTTTTTTGACAGTGAGAGAGACAGAGATAAAGGTTTTCCTTCTATTGGTTCACCCCTCAAATGGCCGCCACGGCTGGAGCTACACTGAAGCCAGGAGCCAGGTGCTTCTCCTGGTCTCCCATGCGGGTGCAGGGGCCCAAGCACTTGGGCCATCCTCCACTGCCTTCCTGGGGCACAGCAGAGAGCTGGACTGGAAGAGGAGCAACCAGGACTAGAACCTGGCTCCCATATGGATGCCAGTGCTGCAGGCGGGAATTAACCAAGTGAGCCATGGCACCGGCCCCCGGGGTCTCTGGTTTTATCATGAGAATATAAATTTACTATTGCATACTTCTGACGGCTTTTGTATTTTATCATGAGCAGTCTATAGGGGACTGCATTTCCAGGCTTGAGTTGGGCCCTTACCATCTGTTACCTGAAATCCTGTACCTCAACTCAATTGTACTAAAGGACCCCGTCTGTCATTTCCAGAATTTTCTTCTCTCTTGGAGGCCCCTCCTGATCTCTGTGGAAAGAGCATCCTGACTTAAATACATCTTGCTTGCCACAGGTATGGAAGTGCACATACACACATACACACAGTAGGTTAATAAAGATGTCAAAAAGATATTGAAAAACACTTAGCATTTTAATTGCAATGAAAACAAAATACAATCACCTAATGGATGAAGTAAAATCAGGGCCTAGAAGAAAATTTATACCTACAAGCAACTACAATAAAAAACAAATATCTGAAATCAATCAATTCTTTGAACATATTTAAGAACAAGCAAAAAAGAAGAACCTAAATCCATCAAAAACTAGCAGAAAAAAACAAAAGTAGAGACACATAAAGTGCCACACAGTAAAACAACATTAAGAAATCATTACCAAGACAGAAACTGAATCAGTAATAAAGACCCTTCCAGCAAAGAATAGCCCACGACTGGATGGCTTTACTGAATTCTAACAGGAATTTGAAGAAGGTCCAATCCTTCTCAAGCTATTCAGAAACAATTGAAAGGGGGGGAGGAATCCGCCCGAATTCATTCTATGAAGCCAGCATCACCTTAATTCACAAACCTGAAAAAGATGCAACAGAAAAAGAGAACTACAGACCAATTTCCCTGATGAACATAGACACAAAAATCCTCAAAAAAATGTTAGCCAATTGAATCCAACAACACATCAGAAAGACCATTCAGCTGGACCAAGTGGGATTTATTCCTGGTATGCAGGAATAGGTCAACATTCACAAAGCAAACAATGTCAAACATCGCATTACCAACCTGAAGAACAAAAACCATGTGATCCAATGGCTGCAGAGAAGCCATTGGATAAAATACAACACCCTTTCATGATGAATACTCTAAGAAAATTGGGTAAAGAATCAACATTCCTCAATACAATCAAGGCATTTTATGACAAACCCACAGCCAGCATCCTATTGAATGAGGAAAAGTTGGAACCGTTCCCACTGAGATATGGAACCAGACAAGGATGCCCACTCTCAACATTTCTATTTAAAACATTCCTGAAAGTTTTAGCCAGAGCCATTAAACAAGAAAAGTAAGTCAAAGGGATACAAAATGGGAAGGAGGAAGTCAAATTATTCCTATTTGCACATGACATGATTCTATATAGAGAATCCAAAAGACTCCACTAAAAGACTATTGGACCTCATAGAAAAGTTAGGTAAAGTAGCAGGATATAAGGTCAATTCAGAAAAATCAACAGCCTTTGAATACACAAAGCCACGGCTGAGAAAGAACTTTTAAGATCAATTCCAGGGGTCAGTACGGCCCTCGGGTCCACGTGGCGCGAAAGTAGGAGGGCCGCTTCCTTGTGCAATCCTGGTCAGTGGGCTTGGAGGCCCCAGGGCTCAGCCTGAGTTCTACGATGGTACTTTGGCACCAGCATTAATGTTGTAGTACTGTGTCATACTACCTCAGTAGAGGTTGTAACGTGACCAGATTGTACATGAAAGAAAGAAGTGGAAAGCACGTGTGTCCAGGTCATATCCATGGAGGAGACTTATATTTATAAGAAATGTGGAAATATCTTCAGCTGAAAGTAGATCTTCGTTCATCAAAAAATTATTACTGGAGAGAAACCTTGTGAATGTGGGAAAGCTTCTATTCAGATGTCACGCAGCAGTCAGCAGAGAATTTATAGTGGGGAAAACCCCTTTTCCTGTAAGGTATGTGGGAAAGGCTTCAGCCACAAATCAAATCTCACTGAGCATGAACATTTTCATACTAGAGAGAAGCCTTTTGAGTGTAATGAATGTGGGAAAGCCTTTAGCCAAAAGCAGTATGTCATTAAACATCAAAACACCCATACTGGAGAGAAGCTTTTTGAATGTAATGATTGTGGGAAATCCTTTAGCCAGAAGGAAAACCTGCTTACCCATCAGAAAATTCACACTGGAGAGAAACCTTTTGAGTGTAAAGATTGTGGGAAAGCTTTTATTCAGAAGTCCAACCTCATCAGACACCAGAGAACTCACACGGGAGAAAAGCCCTTTGTATGTAAGGAGTGTGGGAAAACCTTTAGTGGCAAATCAAACCTTACTGAGCATGAGAAAATTCATATTGGAGAGAAACCCTTTAAATGTAATGAATGTGGAACAGCTTTTGGCCAGAAGAAGTACCTCATAAAACATCAGAACATTCACACTGGAGAAAAACCCTATGAATGTAATGAATGTGGAAAAGCCTTCTCTCAACGAACGTCACTGATTGTGCATGTGAGAATTCATTCAGGTGATAAGCCTTATGAATGCAATGTTTGTGGAAAAGCCTTCTCTCAGAGTTCATCTCTTACTGTACATGTGAGAAGCCACACCGGTGAGAAACCCTATGGCTGCAATGAATGTGGGAAAGCTTTCTCTCAGTTCTCAACCCTTGCTCTGCATTTGAGAATCCACACAGGTAAGAAGCCTTATCAGTGTAGTGAGTGTGGGAAGGCTTTCAGCCAGAAGTCACACCACATTCGACACCAGAAAATTCATACTCATTAAAAACCCTGTAAATATTTTGAAAATTCACCAGGAATTTGAAATACAAATGAAATAAACTTTAACAAATACTGAAAACTTAGGGGACACCAGCAAGTTCATGCTGAAGAAAAGGACAGTTGTATGATAAAAAGCCTGTATCCAACAACAAAAAACTACAGCAAACAGCAAAGGTAATGCTGAAATTTTAGACACATTTCCACTAAAATTGGGAGCAGAAAACAGATGCCTATTACTATTATCAGCATAGATCTGGAGATCTTCACCAGCATAAGAAAATTAAGTTGTAAGAATTGGAAAGGAAGAGACAAAAGTAGATATGATCACCTACAAATAATATAAAACTTGTGGAATTGATTCAGCAGAACAGAAGGAATCTTCCAGAGAGACCTATGCATGTGTTAGAATTTGGGATATGACAGAAATGGCATCAGTGGGTAAAGAAATGAGATGATTTTGGAAACTGTTTGGAGATAACTTGTTCTCCAAAAGGAAAAAATAACAGAACTATACACAAAAGTAAAATCTACAAGGATTGAAAACAGGAATATCTCAAAAGATGTGGTAAAATAGTTGTGACATTAAGAGTAGGGAAACATTGCTTATAACATTCAAAAACACTTAGCAATTCTACCTGTATGTATGCAAAGAAAATATGCGCCAGAATATTTACTATGGCTTGATTTATCGCAGCCAAAAATTGGAAATAACTTAAATGCTTTTTGGGAATAGAAAAGAAGATTCTTGGAATGGAATACTGTACATATATTTGTAAAAATGGAGCAAATGAGATTAACATGCATTAACAGGAATATTCCAGAAATTGAGGGGAAAATCAAGTTGCAGAGTGATGCATATAGTACAATGAGTTTGTAAATTTGAATTAAAACTCTTAACAAAACAGTACTTAACATTGGTAATAGATATATATGTATATATACACACATACACACACGTGCACACACATATGTATGTAAATGTTTTTGAAATTAATTGGAAGGATACAGACCTGACATTGGTCGTCTGTGAAGAGTGGAGAGGGTAGGGCATGAATGTGGGAGGTGGGTGGTTAAAGGGGACTTTGGCTTTTTATAGAAGCATCTCCTAAAGATTTGCAAGTAAGTATGAAAATAGTGGCTACTTCTGGAGTGTGGTATATGGATATCTTGTCTTATTTTTTGTACTTTTCTGTATTTTTTAAATTTCAAAATTAATAAGAATGGGGGTGAGGATGGGAACACTGTACCTGTAGAAATCATGTTATAATGAATTAATTCCCAAATACTAAACTTTTTATAGAATATATTTCTAAAATTTTGTCAACGATGTGTGAATCGACTTGCTCTCTATGTAATATGAAATTATCTATTTTATTAAAATTAAAAATGACAGCATAAAAAAAAATCAATTCCATTCATAATAGCTCCAAAAAAAATCATACCTTGGAATAAATTTAACCAAGGATGTCAAGGATCTCTATGATGAGAATTATAAATCATTAAAGAAACAGAAGATACCAAAAAAATGGAAAAATCTGCCATGTTCATGGATTAGAAGCATCAACATCAAAATGTCCATTCTTCCAAAGGTAATTTACAATTTCAATGCAATTTCAAATACCAAGGATAAAAAGTGATGCTGAAATTCATATGGAAACACTGGAGACCTCAAATAGCTAAAACAATCTTATACAACAAAAACCAAGCTGAAGGCATCACAATACCAGATTTCAAGACATACTACAAGGCAGTTGTAAGCAAAATAGCCTGGTTCTGGTACAAAAACAGATGGATAGACCAATGGAACAGAGTAGAATTGCCAGAATTCATTCCAAGCATCTACAACCAACTTATATTTGACCTAGGATCTAAAACCAATCCCGGGAGCAAGGACAGTCTCTTCAACAAATGGTGTTAGGAAAATTGGATTTCCACATTCAGAAGTAGGAAGCAGGATCCCTACCTTACATCTTAACCATCCACTCAACATAGATTAAGGACTTAAATCTGTGACCCGATACCATCAAATTATTAGAGAACATTGGAGAAACCCTGTAAGACTTTGGAACACGCAAACCATTCTTGGAAAAGACCCCAGAGGCACAAGCAATCAAAGCCAAATTAACAAATGGGATTATATCCAATTGGGAAGTTATGCAGTGCAAAAGAAACATTCAACTATTTGAAGAGGCAAATGACTGTGTGGGAGAAATTATTTGCAAACTATACAACTTATAAAGGTTTAATAGCCAAAATATATAAAAAGATCAAGAAACTCCACAACAACAAAGCAAGCAACCCAGTGAAGAAATGGGCAAAGGACTTAGACATTTTTCAAAAGAGGAAATCCAAATGGCCAACAGACACAGAAAAAAAGGCTCAGGATCACTAGCCACCAGAGAAATGCAAATCAAAACCACAATGAGGTTTCACCTCACCCCAGTAAGAATGGCTTCCATACAGAAATCAACAAATGCTGGGGAGGATGTGAGGATAAAGGTACCCTAACCCACTGTCGGTGAGAATGTAAACTGATAAAACCACTGTGGAGGACAGTATGGAGATAGCTCAGAAATCTGAATATAGATGTACCATATGTCCCAGCCATCTGTTCCTGGGGATTTACCCAAGGGAAATGAAATCAGCATATGAAAGAGTTATCTGCACCGCCCCATCTTTATTGCAGCTCAGTTTACACTAGCTAAATCATGGAAGCAACTCAAAAGCCCATCAACTGAAGACTGGATAAAGAAATTATGGGATATGTACACCTTGGAATACCACACAGGGGTTATAAAAATGAAATCCGATCATTTGCAACAAAATGAATGAATGTGGAAATCATACTTACTGAAATAAGCCAGTCCCAAAGGGACAACTACCATATGTTCTCCCTGATCTGTGATAATAGAACACGTAAAAAGAAATCTGTAGAAGAGAGGCAATGACTCTAACAGCCCTTGTCTTATTGTTGAGGAACGGGGTTTTTTTTATATATACTATTTGTAAAACTCTTAAAAGTTTAATATATGTGTATATAGTCAATTGAAAATAGACCTCAGTAAAAAGTAAGAGTAGGAATAAGAGGAGGAGGAAGAGGGGTGGGAGTATGGGCATGAGGGTGGGCACAGTGGGAAGAATCACCATGTTTCTAAAGTTGTAATTATGAAGCATGTGGAGTTTCTAACTCTAAAGCTGTATAGTTCTGCATACTTTCCTACGGACTTACTTGCAGTTTAAATACTTGCCATGGGATCTCAAATACCATTAAACTGGGTGGTAAATATATCATCTTAAGTGTTAAATTGATCATATGGGTAGGATTAGGGGTCTGGTAATAATTAAAAAGGAATGGATGTTCCAACATGATTAGCAGTCCACACAGCAGACTCAGAATCTGAGTAGATTCTGATAGACAATCCCTTTAAGTAGCACTCTGACCTCAGAATCAGCCCTTTAAGTCTTCCTGGTCTGTCTGAAAAATCCATGAGAGCATTTCAGGCATCAAAAGCCAGACACTGTGCAAAAAATATCTGACAAGAAGGACCTTCGTGGGCGAGAGCTCAGTGGAAAGAAGTGGTCATCAAAGAAGGAGGTACTTTTCTCTGAAGGCAAGAGAGGACTTCCACTTTGCTTATGGCCTTGTCTAAATGCTGATGGAGTTTGTGGATTCAAAAGGCTTTAGCCTAGGGAGCTCATGTCAAGGGCCTTCGGTGGTCACTGACATTATACATAAGAGTTTTAACTTTTTTTTTTGACAGGCAGAATTAGATAGTGAGAGTGAGAGTGAGAGACACAGAAAGGTCTTCCTTCCATTGGTTCACCCCCCAAATGGCCACCATGGCCTGCATGCTGCATCGATATGAAGCCAGGAGCTTCCTCCTGGTCTCCCAGGCCAGTATAGGGCCCAAGGATTTGGGCCATCCTCCATTGCCTTCCCGGGCCGCAGCAGAGAGGTGAACTGGAAGAGGAGCAACCGGGACTAGAACCCTGGGTACCGGCGCTGCAGGCGGAGGATTAGTCCAGTGAGCCACGGTGCTGGCCAAGAGTTTTAACTGTTAACACAGGAGTTGCTGTGCACTAACTTCTCATGAAGTACCTCTAAGTTGTATTATGTCTAGGTGCTTGCAAAACGATGTATCATTCTTCAGTGCTTCTTTAAAGTTAATTAAGTTTCTAAAAAAATGGAGTGAAACTAACTTCAAGATGAAAGGACTTTGAACAGTCCTTGTCTCAACTGTTGAGGAACAGTTTTTTGGTGCAAACTGTGGAACTCTTTGCTTAGTAAAGAGCTGGTCTTCTGTGTATAAAGTTAACTCAAAAGGCTTCCATAGCCTTGGCAACTCATGACAAGAGCCTAGGGTGATTACTGATGCCATGAACAAGAGTGTCAATTTGTTAAGTCAACAACAGGAATCACAGTGCACTTACTCCTCATGTAGGATCTCTTTCCTTAATGTGCTGTACATTGTGATTTAATGCTATAACTAGTACTCAAACAGTATTTTACACTTTGTGTTTCTCTGTGGGTGCCAACTGCTGAAATCTTTACTAATATATACTAAATTGATCTTCTGTATATAAAGAGAATTGAAAATGAATCTTGATGTGAATGGAAGGGGAGAGGGAGCGGGAGAGGAGAGGGTTGTGGGTGGGAGGGAAGTTATGGGGGGGGAGCCATTGTAATCCATAAGCTGTACTTTGGAAATTTATATTCATTAAATAAAAGTTAGAAAAAGAAAAAAGTTAATTGAAAATGGACCTTAGTAGAAAATGGGACTGGCAATGGGTCAGGGAGCAGGAGGTGGGATGAGAGAGTGGTGGGAGGGTGGGTATGGTGGGAACAATCACTATATTCCTAAAGCCGTACTTATGAAACGCATGAAGTTTGTATTCCATAAATGAAAGTCTTCTTTGTGAAAAAAGAAATCATGGATGGGACTGGTGCTGTAGCATAATGTTGCCACTTGGGCAGTTCAAGCTCCAGCTGCTCCACTTCCAATCCAGCTCCACAATGCACCTGGGCAAGTCAGAGAATCTCAAGTATTTAGGTCCTTGCACCCTTGTGGGAGACACACAAGAATCTCCTGTCATCAGAGTGGCCTAGCTCCAATCACTTCAGTCACTCAGGGAGGGCACCAACAGATGGACGATCTTCTTTGTCTCTGAATCAATCAATCAGTCAGTCAGTCACTCTCTCCTTCAAATAAAGCTTTACAAAAAAATCAGAGTGGGTGTTGTGGCACAGCAAGTTAGGCTTCTGCTGCTCAGCTGACATCAGAATGGCAGACCAAGTCCCAGATGCTCTGTTTCCAAGCATCTCCATGTTAACATCCCTAGGAGGCAGCAGACCATGGTTCAAGGACTTGAGTCCCTGGCTCCCACCTGGAAGATCCCCATGGAGTTCCTGAATTCTGGACTCTACCTGTCCAGCGCTGGTTGAACCTGTGGGTTGAAGACTTCCCTCATTCCCTCCCTTTCTCTCTCTCCCTCTTCCCCTCCCCCTCCCTCTCTTTCCCTCCCTTTACACCCCCACTTCATGTGTTTGTGTGTGTGTTCCTTTGTCTCTGTCATGGTCACTTTTAAATTAATAAATCTTTAAAAAATAATCAGTGGAAGCAGACAATGTGGGATGTTGTTCTTGGTATCATGATGTGATACCATAGATCCATTTGTGTCAAAATATTTCAATTCATTTTCTTCACCCCCTCTCCTTTTGCAGTGCATAGCTAGTTCATGAAGAGGGTCATCTGCTAAGAGCCAAGTGAGTTGTTTTTTTCCTGTCCATCCCAGAGCCATGAGGAGACTGAAGCAAGAGAGAGAGGAGGTGCCTGGGGGCCCAGAATCTTGGAGGATGCCTCTCCACAATTCAGAACAGCTTAAACATGTCATGCAATATTCTACACCTTCTACTTCTCTCCCCAACCTCTACTTCCCTCTGCTCAAGACAACCAGAGACAGCATGAGGCCCCTGCTCAAAGGTCTCCATCTGCAGATCTCCTTGGTACTATCGCAAACCAAGCAAACAGAAGCTTCTCAGGCCCATCCACCATGAGTAGACTCTCTGGGAGACAGATCTGCATTGCTGCCTTGGCATGCCCTCCACAGCTCATCCTGAGATTTTAAAATGAGGTGACTTCAAGCTGGACAGACCTCCAGGGAATAAGAAAGACAAGTTTCCCAATTTCCCTGCACATGAGAAGGGGGTGCAATATTGAGTCAGTGATAATGGCTTGCTGGGCACAACTGCTCTCATGATCCCCACCGTTGGCCTCTTCCTCAGGTGAGGAGAGACTGGAGGGCAATCTGAGAATGTGGGCTACCTGCTACACCATTTAAATGAACACATATACATGAATCAACATGCAAAAGTAACAAGTGTAGTTTATATACATTTTGTGAGGATGCCTTTAGCAGATGCCTTGTTTTTCTTTTCGGTCTAAGAAGGTTTCACGTTGCTCACTTGATTAGACCATGCTCAAGTTCAAATCTGCCTCTCACTCAGAGTCATTCAGAGTGCAGGTGACTTCTCTGTCACCTGCATTGAGCTTCTCCAGAGACTGGAGAGGGAAAATAGTAAAAAACAAAATATAGACCTCAGAGTACGAAGGTCTAAGAACAAGCTATAATTTTATTTCCTCATGAATACTCTAGTTCATACCTCCCCTTCCAGAAATAGGCTCAGAAACAGTATGCAAAACAGTATGGCCTAGTATTTTTTTAAAACTTTTATTTAATGAATATAAATTTCCAAAGTACGACTTATGGATTGCAATGGCTTCCCCCCCATACCGTCCCTCCCACCCACAACCCTCCCCTTTCCCACTCCCTCTCCCCTTCCATTCACATCAAGATTCATTTTCAATGATCTTAATATACAGAAGATCAGCTTAGTATACATTAAGTAATCTCTCTATCCTCCAGTCATGAGTTTCCAAGGCTATGGAAGCCCCTTGAGTTCTCCAACTCTTATCTTGTTTAGACAAGGTCATAGTCAAAGTGGAGGTTCTCTCCTCCCTTCAGAGAAAGGTACCTCCTTCTTTGATGACCTGTTCTTTCCACTGGGATCTCACTCACAGAGATCTTTTGCCAGAGTGCCTTGGCTTTCCATGCCTGAAATACTCTCATGGGCTTTTCAGCCAGATCCGAATGCCTTTAGGGCTGATTCTGAGGCCAGAGTGCTATTTAGGACATCTGCCATTCTATGAGTCTGCTGAGTATCTCACTTCCCATGTTGGATCACTCTCCCCTTTATTTATTCTATCGGTTAGTGTTAGCAGGTACTAGGCTTGTTTATGTGCTCCCTTTGACTCTTAGTCCTTTCATTATGATCAATTGTGAACTGAAGTTGATCACTTGGACTAGTGAGATGGCATTGGTACATGCTAAATGGCATAGTGATGGGAGCCAAGATGGCGGAATAGTGAGGGTGCGCACCGATAGTCCGGGAAAATTTAGTTTAATAAAAGGGGAGTTAAGGTAGCCGCAGAAAAAAAGAACCAGGAAAAAACTGCACGGGAATCGTGAATCGGAGGACCTACTGGGAGAACAAGGTCGCCCACCGCGCGGAAGCCAAGTCGCGGGACCGAGCCGCAGAAGCCCCAGGGTCGGCACGCCAGTGCTCCAAGGGGAGTGCACGCCACACAGACAACAGCGGGGAGACTTGGGACGCTCAGGGCTCTGAGTCCACACATCGGCGCTGGAAGGGGAGGTGAGCTCAATAACCCGAGAAATTGGTGGGGAAACAGGGGTCAGAATCTAGAGGGGGGCCGGAAAGTGCAGCAAACTCACTACCGGAAAGAAGGAAAAAAAAGCTTCGGGGTTTCTCTTCCCCCTAACCTTGCAAAGGTTACAAGGCTGCAAGGCTTGAAGAGACAAAGAGCAGGCCTCCTCTCTGGATTTACATATCAATGGGGGAGAGCTAAGGAACTGAGTCACTACAATTCAGTAGCCTAGGCAACCCAGTGGGAGTCCAGAGGAGCCAAAGACTGGAAGCTAAATACCATCAATTCTGCACAGCCATGCCCTGCGTGTTACTTACCCCCTGAATAAATAAAATAAATAAATAAATAAAAAGAGAGAGATTTACCACGCATAACCTGAGGGTGTCACCTTTGCACACCCTTAACCAGGAAGAACCAGGCAGAGCTCTCAGGCCGCACCCATCTCAAGCCTCCAAGGCTCCTCCAACAGCAGGCAGTCCACTTAACACGGACACAGTATAAAAAAAAAAAAACGCACAGTGACGCAAGAAGAATTAACTATGCCGAGTAACAAACACAGAAATAGAGGGAGCAAGATCAACGATGACACTATGATGCCTCCAAATAAGCAAACACCCCAAGCCAAGATTATGAAGATGATGAGATAGAAGAAATGCAAGATACGGATTTCAAAAAATTTATGATAAGAACATTTAGAAGCTTTCAAAAGCAAATCCTTGAACTACAGAAATCCTTAATGGACAAGATTGAAAATCTCTCTCGTGAAAACGAAATTTTAAGGAAGAGTCAAAATGAAACTCAGAAACTAGTAGAACAGGAAAGTGTTATAGTGAAGAGAAATCAAAATGAAATGAAGAGCTCAATAGATCAAATGACAAACACATTAGAAAGCCTTAAAAACAGAATGGGTGAAGCAGAAGAGAGAATATCGGACTTAGAAGATAGAGCACAGGAAAACATACAGTCAAACCAAAGAAAAGCAGAGGAAATTAGAAACCTAAAAAATATTGTTGGGAATCTACAGGATACTATTAAAAAAACCAACATTCGAGTTCTAGGAGTTCCTTATCCAGAATATTCTGATGTCAATTATCTAAGACAGTAAAGGAAGGAGTGTGACCTCTTGATTACAGACTGCTCTGTCCTTTTGTTCTATTCAAGCCTCACCAGGAATGACCATTTTCTTTGCACATTCTAGCTGTTCAGATGTTAAACCAAGCCAGAAATACCCACATATACACATCAAGAATGAGGCTAGGCCAAATGTATGGGCACTCGGTGGCCCAATCCAGTCATTATGTAAAATTAACTAGCATACTATGACCACACAGAAAATAAAAAATAAAAACAAGATTAAGGCAGAGTTTTTGCATTCATAGCCATAATCCTTGATATGCATAGTCAGGCAGGAAGAAGGGGGCTGGAAAGGGAGAAGAGGTAAAAAAGGAGCCAAGAGAAGGGGATACTAGAGGGCAGGAAAATGATGAGACTGAAAAGGCAAATGACCAAAGAGAAAACAGTTCCTGAGGGGTGAGCAGAAGGAGTAAAACTCTGGAGTGAGAGCTGTATCTGAAGCCTGAGCCCCCAAGTTTACCTCAATCCCTCCTCCCTCACCCCAAGATGACCAAAAATATCACTGGGCCAACCAGGGTCAAATACAGGAAGAAGGTATCAGAGTAGACTTGGGCAGCCATCTCCAAACAACTCTCACTCTCACAAAAGGTTCATCCACAGGCAGCTCCTCAGGACCCACAGCAGTGAAATGGGGGCTGCTGCCTGCCCTCATTTCTGGGCGTCTTTGGAATTCAGTTTAGTACAGGAAACCACAGCCAAGTAATGAAGGCCAACACATGTGTGTGTGTCTCTCTAGGGACACATACTCACCATGGATGGCCCTGCATTTGTTGACTGATGCTTCATAGACTCATCTGTGTGATGAACAACCTCACTCATCCAGTCAAGTGATGGGTTCAGGAAGTGCATGCATCAACATCGAAATTTGATTAACAATCTTGCAAGATTTCCAGCTTGGTAGGTCAGCATACCTGGGGCGGTTAGAGCCGACCATTGATTTCCTAGCATGGAGATCCCTCCCCTGCTTCCTCACAGGCTGAAACACTGGGGTTACAAGCTGTCCTGCATTCTCTTCACTGGTTCTTGCCACTATACTCCTGTTTATCTTGTTTGCCTAAAAGCTTTCAGGTGCTTGTAACCTAGCAGTCTTACTTTAAAACATAAATCAAGGTTTATTTCAGAATCAGGCTAAAGCCAGGAGCTCAAAACTCCTTCTGTGTCCTACAAATTGTAGCAAATACCAAGTATTTGAACCATCATCTGCTGCATCCTGGTTGCACAGCAGTGAGCTGAATTGAGAGCAGAGCAAATGGAGTGTTCACATCTCAAATATTCAAGAGAGTCAGGTCCTGGCCAGGCCATAGTTTGGAACCAGGTGGACATCTCCCACCTTTGTGGCAGGGACCCAGGTTCTTCAGCCATCACATGCTGCTTTCTGTGAGCTACATCATTGTGAAAAGCGATCTGTAGCCCTAGCTGTGACTAGAGCCCAATGCCCTCAGCTACAGGGAGGTGCTTGGTGTCATGAAATTGGCTTTGAGCCCCTCCCAGAAGAACAGACCCAGGTGGGAATTTCTGCTAAGGGAAAAGACCTATCACTTCAACCCAATTCACCTGGCTTCTGCTCAGAAGAAATACAGTGAGAAGGGATTGCAAGCCCTTCTTGCATGTCTGCCTGACTTTCCAAGCAAAGCAATGCAGAGCCTTCTTGCCAAAACTGTTGGCATAAGCTACACAATGGAGACGAAGCCAAACATGGACAGGAGTGCACCTTAAATGAATCATGAGTATCTGACTATGCAGTCAATGACCCCAAACCTCAACCAATATTGCTCCCTCATGAATCTCTCCTATCAACAGGGCTTTACTGTAGAGAACTCTTTGAGAGGATATTATTCTTCCTTAGGTCACTAGGCCCCCAACATGCACACCTGTATGATAAAACTGCCCGAGTGGGAATATGCTGTTCTCCTAGGATAAGCATGGATGGGAAGCTACAAACTCTGGGAAATATGTTGGTGCTTTTGACAATTAATGACTAGCCTGCCTGGATCATGCACATCTGATCAAAGCAATGTTTGCTAATGTGACTTTGGTATCTCCTAGGCTTTCCAGACCTCACATTGCATGCAGCCAGATGCATTTTGTTAATCTTTTGTCATCTATCAGGCTGCAAGGGTCAACTAAGTTACAGAAGTGACACTCTCATCGGCCTATGTCCATGTTCTCCAATTTATTTACACATGGAATGCACATGTTGTTTCTCTGAATGCTAAGTGTCTGCCTCAGACCTTCATATTAACTTCAGAGTAGAAGCAATGTGAGCAGAGTCAGCATTCACGTGAAATTCCCCTCTCCCTTGATTCAGAGGTGTCACAAAAGTCAACCATGAAGCTTCTCTACAAAAATCTTATAATGGTTAAGTAACGGTATGGGTTCAAAGTGTCTGCTAAAAGTACACAGGTTAGAACCTTGATTACTCAATGGGGAGGATTTAGGGAGTGGTAGGTAGTGGGAATTGAGTCAGCCATTTGAGTAGACCCTGGATAAATGAATTCGTTTTTCTCCCAGGAGTTTTTTCTCTTCCAAATCAGATTTGTTATCACAAAAGTGAGTAGGAATAAAGCAAGGACTACCCCTCTGTGTTGTTCCCTTCACTGCCCTCCACTGACTCTGCCACAAGACGAGACAGCCTCAGAGTCTCACCAGCTCTAACTACCAGACCTTGGAAATCCTGGCTCCCAGAACCATGAACCAGAATAGACCGTTGTGTAGATTATCCAGTCTGGTATCTGGTTTACAACAAATCAAAAGGCTGGAGAAACAAAGAATTCACATTTATCAGCTGACTTCAGATAATGATAGTCCCTAAATGAGCCCTGAAACCATGCCCAATGGCCCAGGAGTCCTCCTACATGAGGCCTGGAACCTCATTCTAATGAAAATTACTGGGGGAGCAATCAGACCCTCCATCCCAGAGAGCTAATGAACACAGCCCTGCATGCAGAATAAGTAACTTTCCAGGCATGGGTCTCAAATTTCAAAATCTTAAACAAGAGCAACAATGGCTTCTCCACCAAGGAAACGCAAAGAAGGGGGAATCCAATACTCCTACTTACTCATGAATGCACACACACTCAGCACAGATGGCCCT
Source organism: Oryctolagus cuniculus (assembly GCF_051225735.1). Classification (NCBI taxonomy): domain Eukaryota; kingdom Metazoa; phylum Chordata; class Mammalia; order Lagomorpha; family Leporidae; genus Oryctolagus; species Oryctolagus cuniculus. Next base: position 2,615,802 of record NC_142885.1, on the reverse strand, counting down.
GCCTTTGTCAACTGTTGATTTTTAAGGCACCTCTGTGTGAGAAACAGCCTCACCCATCCAGTCAAGCGATGGAATCTGGAAGTGCACCAAAATTGAGACTGGATTATCTGCCTTCAAAACATCATGCTTGGTAGGCCAGCACATGAGGGGAAGTTTAGTGTGACCTATTTATTACCTAGCATGCAGATCCCTCCCCTGGTTCCTCATTGGCTGAGTTACAGTCTTTGAGTTAGAATCCTCATTGCCTGAGTTACACTTGGCTGAGGTCACAATCTTCCTGGCATTTGTTTCATCTGTTTGCGTAAAAGCTTTCAGGTGCACATAACCTAGCAGTCTTACTTTAAAAAAGTCAATCACGTTTTATTTCAGTGATTTTTTTAAAAAGATAAATGTATTTGAAAGGCAAAGCCACACAATTTGGGGAAAGAATGTGTCTTTGGCCTGCTGATTTACTCCCTAGATCAGCACTGTAGCCTGGGCAGAATCAGGGTAATGCCAGGAGCCCAGAACTCCATCTGGTCCTGCAAATGGTGGCAAATACTCAGTGTTTGAGCCATCATCTGCTGCATCCTGGTTGCGTAGTGGCAAGCTGAATCAGGAACAGAGCAATCTGAATGTTCTAATCTCAAATGCTCAAAAGAGTCAGCTCCAGGCCAATCCACAGCCCGAAGTTGAGAACTATGTGGTATCTCCCACATAGTTCTTCAGCCATCACATACTGCTGTCTGTGAGCTACATCATTGTGAAAAGCAATCTGTAGCCATGGCTGTGACTAGAGCCCAATGCCCTCAGCTACAGGGAGGTGCTTGGTGTCATGAAATTGGCTTTGAGCCCTTCCCAGAAGAACAGACCCAGGTGGGAATTTCTGCTAAGGGAAAAGACCTATCACTTCAACCCAATTCACCTGGCTTCTGCTCAGAAGAAATACAGTGAGAAGGGATTGTGAGCCCTTCTTGCATGTCCGCCTGACCTTCCAAGCAAAGCAATGCAGAGCCTTCTTGCCAAAACTGTTAGCATAAGCTACACAATGGAGACGAAGCCAAACATGGACAGGAGTGCACCTTAAATGAATCATGAGTATCTGACTATGCAGTCAATACAATCCAAACTGAAAACAATGTTGCTCCCTCATGTATCTCTCCTATTAATCTGGCTTTGTGGTAAAGAACTCTCAGAGAAGCATCTTATTCCTTTGGTCAAGAGGTCCCCAACATACACAGCTGTATGGTAAAACTGCCAGTGTGAGAATATGCTTTCTCATAGGATTAATAAAGATGGGAAGCTAGAAATCCCGGGAGATATGTTGGTGCTTTTCACAACTATGACTAGCCTCTGCCTGGATCATGCAAGTCAGATCAAGGGTGTGTTGTTTATGTGACTTTGATATCCCCAAGGTTTTCCAGACCTCACACATTTCACGTAACCAGATGCATTGTTAACTGTTTGTCACCATCTATCAGGCAGCGAGGGTCAACTAACTTACTTAAGTGACATTCCCATGGGCCTCCGTCAACAGTCCCCAGTTAATCACCCCATGAATCCACTTGATGTTTGAGACTGACATCAGCCCTTTATATTATCTCCAGTGTACAATCAATGTGTGGGAAAGTATTAATTGTATACACATATCCTATCCCTTGGTTGAGAGGTATCACAAAAGTCACCCAGGAAACTATTCTACCAAAAAAAAAAAAAAAAACAGCTGATAGGGTTTAAATAGCACTGTGGTTTCAAAGTGTCCATTAAAAGTTCATGGTTTGGGCCGGCGCTGCAGCTTAATATCCTAATCCTCCGCCTGCGGCACCGGCACACCAGGTTCTAGTCCCGTTTAGGGCACCGGATTCTGTCCCAGTTGCTCCTCTTCCAGTCCAGCTCTCTGCTGTGGCCAGGGAGTGCAGTGGAGGATGGCCCAGGTCCTTGAGCCCTGCACCCCATGGGAGACCAGGAGGAATCACCTGGCTCCTGGCTTTGGATCAGCATGGTGTGCCAGCTGCAGCGGCCATTGGAGGGTGAACCAACGGCAAAAGGAAGACCTTTCTCTCTGTCTCTCTCTCACTGTCCACTCTGGCTGTCAAAAAAAAAAAAAGAGTTTCCAACTTACACTTTCATGAAAACAGCTGAAATGGTGGACTTACATTCTGGGAAAAAGAAAAAACGTTCATGGTTTGGAACTTTAATTATTCAACGGGACAGTTTTTGGACATGGCACCTAGTAGGAAGTGTGTCAGTTATAGAAGTGGAGCCTCAATAATTGAATTAAGGTCTTTTCCCCAAGAGGGAGCTCTTGTTCTTACAGAACTAAATTTGCAAGTGTGAGCCAGGCGTGACGAGCCTGCTTCACACCAGCAGAAGCCAATTCATCCGGAAGTCATTAAAGATATTTGAGAAGCATCACCAGCAACAGCAGACACACAACTGTTGTGTTGGTTATTTGCTCGAGTGGTACTGTATTTATTTCCTGTGTGCTCCATTCAAAATCTCTCTTTTTTTGAAGATTTATTTATTTATTTGAAATTCAGAGTTACATAGAGAGAGGAGAGGGGGAGAGAGAGAGAGAGAGAGAGATGTCTTCCAACCACTGGTTCACTCCCCAATTGGCCGCAATGGCTGGAACTGCACTGATCCAAAGCCAGGAGCCAGGAGCTTCTTCCTGGTCTCCCACATGGGTGCAGGGGCCCAAGGACTTGGGCCATCTTCTACTGCTTTCCCAGGCCATAGCAGAGAGCTGGATTGGAAGTGGAGCAACCAGATATTGAATTGGTGCCCTTAAGGGATGCCGGTGCTTCAGGCCAGGACATTAGCCCACTGTGTCACAGTGCCAGCCCCTCCAAAATCTCTTTACACTCTGTTGATTGAACCAGTTGTAGAAGTGTCTCATTTTAATTAAATTTGAGCTTAGAAAACTAATTTGATGACAATGCAATTTCTGTCTACCGAGTATATTTTCATAAATCTCTTAGAAAGATAAGCTTAAATCCTCTCCTCTGTTTCAAACATAATATTCTTATTTGACTTTAATGTCAACTACTGCTATAGCAGCAGTGTCCAAGTCATATTCATAAACAAGGAAAACAGAAAGATGCTGAAATGATGGGCTTGTTGTGATGTAATCTGGTTTAAAAAGTATTCTTGGCCGGCGCTGTGGCTCAATAGGCTAATCCTCCACCTGCGGCGCCAGCACACCAGGTTCTAGTCCTGGTCAGAATGCTGGATTCTGTCCTGGTTGCTCCTCTTCCAGGCCAGCTCTCTGCTGTGCTCCGGGAGTGCAGAGGAGGATAGCCCAAGTCCTTGGGCCCTGCACCCACACGGGAGACCAGGAGAAGCACCTGGCTCCTGGCTTTGGATCAGTGCAGCAGCCACTGGAGGGTGAACCAATGGAAAAAGGAAGACCTTTCTCTCTGTCTTTCTCACTGTCCACTCTGCCTGTCCAAAAAAAAAGCATTCTTAAAATCAAGCCTATTCCTTTGTACTTTGACAAGATTATGTTAAAAATTACTACATCTATATTCTCTTCTGGATTCAAGATGGTATTCAGAGTTTATTAAAATTTATAAATCTCAGGCAGAATTTTAGAGTTTGAAAGAACCTCAGGGTTTTCTATTATCAGTTCATCAGTATCTTTTTTTTATCTTTTATTTAATGAATATAAATTTCCAAAGTACGACTCATGGGTTACAATGGCTCCCCCCCATACCATCCCTCCCACACACAACCCTCCCCTTTCCCACTCCCTCTCCCCTTCCATTACATCAAGATTCATTTTCTATTATCTTAATATACAGAAGATCAGCTTAGTATACCTTAAGTAAGGATTTCAACAGTTTGCTCCCACACAGAAACATAAAGTGAAAAATAATAGATGATTTTTTTTAAATGATGATGAAATCAGATCAGACCTATTGTCATGTTTAATCCCAGTGAGAGTCAAGTTGGGAATTGATAATTTTTTTTTTTAAATCTTAGAAAATTTATATGTGATTAGGTCAGCAAATACTGAAAGGAAATTATTTATAAATGCTTTTAAAATGCAACATTAATTATGAGAGATTTTTACTTTGGTTCTGAAATATGTTTCTTTAAAACTTTAGCACCTTCTGAACTTCAAGGCTTTCTGCCTCGTCCCCGTTTTATGGTTCCTTTTTTTTTTTATCTTTTATTTAGTGAATATAAATTTCCAAAGTACGACTCATGTGTTACAATGGCTTCCCCCCCATACCGTCCCTCCCACCCACAACCCTCCCCTTTCCCACTCCCTCTCCCCTTCCATTCACATCAAGATTCATTTTCGATTATCTTAATATACAGAAGATCAGCTTAGTATACCTTAAGTAAGTATTTCAACAGTTTGCTCCCACACAGAAACATAAAGTGAAAAATAATAGATGATTTTTTTTAAATGATGATGAAATCAGATCAGACCTATTGTCATGTTTAATCCCAGTGAGAGTCAAGTTGGGAATTGATAATTTCTTTCTTTCTTTTTTTTTTTTTTTTTTTTTACAGAGGATCAGTTTAGTGTACATTAAGTAAAGATTTCAGTCGTTTGCACCCCCATAGAAACACAAAGTGAAATATACTGTTTGAGTACTCGTTATAGCATTAAGCCTCAGTGTACAGCACGTTAAGGACAGAGATCCTACATGAGGAGTAAGTGCACAGTGACTCCTGTTGTTGACTTTACCAATTGACACTCCTGTTTATGGCATCAGTAATCTCCCTATGCACCAGTTATGAGTTTCCAAGGCTATGGAAGCCCCTTGAGTTCTCCGACTCTTATCTTGTTTAGACACGGTCATAGTCAAAGTGGAGGTTCTCTCCTCCCTTCAGAGAAAGGCACCTCCCTCTTTGAAGACCTGTTCTTTCCACTGGGATCTCACTCACAGAGATCTTTTTGCCAGAGTGTCTTGGCTTTCCATGCCTGAAATACTCTCATGGGCTTTTCAGCCAGATCCGAATGCCTTTAGGGCTGATTCTGAGGCCAGAGTGCTATTTAGGACATCCGCCATTCTATGAGTCTGCTGAGTATCTCACTTCCCATGTTGGATCATTCTCCCCTTTATTCTATCGGTTAGTGTTAGCAGATACTAGACTTGTTTATGTGCTCCCTTTGACTCTTAGTCCTTTCATTATGATCAATTGTGAACTGAAATTGATCACTTGGAATAGTGAGATGGCATTGGCACATGCCACCTTGATGGGATTGAACTGGAATCCCCTGGTATGTTTCCAACTCTACCAATTGGGGCAAGTCAGCTTGAGCATGTCCCAAATTATACATCTCTTCCCTCTCTTATTCCCACTCTTATGTTTAACAGGGATCACATTTCAGTTAATTTTCAACACTTAAGAATAACTGTGTGATAATTACAGAATTAAACCAGTCATATTAAGTAGAACAGACAAAAAAAATACTAAGAGGGATAATGTATTAAGTTGTCCATTAACAGGGCTATGCTGATCAAGTCACCATTTCTCATAGTGTCCATTTCACTTCAGGAGGTTTCCTTTTTGGTGTTCAGTCAGTTGTCACCGATCAGGGAGAACATATGGTATTTGTCCCTTTGGGACTGGCTACTTCAAACAGCATGATGTGTTCCAGATTCCTCCATTTTGTTGCAAATGACTGGATTTCATTGTTTCTTACTCGGTATAGTATTCTAAAAAATACATATCCCATAATTTCTTTATCCAGTCTACCGTTGATGGGCATTTAGGTTGGTTCCAGGTCTTGGCTATTGTGAATTGTGCTGCGATAAACATTAGGCTGCAGACTGCTTTTTTGTTTGTCAATTTAAACTCCTTTTGGTAAATTCCAAGGAGTGGGATGGCTGGGTCGAACGGTAGGGTTATATTCAGGTTTCTGAGGAATCTCCAGACTGATTTCCATAGTGGCTTGACCAGTTTGCATTCCCACCAACAGTGGGTTAGTGTCCCTTTTTCCCCACATCCTCGCCAGCATCTGTTGTTGGTAGATTTCTGTATGTGAGCCATTCTAACCGGGGTGAGGTGAAACCTCATTGTGGTTTTGATTTGCATTTCCCTGATTGCTAGTGACCTTGAACATTTTTTCATGTGTCTGTTGGCCATTTGGATTTCCTCTTTTGAAAAATGTCTATTGAAGTCCTTGGCCCATCTCTTAATTGGGTTGTTGGTTTTGTTTTTGTGGAGTTTCTTGATCTCTTTGTAGATTCTGGTTATTAACCCTTTATCTGTTGCATAGTTTGCAAATATTTTTTCCCATTCTGTCAGTTGTCTCTTCACTTTCCTGGCTGTTTCTTTTGCAGTACAGAAACTTCTCAATTTGATGCAATCCCAATAGTTGATTTTGGCTTTGACTGCCTGTGCCTCCCGGGTCTTTTCCAGAAATTCTTTGCCTGTGCCAATATCTTGAAGGGTTTCTCCAATGTTCTCTAATAACTTAATGGTGTCAGGTCATAGATTTAGGTCTTTAATCCACGTTGAGTGGATTTTTGTGTAAGGTGTAAGGTAGGGGTCTTGCTTCATGATTCTGCACGTGGAAATCCAATTTTCCCAGCACCATTTATTGAATAGACTGTCCTTGCTCCAGGAATTAGTTTTAGATCCTTGATCAAATATAAGTTGGCTGTAGATGTTTGGATTGATTTCTGGTGTTTCAATTCTGTTCCATTGGTCTATCCATCTGTTTCTGTACCAGTACCATGCTGTTTTGATTACAACTGCCCTGTAGTATGTCCTGAAATCTGGTATTGTGATGCCTCCAGCTTTGTTTTTGTTGTACAAGATTGCTTTAGCTATTCGAGGTCTCTTGTGCCTCCATATGAATTTCAGCATCATTTTTTCTAGATCTGAGAAGAAGGTCTTTGGTATCTTGATTGGGATTGCATTGAATCTATAAATTGCTTTTGGGAGAATGGACATTTTGATGATGTTGATTCTTCCCATCCATGAGCATGGAAGATTTTTCCATTTCTTGGTATCCTCTTCTATTTCTTTCTTTAAGATTTTGTAATTTTCATCGTAGAGATCTTGAACGTCCTTGGTTCAGTTGATTCCAAGGTATTTGATTGTTTTTGTAGCTATTGTGAATGGGATTGATCTTAGCAGTTCTTTCTCAGTCATGGCATTGCTTGTGTATACAAAGGCTGTTGATTTTTGTGCATTGATTTTATATCCTGCCACTTTGCCAAACTCCTCTATGAGTTCCAATAGTCTCTTAGTAGAGTTCTTTGGATCCTCTAAGTACAGAATCATATCGTCTGCAAAGAGGGATAGTTTGACTTCTTCCTTCTTGATTTGTATTCCTTTGATTTCTTTTTCTTGTCTGATGGCTCTGGCTAAAACTTCCAGAACTATGTTAAATAGCAGTGGTGAGAGTGGGCATCCCTGCCTGGTGCCAGATTTCAGTGGAAATGCTTCCAACTTTTCCCCATTCAATAGGATGCTGGCTGTGGGTTTTTTATAAATTGCTTTGATTATATTGAGGAATGTTCCTTCTATACCCAATTTGCTTAGAGTTTTCATCATGAAAGGGTGTTGAATTTTATCAAATGCTTTCTCTGCATCAATTGAGATAATCATATGGTTTTTCTTTTGCAGTCTGTTAATGTGGTGAATCACATTGATTGATTTGCGAATGTTGAACCATCCCTGCATACCAGGGATGAATCCCACTTGGTCTGGGTGGATGATTTTCCTGATGTGTTGTTGTACTCTATTGGCCAGAATTTTATTGAGGATTTTTGCGTCTATGTTCATCAGGGATATTGGTCTGTAATTTTCTTTCAGTGCTGCATCTTTCTCTGGCTTAGGGATTAAGGTGATGCTGGCTTCATAGAAAGAATTTGGGAGGATTCCCTCTTTTTCGATTGTTCTGAATAGTTTGAGAAGAATTGGAGTTAGTTCTTCTTTAAATGTCTGGTAGAATTCAACAGTGAATCCATCTGGTCCTGGGCTTTTCTTTGTTGGGAGGGCCTTTATTACTGTTTCAATTTCTGTTTCAGTTATGTGTCTATTTAGGTTTTCTATGTTTTCATGGTTCAATTTTGGTAGATTGCATGTGTCCAGGAATCTATCCATTTCTGATAGGTTTTCCTGTTTGCTGGCATACAGGTCCTTGTAGTAATTTCTGATGATTCTTTTTATTTCTGTGGTGTCTGTTGTTATGTTTCCTTTTTCATCTCTGATTTTATTGATTTGGGTCTTTTCTCTTCTTTTTTTTAGTTAGTTGGGCCAATGGGGTGTCAATTTTCTTTATTTTTTCAAAAAACCAGCTTCTCGCTTGGCTGATTTTTTGTAATGTTTTTTTGGATTCAATCCTGTTAATTTCTTCTCTGGTTTTAATTATTTCTCTTCTCCTACTAGATTTGGGTTTGGTTTGCTGCAGTTTTTCTAGGTCCTTGAGGTGCGCTGAAAGCTCATTTATTTGGTGCCTTTCCAATTTCTTGATATAGGCACCTATTGCTATAAATTTGCCTCTCAATACTGCTTTTGCTGTATCCCATAAGTTTTGATATGTTGTGTTGTTGTCTTCATTTACTTCCAGAAAGTTTTTGATTTCTCTTTTGATTTCTTGAATGACCCAGTGTTCATTCATGAGCATGTTGTTCAGTCTCCATGTGTTTGCATACTTTCTGGGGTTTCCTGAGTTGCTAATTTCCAGCTTCATTCCGCTGTGGTCTGAGAAGCTGCATAGTATGATTCTAATTCTTTTAAATTTGCTGAGACTTGCTTTATGGTCTAGTATGTGATCAATCCTAGAGAAGGTTCCATGCACTGCTGAGAAGAATGTGAAGTCTGTAGATGTAGGGTTGAAAGTTCTGTAGATATCTGTTAGATCCATTTGGGCAATAGTGTCAATTAAATCTGCTGTTTCCTTGTTGATCTTCTGTCTGGATGATCTGTCTATTTCTGAGAGTGGAGTATTGAAGTCCCCCAGTACTATTGTATTGGAATCTAAATCTCCCTTTAAGTCCCTTAACATATCTTTTAAATAGACCGGTGCCCTGTAATTAGGTGCATATACATTTATAATAGTTACATCTTCCTGTTGAATTGAACCCTTAATCATTATATAGTGTCCCTCTTTGTCTCTCTTAACAGTTTTCGTATTAAAGTTTATTTTGTCTGATATTAATATGGCTACACCTGCTTTTTTTGGTTTCTGTTGGCATGGAATATCTTTTTCCAACCTTTCACTTTCAGTCTGCATGCCTCTTTGTTAGAGAGATGTGTTTCTTGTAGGCAACAAATAGTTGGGTTGTGTTCTGTGAGCCAGTCAGCCAAACGGTGTCTTTTAACTGAAGAATTTAGACCATTAATGTTCAATGTAACTATTGATACGTAGTGACTTTGCCCTGCCATTTTCCCGGAAATATTTTCTAGTATATGCTTTGAGCTTCCCATGCTCTTTTACTGGTAGGTGTTCTTCCTTTCCCTTCTTTCATATTGATGGCCGTGTTTCTGTGTTTATGAGTGTAGCACATCTTTAAGTATCTTTTGCAGGGCTGGACAAGTGGCCACAAAGTCTTTCAATTTCTGTTTGCTATGAAAGGTCTTTATTTCACCTTCATTCACAAATGAGAGCTTGGCAGGATATAATATTCTGGGCTGGCAATTTTTCTCTCTTAGCACCTGGGCTATGTCTCGCCATTCCCTCCTAGCCTGTAGTGTTTCTGATGAGAAGTCTGCTGTGAGTCTGATTGGAGATCCTCTGAGAGTAATCTGACGTTTCTCTCTTGCACATTTTAGGATCTTTTCTTTATGTTTCACTGTGGTAAGTTTAATTACCACGTGTCGTGGTGAGGATCTCTTTTGGTCATGTTTATTGGGGGTTCTATGAGCTTCCTGTACTAGGATATCTCTGTCCTTCTGCAAACCTGGAAAGTTCTCTTCTAGTATCTCACTAAAAAGGCCTTCCAATCCTTTCTCTTTCTCCATGCCTTCAGGAACTCCTAGAACTCGAATGTTGGTTTTTTTAATAGTATCCTGTAGATTCCCAACAATATTTTTTAGGTTTCTAATTTCCTCTTCTTTTCTTTGGTTTGACTGTATGTTTTCCTGTGCTCTATCTTCTAAGTCCGATATTCTCTCTTCTGCTTCACCCATTCTGTTTTTAAGGCTTTCTAATGTGTTTGTCATTTGATCTATTGAGCGCTTCATTTCATTTTGATTTCTCTTCACTATAACACTTTCCTGTTCTACTAGTTTCTGAGTTTCATTTTGACTCTTCCTTAAAATTTCATTTTCACGAGAGAGATTTTCAATCTTGTCCATTAAGGATTTCTGTAGTTCAAGGATTTGCTTTTGAAAACTTCTAAATGTTCTTATCATAAATTTTTTGAAATCCATATCTTGCATTTCTTCTATCTCATCATCTTCATAATCTTGGCTTTGGGTGTTTTGTTTATTTGGAGGCATCATAGTGTCATCGTTGATCTTGCTCCCTCTATTTCTGTGTTTGTTACTCGGCATAGTTAATTCTTCTTGCATCACTGTGCGTTTTTTTTATACTGTGTCCGTGTTAAGTGGACTGCCTGCTGTTGGAGGAGCCTTGGAGGCTTGAGATGGGTGCGGCCTGAGAGCTCTGCCTGGTTCTTCCTGGTTAAGGGTGTGCAAAGGTGACACCCTCAGGTTATGCGTGGTAAATTTCTCTCTTTTTATTTATTTATGTATTTTATTTATTCAGGGGGTAAGTAACACCGCATGGCACGGCCGTGCAGAATTGATGGTATTTAGCTTCCAGTCTTTGGCTCCTCTGGACTCCCACTGGGTTGCCTAGGCTACTGAATTGTAGTGACTCAGTTCCTTAGCTCTCCCCCATTGATATGTAAATCCAGAGAGGAGGCCTGCTCTTTGTCTCTTGGGAATTCTTCAAGCCTTGCAGCCTTGTAACCTTTGCAAGGTTAGGGGGAAGAGAAACCCCGAAGCTTTTTTTTTCCTTCTTTCCGGTAGTGAGTTTGCTGCACTTTCCGGCCCCCCTCTAGATTCTGACCTCCGTTTCCCCACCAATGTCTCAGGTTATTGAGCTCACCTCCCCTTCCAGCGCCGATGTGTGGACTCGGTGCCCTGAGCGTCCCAAGTCTCCCCGCTGTTGTCTGTGTGGCGTGCACTCCCCTTGGAGCACTGGCGTGCCGACCCTGGGGCTTCCGCGGCTCGGTCCCGCGACTTGGCTTCCGCGCGGTGGGCGACCTTGTTCTCCCAGTAGGTCCTCTGATTCATCCAGAAGGGTTTCCCCTGCAATATTTTCCTGGTTCTTTTTTTCTGCGGCTACTGTAACTCCCCTTTTATTAAACTAAATTTTCCCAGACTATCGGTGCGCGCCCTCACTATTCCGCCATCTTGAGTTCATCAGTATCTTAGGGACAAATTACAAAGCTTCAGAGAAATGGCTGTGACTTGCTCAGGGTTCCCCAGCAGTAATGGAAACATGGCAGGGACAAGGCTAGAACAAGGTCTTGTGGGTGTTTGGGGGTTTTTTAATGTATTTTTTGAGAGGCAGAGAAAACAAGCTCCTGTCTGCTAATCCAACTTCTCAAATGCCAGAAATTACCAGGTCTGGGCCAGGCTGAAACTGAGAGCCAAGAACTCCATCCAGGTCCTCCCTGTGGGTAGCAGGAACCTAACTACTTGACCCATGACCTGCTGCCTCCAAGGGTGCACATTAGCAGGAAGCTAGAATCTGAAGCTGTGCCTGGACTTGAACCCAGACGTTCCAATATGGAATATGGGCATCCCAACCACGGTGTTAACCAGTAGGCCTGTCCTGGACCAAGGCTTGCTAGTTCCACACTCTGTTTGCTCCATCTAAAGTGTCTGGATTGCAGTCACAGCCTTCTATGCCATTGCTCTATGCTCCAGATTCTTCCTACCTCTGTAAATCCTTTATAAATGCTACCAGCCAGCTCTCCCATGTGTTTTCATCAAGGTATTCTCTGGTTGAGAAACCCACAAGGATGGTGTAGATTTGCAGCATTACAAATTTTCTATATCAAGTACAAGTTGGCTATTTTTTCCCCTGGTTTTGAGTTCTTCTTTGCTAAAACAAGTTCCTTTACCTCTGTGAGCCTCAGTCTTCTCACCCACAAAGTGAAGATAATGATGCCTGCACCTTGGGGATGATCTGAGAATGGAGTGAGGGGCTGTGTGGATGATGATGGAAAACACTTACCTCATGCCTGCTTCCAATAGCCCACACTGGCTCTGCTCATTTCTCTCTTGGGTTCCAGATAAATACGAATTGGAATTATTCATCTGAAACAAAACAAAAACAAAATGTCAAACATGCACCTGCAATGGCCTCTCCACCAAGGAAACACCCAGCAGGGGGAATCCAATGCTCCTACTTCCTCAGGAGCATCTGGGACATTTCCCCTCCTTTCTCCACATTCAGAGATCCCTAGTATCTCTTTCAGAAGCATTCATGGTTCAGGGCATCATATGGCTCATGTGCAAATGTGAAACAGTGCTTCTTGGAATCATTTGTCATCCCTAAGTTATATGCCAACCAGCCCTGTTACAATGAACCTTTGCTGAAGAAGGCAAGCAGATAATGGTTCCTATGCTCAAATTTTGTGACATACCCAGAATGGTGAGAGGGATTATCACCAGGAAAATGCAATGGTTGTCAGCTGTGTCAACTGGGGTGAGGTCTTTCACTTCCCTGCCCCTAAGTTCTCTCACGTGTTCTATGAAGGGAGGGGGTGCCCTCTTGATCAGACTGTTCAGTCCTGTTGCTCTATTCAAGCCTCACCAGGAAGGGCAATTTCCTTTACAAATTCTAGCTGTTCAGATGTTACACCTACCCAGAAATTCCCACATAGACACATCGAGAATGAGGCTGGGCCAAATGTATGGGCAGTTGGTGGTTCAGGCCAGTTATTATATAAAATTAACGTTCATACTATGAGCACACAGAAAATAAAACTCCAAGATTAAGGGAGGATTTTGGCATTCATAGGCATAACCTTAGATAAGCAAAGACAGGCAGGAGGAGGAAGAAGGGTTAGGAAGGGGAGAACAGGTTCACAAGGGAGCTGAGGGAAGGATTTTACTAGGGAGCAGGAAAATGATGAGGCTGGAAAGGTGAATAGCCAAAGACAAACAGTCCCATAGGGTCAAGCAGAAAGTGTAAAACTCTAGAGTGAGAGAGCAGTATCCTAATACCTGAGCCCTTGTGGTTCAGGCTATCCAGCAGCTCATGTGCAAATGTGACACACACCATTTCTTAGGATCATTTTTCCTCCCAGTGTATATGCCAACTGACTCTGGTGTGATAAACTTTTGGTGAAGGAGGAAAGAAGACAATGGTTCACATTTTATAAGATGAGAAACAACATGTTGTGAGGATCTGACCATCTAGAGAACACCATGCCTGCCAGCTGTGTCACTTGTGGCCATGGCTTTCACCACCCTGACCTGTAGTTCCCTCAAATGTTGCATGAAGCAGGTACATGATCTGGATTCACCTTGACTGTTCATTGTTCCAGAGAAAAAGTTTCAGAAGAAGCTTATAATGACACATTGTTCTGCATGAGGAAGGGATTCGGGCTGGCCATTGGGAACCCCTGAAATTGGCACTCTAGCTACCTCCCAAAGCATTTTAAAAAAGTGTGATGTATGAAGAACCCCAGGACCAGTGCACATTCAAGCATAGTGGCCATGTGTTCATTGTTAGAAGTAAAGTTGGAGAATCCAGATGACTGCGCACAAAGACAAAAGATCAAGGTAACTCTGGGAAATCCCTGTAGCTCTGAAGGTGTTTCCTGAATGTAGAGAGGGAACAAAGTTTAATGCCACCATGAAAACCAACTACACCACGGCCTTCCTCAGCTCCTGCTCTATTTGAGAGGATGGTGAATCAAGGATGGTTTTATAGTTGTCCATCCTTTCCTTTTATTTCTTATTACAATTAAAAGAGAAATACATAAACATAATTAGAAATAAGCATGTTCATGCACAGAAGTTATAATAATGTTATCTTTGACCAAGAAATAAAAGGTTGGACTGAGGTGTATAGGAACATTGTCTTTGTGTGCTATTGCAGGTGGCATCAACTCAGGCTAAGTGGCTATGTATTCAGAATGTTATATATAATATACATTTGAGATTTTTTACATATTTGGGGCATGCATCCTTACTGGTGCATTAACTAACAGGCCCAATTACAACCCCATATTGTCTTCTTGACCCAGTAATTTTCCTCAAAATATTGTTCTTCTTTGTCTCCTATATTAATCTTGCCAAGGTAAGTATTGGTAATAAGAACAAAAGTATCCTAAACATGTACAAATAGGAAAATGAGAAGGGAATCAAAAGTGTTCACTACAAAATTCAAGGAAATGAAGAAAATGCTTTGTGGGTTGAAATGAGATAAAAATAGTCTGAGAACAAAAAGCAAATGTAAAATTTCAGAAGTAATGTCATAATTATTCCAATATAAATAGTGTCAACACTCTAATGAAAAAGCAGATATCAGAATGCTTTAAAACTAAACCCAACCATACACTGTCTACATAAAATCACTGTAGATTCAATAGAAAGGAGGTTCAAAGTGATGGACAGAAAAGGAAATGTAGAATTGTATCATAGGTAAAAATCCAACTGGTGTGGTTATACTACCATCAGACAATTATATGAGAGACAAAAATCATTGTAGGAGACAAAAAGGACATTACATATTGATACAAATTACTGTGTTAAGAACATATAGGTTCTGGGAGAAGATGGTGGAATAGGGAGGGAGCACATCGAAGGTCCAGTAAGGGAAGTTTCAAAGAGGGGTGAGAATTTGTAGTTTTTAAGGAACGAGAAGCCCTTCTTGAAACTGGGGAGATAGGGTGGACACGCGAAGAGGACGTGGACGCCTGAGGCGCAGGACATCAGCAGGAGTGTGTACACACCAGCGCTGGAAGCCGAGGTGAGATGGGGCACTCGCCCAGCACTGCGGCACAGCCACCGCCACCCCTCCCCCAACCCACCCTGGGATGGACACTGAGACACACACGACTGAGTGGGGGAGGAAATAGAAAATGGAACAGAGTGGCGCCTGCAGAAAGAGTGTGCAATCCAGGGGTACTAATTGAGAGACTGAGTAAGCCAGTATCTCTTGGCGCCTCCTCGGAGCTGCAGTGGGTGGGAAGTAGCCATTTTGTCTGTTTACATTCGGGCTTAAAGGAGAACTGTCTTTGCCTCCACACTAACCTTCAGAGGCGGAGCCCAAAGGTGGAGCAGAGCAACAGGACACTTCTTGCTCACGGGAGGGCAGCTCAAGGCCCTGACGCCCACCTATTCAAGTTACAATAAAAAAAAAAAGAACTGAGAAGCGCCTGAAGGGGGAAAAAGGGCAGCATCCAGAGCTGCAGTGGGCAGAGAGCAGTCATCCTGTCTGTTTACATTCGGGCTGTGTAGAGCAGCCTGCTTACACTGGATATTGGTAGAGACCCACAGCAGCCTATAGAAGAGGGAAATCAACCTGAAAAACCACCCAGACCGAATGCCAAAAACAAAACAAAAACCCACAATAAGAATATAGAAGAACATATAAACTTGCCAATGGAGCAGGCTAAACCAACCATAACAGAGGCAGAAGAAGAAGAAGTTGAAAACATGCTAGAAAAAGAATTCAGAAAATTAATAATCAGAATACTTAGAAATAATGAGAAACAGTGTCAAGAGCTGAATGAAAAACAAGCCCAAGGATTAGAGATCCTAAAGAGAAGCCAGAATGAGATTCTAGAACTGAAAAACTCAATTGACCATATAAAAAAACACTGGAATCCCTCGGAAATCAAACAGATGAAATAGAAGACTGAATATCAGAATTCGAAGACAAACTTCCAGAAATAATACAGTCAGTTCAAACGCAGGAAGAAGAAATTAAAAAATTAAAAAATACGGTCAGAGACCTACAAGATTCAATCAAATAGTGTAATGTTCCGATAATAGGAGTCCCTGAGGGGGTGGAAAGAGAGAATGGATTGGACGGTGTCTTCAACAAAATAATATCAGAAAACTTCAAACAAAGGCAGCTGGATAACAACACACAAATACAACAGATAGCCAGGACTCCGAACAGAGTAGACCAGAAGAGAAATTCACCACAACACATTGTGGCAACACTCAGTTCAGTGACACACAAAGAACAAATCCTAAAATGTGCCAAAGAAAAGCGACAAATCACATTCAGGGGTAAGTCAATCAGACTCACCCCAGACTTCTCATTGCAAACACTACAGGCAAGGAGACAATGGCATGATATATTTCAAGTTTTAAAAGACAAACAATGCCAACCTAGAATACTATATCCTGCAAAGCTATCATTTATGAATGAAGGGGAAATAAAGATCTTCCACGACAAACAGAAACTGAAAGAATTTGTATCCACGCGTCCAACCCTACAACACTTGCTCAAAGCGTGCTGCACACAGAAATACAAAAACAAGAACTTCACTACAAAAAAAAGTGAATGTAGAGTAACCCACAAACAAAGTTCAAAATACATAAACAGCTCGTTTCAGGAAACATGAAGGGGAAAAGACAGTACTTAACAGTAATCACATTGAATGTGAATGGTCTTAATTCCACGACAAAGAGACATACATAGACTAGCTGATTGGATAAAGAAAGAGAATCCATCTATATGCTGCCTTCAGGAGACACACCTTATCAGCAAAGATGCATGAAGACTGAAAGTGAAAGGATGGAAAAAGATACTCCAAGCTAACGGAAATCAAAAAAGAGCTGGTGTGGCCATCCTAATATCAGACAAAATAGACTTTAACATAAAAACTATTAAAAGAGACAGAGAAGGGCACTATATAATGATTAAAGGATCTATCCAACAGGAAGACATTACTATTATAAATATATACGCACCTAATTACAGGGTGCCTGGCTACCTGAAAGAATTACTAAAGGATTTAAAGGGAGATATAGACTCAAATACAATAGTAACAGGGGACTTCAACACCCCACTCTCACCAATGGACAGATCAACCAGACAGAAATTCAACAAGGAAACAACTGAGCTAATTGACGCCATAGACCAAATAGACCTAATAGATATCTTTAGAACCTTCCACCCCACAGACACAGAGTTCACGTATTTCTCCCCAGTACATGGAACATTCTCTAGGATTGACCATATACTAGGCCATAAAGGGAGCCTCAACAAATTCAAAAAAACTATACCATGTAGCTTCTCAGACCATAGCACAGTGAAACTTCAAATCAACAACCCAAGAATCTCTACACCATATGCAAATATATGGAGAATGGACGACATGATCCTAAATGAACAGTGGGTCATTGAAGAAATTAAAAGAGAAATCAAAAGATTTCCAGAAACAAATGAAAATGATAACACAACCTATCAAAACCTGTGGGACACAGCAAAAGCAGTGCTAAGAGGAAAGTTTATAGCAATTAGTGCCTACATCAAGAAGCTGGAAAGGAACCAAACAAATGAACTCTCCATGCACCTCAAGGATTTAGAAAAACAGCAGAAAATCAAGCCCAAATCCAAAAGGAGGAAAGAAATACTAAAGATCAGAGAAGAAATAAACAGAATTGAAACCAAAAAAAAAAAAAAATACAAAAGATCAACAAAACCAGGAGCTGGTTCTTTGAAAAAAAATAAAGAAAATTGACACACCATTGGCCCAACTAACCAAAAAAAGGAGAGAGAAGACCCAAATCTGTAAAATCAATGATAGTAATGGAAATGTAACAACAGACACAACAAAAATTAAAAGATTCATCAGAAACTACTACAAAGAGATGTATGCTAACAAATTGGGGAACCTGGAAGAAATGGATAGATTCCTGGACAAATGCAACCTTCCTAAACTGAGCTGTGAAGATATAGAAAATCTAAACAGACCCACAACCATGGAAGAAATTGAATCAGTAATAAACGCACTACCGAAAAAGAAGAGCCCAGGACCGGATGGCTTCACTGCCGAATTTTACCAGACATTTAGAAAACAACTAACCCCAGTTCTTCTCAAATTATTCAAAACGATCAAAAGAGAGGGAATCCTTCCAAATTCTTTCTATGAAGCCAATATCACCTTAATTCCTAAGCCCAGAAAAGACACAACAGAGAAAGAAAACTACAGACCTATCCCCCTGATGAACATAGATGCAAAAATACTCAACAAAATTCTGGCAAACCGAATCCAACTACACATCAGAAAGATCATTCATCCGGTCCAAGTGGGATTTATCCCTGGTATGCAGGGATGGTTCAATATTCAAAAGTCAATCAATGTAATACATCACATTAATAAATTGAAAAACAAAAACCATATGGTTATCTTAATAGATGCAGGGAAAGCATTTGACAAAATACAACACCCTTTCATGATGAAAACCCTAATCAAATTGGGGTTAGAAGGAACATTCCTGAACATAATTAAGGCAGTCTATGATAAACCAAAGGCCAGCATCATATTGAATGGGGATAAGTTGGAGGCATTTCCATTGAAAACTGGCACCAGACAGGGATGCCCGCTCTCACCATTGCTATTCAATATAGTCCTAGAAGTGTTAGCCAGAGCCATCAGGCAAGAAAAAAGGATACAATTAAAGGGATACAAATGGGAAAGGAGGAAGTTAAACTATCCCTATTTGCAGATGACATGATACTATATATAGGGGACCCGATAAACTCCTGTAAGAGACTACTGGAACTCATAGAAGAGTTTGGTAAAGTAGCAGGATACAAAGTCAACGCTCAGAAATCAACAGCCTTTGTATACACAGACAATGCCAGGGCCAAGGAAGAACTACTAAGATCAATCCCATTCATGATAACCACAAAAACAATAAAGTACCTTGGAATAAACCTAACCAAGGAGGTCAAAGACCTCTGTGATGGAAATTACAAAACACTAAAGAAAGAAATAGAAGACGACACAAAAAATGGAAAAACCTGCCATGCTCATGGATGGGAAGAATCAATATCATCAAAATGTCCATTCTCCCAAAAGCAATTTACAAGTTCAATGCAATACCAATCAAAATACCAAAGTCATTCTTCAAAGACCTAGAAAAAATGATGCTGAAATTCATATGGAGAAACATGAGACCCAGAATAGCTAAAGCAATCCTTTACAATAAAAACAAGGCTGGAGGCATCACAATTCCAGACTTCAAGGCATACTACAGGGCAGTTGTAATCAAAACAGCCTGGTACTGGTACAGAAACAGATGGATAGACCAATGGAACAGAATAGAAACACCGGAGATCAATCCAAACATCTATAACCAACTCATATTCGACAAAGGACCTAAAACCAACCCCTGGAACAAGGACAGCCTCTTCAACAAATGGTGCTGGGAAAACTGGATGTCCACATGTCACAGTATGAAGCAAGACTTCTACCTTAAACCTTATACAAAAATCCACTCAACATGGATCAAAGAACTAGAGATGCACCACAATACCATGAAACTAATTGAGAGCATAGGAGAAACCCTTCAGGATATTGGAATAGGCGAAGAATTCCTGGAGAAGACCCCACAGGCACGGGTAATCAAAGATAAAATAAACAAATGGGATTACCTCAAATTGAAGAGTTTCTTAACAGCAAAGGAAACAGTCAGGAAAGCAAAGAGGCAACCAACAGAATGGGAGACGTTATTCACAAACCACACAACAGATAAAGGATTAACAACTAGAATCTACACGATGATCAAAAAACACCACAGAATTAAAGCAAACAACCCAATAAAAAATGGGCCAAGGACCTTAACAGACATTTTTTCAAAAGAGGAAATCCAAATGGCCAACAGACACATGAAAAAATGCTCAGGATCCCTAGCCATCAGGGAAATGCAGATCAAAACCACAATGAGATTCCACTTCACTCCGGTTAGATTGGCTTACATACAGAAATCAACCAACAACAGATGCTGGCGAGGATGTGGGGAAAAAGGGACACTAATCCACTGTTGGTGGGAATGCAAACTGGTAAAGCCACTATGGAAGACAGTCTGGAGAATCCTCAGAAACCTGAATACAGCACTACCACAGGACCCAGCCATCCCACTCCTTGGAGTATACCCAAATGGAATTAAAGGGGTGAAAAAAGCCATTTGCACCTCAACATTTGTTGCAGCTCAATTCACAATAGCTAAGACATGGAATCAACCTAAATGTCCATCACCGGATGACTGGATAAAGAAACTATGGGATATGTACTCTATGGAACACTATACAGCAGTAAAAAACAATGAAATCCGGGCATTTACAAAAAAATGGAGGAAGCTGGAAAACATCATGCTGAGTGAAATAAGCCAGTCCAAAAGGGACAAATATCACATGTTCTCCCTGATCGATGGCAACTAAACGAGCACCTAAATGATACCCATTGAAGTGAAATGGACACTGTGAGAGACAATGACATGAGCAGCCCTTGTCTAGACTGTTGAGGAACAACTTACTATTTTGTTTCCTTTAGTATTTTTGTTGTTGTTGTTGTTGTTGTTGTTGTTGCTCCGTTTGCTCTACACAAGACCACTGGTTGAACTCTGTGATCAATGCACAACCATTCTTAAGCATTTAAAAATTAACAGAAAATTGATCTCTGTGAAACATAGGAGTGAGAATAAGAGAGGGAGGAGATATATAGGACGGCACATACTCACTCAGACCTACCTCCAATGGTGGAACTAGAAATGTGCCAGGGGATTTCAACTCAACCTTACCAAGGAGGCAGGTACCAATGCCAGCACACTTGGTAAAGTGACAAATATAAATACACAACTTATCAAAAAGATAGGGTAAGTGTCGAAGAGATTACACAAATAAGACCAGTGTAAGCAAATAATGAAAGATAGAATCAAAAGGGAGAGAATGATCCTGTGGGGGAAGCAGGACACACAGCAGACTGATAGAATGGCAAATGCCCAAAACAACACTCCTGCCTCAGAATCAACCCTTGGGACATTCAGATCTGGCTAAAAGGTCCATGAGAGTCTCACAGGCATGGAAAGCCATGACACACTGGCAAAAAACAATTTAAATGAAAGATCCTGGTGAACAAGACCCCAGCAGAAGGAACAGGCCATCAAGGAGAGAGGCACCTTTCTCTGAAGGGAGGAAGGAACCTCCACTGTGATATGGCCTTGACTAAACAAATTCAGAGATGGTGAACTCAAGGGGCTTCCATAGCCTAGACAGCTCATAGTAAGAGTCTCGGGTGATTGCTGACATCAGAAATAAGAGTGCCAATTGTTAAATCTACAACGGGAGTCACTGGGTTCATGCTCCCCACACAGGATCTCTGTCCTTAATGTGTTTTACTATGAAACTCAAAAACAACACTACTAGTTGAACAATACCCTATACCTGGTTCGGTTGTGTGAGTGCAACCTGTTGAAATCCCTGCTTAGGATATACTAAGTTGATCTTCAGTATATGAAGGTAATTGAAAATGAAACATGATGAAGGGCAGGATGGGAGAGGGAGTGGGTGAGGGGAGGGCCACGGGAGGGAGGGAGGGTGTGGGGGGAAGCCACAACAATACAAAAGTTGCATTTTATATTCTACTTAAAACTATTGGTTGAACTCTGTAATTAACACACAATTACTCTTAGGTGTTTAATGCTATAACTAGTACTCAAATAGTATTTTACACTTTGTGTTTCTGTATGGGAGCAAAATGTGGAAATCTTTACTTAATATACGCTAAATTGATCTTCTGTATATAAAGATAATTGAAAATTAATCTTGATGTGAAGGGGAGGGGAGAGGGAGTGGGAGAGGGGAGTGTTGTGGGTGGGAGGGAAGTTACGGGGTGGAGGAAGCTATTGTAATCCATAAGCTGTACTTTGGAAATTTATGCTCATTAAATAAAAAAATAAAAAAAAATTTAAAAAAAGAACATATAATATGGATGGGCCATTGCCATGGCGTAGTGGGTTAATCTTTACCTGCAGCACTGGCATCCCATCTGGTTGCCGGTTCTGGTCCTGGCTGCTCCACCACCAATCCAGCTCTTTTCTCAGGCCTGGGAAAGCACTGGAAGATGGCCCAAGTCCTTGGGCCCCTGCACCCATGTGGGAGACCTGGAGGAAGCTCCTGGCTCCTGGCTTTGGATTGGCACAGCTCTGGCCATTGCAGCCATTTGGGGAGTGAACAAATGGAGGGAAGACCTTTCTTTCCTGATTCTTCTTCTCACTGTCTGTAACTCTGCCTCTCAAATAAAATAAATAAAATGTTTTAAAAAAGAACATACAATATGGAATAGACATTTGGCCTATTGGTTAAGATACCAACCAGTTAGGATGCCTTAGCGCCATATGCGTATACTTGGTTTCTAGTCACAGTTATGGCTACTGGTACCTGTTCTGCTAATGTAGATCACAGAGAGCAGCATGTGATGGCACAGGAACCTGGGTCCTGGCCACCAACGTGGGATATAGCTGTAGAGTTCCAAGCTTCTGGCTTTAGGCAAGCCTGGACCTGATTGTATTGAGTATGTGGGAAGTAAACAATCACATTGCTTTGCTCCCCATCCAGCTCACTGCTGTGCAAATAGGAGGCAGAAGATATTCGTTCCAATACCTGGGTTTTTGCCACCATTTTGAAGACCCTGATTGAGTTCTGTACTCTTGGCTTTGGCCTGATTATGCCCAGGCTACTGTGCTGATTTGGTGATTAAATCAGAAAGTCAAAGATATCTCTCTCTTTCCCTCCCTACCCCCTCCATCTTTGCCTTTAAATAAGTACATCTTTTTAAAAATCACCAGAATCAAACTTGATTCTTTGACAAATGAACACATATTACAAACACTTAGATTACAAAGGAGAGACTCAGAATCTTAACTCAGAAGTGAAACATAGACTGTTACAAACGAATTCACAGAAACAGAATTATAAGAGAAGTCTATGGAGAAGGAACTTCAAAAAACCAGATAATTAATATAGGGAGAAATTCCCTGCAAACATGAACACCATCGAAGTTCTTTACAGAATAATTATTAATCATCATAGACATAGTACAAAAATGATGGTTGAGAACAATGCCAGGGCATTCATGTTTTATGTATAGTATACCAGAGTTAAAACACAAATTTAACTGGTTGTGATCTCTGAGTTTGGTGTTGTAGAAGCAATCAAACCTTCCTACCATGGAGGATAGAACAGAAAAAGAGGTGTTGGTAGGAGAGGGGCTGCATCTTGGCCTCCCAGTGCAACCTGTAGTTCTCAGCAGAGAAGCTATTGTAGAATTGGTCAGCTGCAGCCACCACACTCAGTCAGCAACTGAAAAAAGAATCTTATGAATGGGAAAGATATGCCCATTTCTCATTTAATATCATGAAGTTAAATATTTCTCTAACTCCAGTTTCAATAACTGAAGATAAACCTCAGTTGCCAAAAGTGGACAATTCTGTAGTCAGATGTTCCTATGTGTTTCTTTGTGCTTATTGTTGCTGGTGCTGCAGTTGGATATCTATGGCCTTCTCATCTCACATCAGTCAGCAGATCAACTATAGCATTGTGAGGGTAGCAGAGGGGTGCTCTTTGAGTAACTATCTTGTGAGAATGCAGTAAGTGAAATACCAGCAGAAAGATAGGAAAATAACGGGTTCTGGGATATAGAAGTGTCCTTTTTTCTTAAATAACTACAAGATACCAGGTTCTGGTGTCGGAGCAGACCACCACATTTTCTTTTTTCTTTTTTCTTTTTTTTTTTGACAGAGTGGACAGTGAGAGAGAGAGAGAGAGAGAGAGAGACAGAGACAGAGAGAAAGGTCTTCCTTTGCCATTGGTTCACCCTCCAATGGCCGCTGCAGCCGGCACAGCATGCTGATCCGAAGACAGGAGCCAGGTGCTTCTCCTGGTCTCCCATGGGGTGCAGGGCCCAAGGACTTGGGCCATCCTCCACTGCACTCCCTGGCCACAGCAGAGAGCTGGCCTGGAAGAGGGGCAACTGGGACAGAATCTGGTGCCCCGACCGGGACTAGAACCCGGTGTGCCAGTACCACAAGGTGGAGGATTAGCCTAGTGAGCCACAGCAACGGCCAGACCACCACGTTTTCAACCCGTCAGCAACAGTTTCCAACTATGGCATTTCTATAGTGATCAGTGCGGTAACGTCTTTCAACTCTTTCTACTCAGAAAGACGGCATTCTCAGCTCATCAGAGACCAGGACCACTTCCTTGATGTATAGAATGTTCCAGGTATTGGAAGCCAGATCAGACCTCAATAGAGAGATAACCTGGTCAGAGACAATGACCACTTCCTGAAATGTATGTAAGGAAGCCATTTCTCAATTCACCAGAAACCAGACCCCTGAAGAAAACATATGCAAACATGAAACAAAACAACGAAGCAGGCCCCGACATAGGCAATTAATCAATCAACAGGCAATTGCTAAATAAGCTGTGTTGTCCACAACCTTACTGGAACACTCCCTTGGACCCCCTCCTCAGTGAAA
This sequence comes from Oryctolagus cuniculus, assembly GCF_051225735.1. Taxonomy (NCBI): domain Eukaryota; kingdom Metazoa; phylum Chordata; class Mammalia; order Lagomorpha; family Leporidae; genus Oryctolagus; species Oryctolagus cuniculus. The sequence goes on along the minus strand of NC_142885.1, from coordinate 2,591,373 downwards.
CTTTACTTCTCCTTTTTCACACACTCATTATCCAACCTGAAATAAAAATTGACTGAAACTCCTGCAACAATTTGATTCTGTAATTTTTAATTGTGATTTCAAATAAATTATTTTCCTAGGACATGCTGAGAAGTATGGAAACAATTATGGTTGAAATAATTTGTCAAAATTGCCGAGGGCTGTTCAGAGCAGAAACAGCCAAGTAATGTTTAAGACATAGGGTTCTAGGCTGGCACTGTGGCTCATTTGGCTAATCCTCCACCTGCAGCGCTGGCACCCCGGGGTTCTAGTACCAGAGGGGGCACTGGATTCTGTCCCAGTTGCTCCTCTTCCAGGCCAGCTCTCTGCTGTGGCCCAGGAAGGCAGTGGAGGATGGCCCAAGTGCTTGGGCCCTGCACCCCCATGGGAGACCAGGAGGAAGCACCTGGCTCCTGGCTTCAGATAGGTGTAGTGGCCACTTGGGGAGTGAACCAATGGAAGGAAGACCTTTTTATCTGTCTCTTTGTCTCTCACTGTCTAACTCTGCCTGTCAAAAAAAAAAAAAAAAAGAAATCATCAAAAAACAAAAAAACATAGGGTTCTGTTGTAAGAGTGACCATATCATTTACCAATAACCCCAGTGTCGAAGACCATCACAACAGGCTAAATATACCAACAGATATGATTGAGGCAGCCATGAACATTAACTTTATAGTGCAGTCATGGAGCAGCATTTGATAGCAGACTAACACATTTGTGAATCTGTAATTTCTAGAGGAATAAGGACCCTCATGTGATATCTTTTTTTTGACAGGCAGAGTGGACAGTGAGAGAGAGAGACAGAGAGAAAGGTCTTCCTTTTGCCGTTGGTTCACCCTCCAATGGCTGCCGTGGCCGGCGTGCTGCGGCCGGCACACCGCGCTGATCCAATGGCAGGAGCCAGGTACTTATCCTGGTCTCCCATGGAGTGCAGGACCCAAGGACTTAGGCCATCCTCCACTGCACTCCTGGGCCACAGCAGAGAGCTGGCCTGGAAGAGGGGCAACCGGGACAGAATCCGGTGCCCCGACCGGGACTAGAACCTGGTGTGCTAGTGCCACAAGGCAGAGGATTAGCCTAGTGAGCCACAGTGCTGGCTTATCTTTTTCATATTCATTAAGATACTCCAAGATATTTTGCTTCTCCTTATCATACAGAAGCAAGATGTCAAATAGAATACATAAACTTATGTTCAATAATTACTGTTTCAGTACTTTATCTGGCTTAGAAAGGATCTAGACTCTACTCTAGAGAGAAATAATATTAAATAAAGCTAGCCTTTGTTTTCAGTAATTTCCTAGTAACTTTTTATAATATGTACGTATGGGGAGACAGAGCTACTATTATTAAGCCTATGATACTACTATTTTACTTACCAAAGATTTAAATACTCACAAGCATTTGAAAGCAATTTGTTTCCTTTATTTATTTCTTGGAGGTTTAGAAATATATATCTATATATTTTTTATACATTAAACACAACTGTTCACATGCTAACCAAGACTAGGAATACAGGGTTACCACATGCTTACAGCACCTTCAATAATGGTCAGCTTGTATCCTACAAAAACACTCTACAAGCTCTAGTTTTTCAGAACTAAAGGAAGAAGAACCAAGTGGCTTTTACCAGGTATCACGGGATAACCATTTATGCATGCCTTGCCAGTGAGGTAGCCTGCTGTCCATGACTCAGAAACAAACAAATCATGTTTCTGATCTTTGAAACAGGATTTCATTCACTTACGGAATAAAGCAGGAAGGCCACACAGCCATCTCAACACAGCAAGTGCCAGAAAAACACCATCTCTGTGCTGGGCCATGACATTAAGACAGAAGAGTTTCCAGAAACTGAGGCCAAAGAACTAATACTTAAAACCACTGGGGAAGTGACATTTCTAGGCTCATGCTCTATAAATGGAAATGCCACCCAAAGGTCTCTGACACACAACAGAGTAGAGCCACCATGCAGCAGAAGGCAGTGATGTTAGACACAGAAGCTGTACGGGTGGGCCAGGATCATTCAAGCACCAAAGAAATCTACTCAAGCTGCTCCACACTGTTGACTCCTCCACGGTTTCCACCACCCAAACCTGTAGCTTTGCTGTCACAGGAGCCATGGTCACTAAGAAAGAAGGGCTGACCATATGAAGGAGGCAGTCCCAGCAGATGGCCTGCTGGCGAAGCTAAGCACTGCCAATGCAGAAGCCAATGCAGCATGGCCTAGCTCCCGGCAACAGTAAATTTCCATGGCATTGTTTGCTGTGCCTCTGTCCTGCTACCTTGTTGCCTGCACGCAGTGGGCGAGGCTGCTTCCAGGGACACTAAGGGAAGTTCACACTGTCAAGTAAACCCATCGGCTCTACTCCAGGCTGCTTAGTGGGACAACAGTAACACATACATTCATCTCCACTGCTGCCGTTCCTAACCAAAAATAGGCCTGAATTATAACAGGCATTCAAAGGAACCTGCAAAGCAATAACCTGGAGGAACAAATAGCTAGAATAATATACAGTTGGACTCCTAGAAGGCAAAGCAGACCAGAGAGAAGCATGAATTTATCACTGACCCAGGTCCAAATCACCAAGAAGCCAGACAGAGATGGAACATCCCCCAGAAACTCTCCCTCCACACCCTATTTTCTACAACACATGGTTTAACTTCTATCCACAGCAGTGGACTGAGATATGTTAATTCAAGTTGTGATGTTTATAAAAAGCAAAGGAAAAAGGAGTCTGAAAATCAGAAACCAACACAGTGCTCTGATGTGCTTATGCTTTATACTGCAGAACTATTACTAGGCGTCAGCTGACTACATCTGAGCGGCTTCTCATGGCCACTCTGGAAACACAACTAATGGGAACTTGTGCTATTAAAACCATGCTTACACCAGAGAGGTGGGAAAGTAAATAAAATTGAGTAAATGAAGGGAAAAAGGAAACTACCTCAAGATTATCTGTCTCTAATGTTAAAACGATCTCCTTAGGTTCACGTTAAAATGAGTTTATGCTTTCATCCCTTCATGAATGACAGAGGGAACCTCATATAATGTTTGCAGTCAACAATGCAGAAGGGTTGGTATCCCAAAGAGCAAATGCAAATTCACAGAGAATAAAGAAATGACTGGAAAAATCAAGGATGAATAGATTTATTAATTCATTAACAAAGGCAATGTTCAAAAATAAAACTACTTTGGGCTGACATTGTGGTATAGCAGGGTAAGCTGCTGTCTGTGATGCTGGCATCCAGTATGGGCACAAGTCCAGGACCTGACAGTTTTATCTCCAGTCCAGCTCTGGGCTAATTTGCCTGGAAAAACAGTGGCAGACGACTCAAGGGCTTGGTCCCCTGCACACATGCAGGAGACTTGGGAAAGATCTCTGGGCTCCTGACTTTGGCCTGGACCAGTCTGGGCCATTGTAGCCTTTTGGGGACTGGGCCAGTAGATCTAAGACCTCTCTGTTTTTCTCTGTAACTCTCATATAAATTTTAAAATCTGTAAGACAACTATAAAAAGAAAAAGTTACCTCTAAATCTTGAAATTTACAGTTAATATGCAGTGGAATTTGATCCTTCAACTCTCACAATAAGCAAGCTTCCTGGGTTTTTCAGTGACCATTTTTACATTCAGTGTTGCAAAGCTGACATAGAAACAGGAGCTCACCCCACATGACCTTTCCTAAGGTTCTCCATGGAGATGGGAACTCAGCTTTGCTGAGACATAAAGGACATAAATGTGCACGACTGTACTGCCCTGCAGGATGCACCACAAAGGGGAGGTCTCTCCACACCTGTCCCGTGGCTGTAGGAACCCAGGGAGTCTCCACTGTAGAGGAGGGCAGTGGAGGGCAGAGCCGGGGATCGCCTCTGGGGATCTCAGATTCAGAGAATCCCCTTCCAGGCTTCTCTCACTTCCTACTTATCTCCCAGAGCAGATGTGCACTGTGTCCCCTGCAATTCATGCCCTCAGGGAAAAGATTGCACGCTGGGAAATGAGTGAAGATAAAAGTGGAAGGGAGGCATTTAGGGTCTGTGCCACTTCACACAGGCTCCAGGATATGCGTAGACTGGAGAGGCAGGACATGTGCTTCTGATGGTGTCAGAGTACCAGGGAGAGACTTACCCGGTGCCCATATGGGATGTTGGTACTACAGGTTGTGGTTTAACCCACTACACCACAACACTGGCCCCAACTTTTATGTATTTTTACTAGAAAACCGCTCATGGCTTCTAGGTCTCCAGCTTTATGCCATGTTTCTCTTTTCTGACTTTCCTCACAATGGGCCTGGGGTTATGGGTTTTCAGGAAGTAGATCTCAACAGTAATGTATTGCCCGTGGTCCTGGACAGTAGACAAAGATTCAAGCTCTGGAGATTTCTGGTGCAGACCTGCTCTTCACTGATGGGTCTGCAGCTGTGGCCTTGAATGGCGGGACGATGAAACAGGCTCCCTAAGACTCCTTTTCTTTTGTCTTTTTAAATTTCTTTTTTTTTCTCTTCCTTCCTTCCCTCCCTCCCTCCCTCCTTCTCTCTTTCTTTCTTTCTTGAGCTACAGTGACAGAGGGAGGGACAGATCTTCCATCTGCTGGTTCACTCCCCAAATGGCGACAATGGTGGGGTGGGCCAAGCTGAAGCCAGGAGCCTGGAACTCCCCCAGTGTCTTTCATGGGGGTGGCACGGGTGCAAGACTCTGGCCGCCACCCGAGGCTTTCCCAGGCACATCAGCGGGGAACTGGATTGGGAGTGCAGTAGACTTGATCTAAGCAGCGCCCATAGGGAATGCCAGCATTGCAGGCAGCCACTTAAGCCGCTGTGCCGCAACGCCTGACGCCCGAAGCCTCTGTTGGCCCTGTAAGAAGGACGGTGCACTGCTCGTGTGCATTCCACTTTCATTCCGGCCTGTGGATTCCACACAAGCGCCGTCTCCCACCACGCGTCGTGAGTGTCCACGCATCTGTGACAGATGCCCTGACGTGCTCTGCACTCCACACTCTAGGGCTCCATCGTTCTGAGGATAACGTGTGTGTGTGTGTGTGTGTGTGTGCCCACGGGGAGCGGTGGGAGATGGAGTCCTTTGAAGCTTGCCGCTGGAGATGGAGTCTGAGGCGAGCGCCTGCAAGGTGTTCTGGGAGAAGCGGTCCTTCTGACGTGAGCATCCTGCTAGGAACTCTGGGAGATGGAGTCTGAGGCAGGCGCTCACAGGACCCTGGAAAGTTAGTCTGAGATGAGCGCCCGCGAGGTGTCTGGAAGACGTGGCCCTCTGACGCACAGTGAGCGCGGGGACCTCTGGGAGATGCAGTCTGAAGCGGGAGACCACCGTGCATTCTGGGAGACGCGGTCCTCTGACGTATGATGCCCGCGGGGACCCCTGGGAGATGGAGTCCTCCGAGGCTTGTCGCTGGCTGGGCTCTGGTAGTTGGAGTCGCAGGGGGCGCCCGCGGGTCTTTCGCAGATGGCTTTCTGAGGGTTTCATGCTCAGGGGGATCTGGAAGCTGGGGTCCTCAAAGAGGGCAGCCCAGCAGGGCCCTCCGTGAGACGGAGTCCTAGGAAGCTGGACACCCACGGGGCTCCGGGAGATGGAGTCTGAGGCGGGTGCCCACGGGGCTCTGGGAGATGCAGTCTGAGGCGGGCGCCCACGGGGTTCTGGGAGATGCAGTCTGAGGCAGGCGCCCATGGGGCTCCGGGAGATGCAGTCTGAGGCAGGCGCCCACGGGACTCTGGGAAATGGAGTCTGAGTCCAGAGCCCGTGAGGTGTTCTGGGAGACGCGGTCCTCTGATGCGTGACACCCGCGGGGACCACTGGGAGATGGAGTCCTTTGAGGCTTGTCGCTCGCTGGCTCTGGGAGTTTGAGTCTGAGGCGCCCATGGGGCTCTTGGAGATGGGGTCTTAGGGATTTGCGCAGAGTGCTCTGGAAGACAGAAGACGGGCTCCTCAAAGAGGGCACCCCCGCAGGGCCCTCCGTGAGAGGAGTACTCGGAAGTCGGCTGTCCGCGGGGCTCCGGGAGATGCAGTCTGAGGCAGGCGCCCACGGGGCTCTGGGAGATGCAGTCTGAGGTGGGCGCCCACGGGCCTCTGGGAGATGCAGTCTGAGGCAGGCGTCCATGGGGCTCCGGGAGATGCAGTCTAAGGCAGGCGCCCATGGGGCTCTGGGAGATGGAGTCTGAGTCCAGAGCCCGTGAGGTGTTCTGGGAGACGCGGTCCTCTGACGCAGGATGCCCGTGGGGACCACTGGGAGGTGTAGTCTGTGGCGAACGGCCGCAAGTCCTGTGCTGAGTCCCAGAAGCCACCAGAGGGCGCGCGAGCCTGCCTTTTCTGGCTGTAGCCACCAAGGGTGTGAGAAGTGCGCCAGAGGGCGCGCGAGCCTGTCTTTTCTGACTGTAGCCATCAAGGGTGTGAGAAGTGCGCCAGAGGGCGCGCGAACCTGCCTTTTCTGGCTGTAGCCATCAAGGGTGTGAGAAGTGCGCCAAGTTCCCAGCAAGGATGAAATCTCAGATCTGCACTCTGTAAAATGCTTCCAGTCTCTGGCTGACAGGTCTTCAGAGTTTTGGACACAGAAAGGTCTGGGGGGACGGGGGGAGAAATTCCACCTAAAGCACAAGATATCTACCAATAAGATATCCATGGCCGGCGCCGTGGCTCACTAGGCTAATCCTCCACCTGTGGCGCTGGCACCCCAGGTTCTAGTCCTGGTTGGGGCACTGGGTACTAGTCCCAGTTGCTCCTCTTCCAGTCCAGCTCTCTGCTGTGGCCCGGGAAGTCAGTGGAGGATGGCCCAAGTGCTTGGGCCCTGCACCTGCATGGGAGACCAGGAGGAGGTGCCTGGCTCCTGGCTTAGGATTGGCGCAGCGATGGCCGTAGTGGCCATTTGTGGGGTGAACCAACGGAAGGAAGACCTTTCTCTCTGTCTCTCTCTCTCACTAACTCTGTCTGTCAAAAAAAAAAAAAAAAGATGGCCACTGAAACTAGTATGAGGCCTGGACAGTGACCTGTAATACTGATTTTTAGGTCCACATGATGACCTGTAATATGGTGTGATATCTGATCTCTGAAACTAACTTGATGTTCCCTGTGTGGCTTCCAGTATTACTCTATCATGTCTGCATAGTGACATCCTACAAGGTTGATTGGTTTGGCAGGTGGCTGCACTGGACTTGGTGGGCTTACTGTGTTAAATAAAGTTGGATGGTCTCTGTTTTTCCTGCATGGTGTTGACATGATTGTTTTCAAAAGCAATTTCCTTCTCAAATCTACAGGGAGTTTGGGACAGTGATGAATGCAAGTTCTTATTGCAACTGCTGCTGTTTCTTTTAAAAGATTTTAGCAATGGGCCAGGTGCAGTGGCATAGTGGGTAAAACCACTGCCTGTAGTGCCAGCATCCCATATAGGTGCCGGTTCGAGACCTGGCTGCTCCACTTCAATCCAGCTCTCTGCTACAGCCTAGGAAAGCAGTAGAAGATGCAGATGGAAGACCTCTCTGTCTCTGCCTCCTTCCCTCTCTGTGTAACTCTTTCAAATAAATAATCTTAAAAAAAAGATTTTAGCTGTTTATAGATACACATTCTGATATTCCTGTTTTTAAAAGATTTATTTATTTATTTATTTATTTATTTGAAAGGCAGAGAGAGAGAGAGAGAGAGTTTTCAATCTGCTGGTTCACTCCCCAGATGGCTACAATGGCTGGAGCTGAGTCTATCTGAAGCCAGGAGCCAGGAGCTTCCTCCAGGTCTCCCACATGAGTGTGAGGGCCCAAGGACTTGGGTTATCTTCTACTGCCTCCCCAGGCCATAACTGAGAACTGGATCAAAAGTGGAGCATCCAAGACTCGAACGGGTGCCCGTATGGGATGCCAGCACTGCAGGCGGTGGCTTTACCTGCTACACCACAGTGCTGCCCCCCTATTTTTTTAAAGATACTTATTTATTTATTTATTTGAAAGGCAGAATTACACACACACAGAGAGAGAGAGAGAGAGAGAGAGAGAGAGAGAGGCCTTTCATCCACTGGTTCACTCCCCAGTTGGCTGCAAGGGCTGGAGCTGTGCTGATCTGAAGCCAGGAGCCAGAAGCTTATTCTGGATCTCCCATGTGGGTACAGGGGCCCAAGGACTTGGGCCATCCTTCAGTGCTTTTCCAGGCCACAGCAGAGAGCTGGATTGGAAGTGGAGCAGCTGGAACTTGAACCGGAGCCCATATGGGATTCTGGCACTGCAGGCAGCAGCTTTACCTGCTACGCTACAGCACTGGCCCCCTTTCCCTCATGACAACTGTTGTCATAATTTCTTTTTTTAAGATTTAAGTATTTGGCTTGTTTTCACATTTGAGTATTTCTTAAGCAGCTAAGTTAGATAATTAATTAAAATTTATAGATATTCTAGTTTTTTGTGGTTACCATAAGGACTTATAACCACATAAGTATAGGGTAGAGAATTATTATTGTGTTTATCTTCAGAGTATAAAACTGTATACAAGAATTTGATTTAGACATCAGTGAACTTGAACTGAGTTCGGAAAAGCCATATTTCAGATAGGTGAGATCTCACTGCCAGATTAACTATAGGGTAAAAAGTAGCATAAGAAGGGACTGGGATCGAGGATGGATTAGTCTCACAGTGGGGGAAGTGTTCACTGACATAGCTTAAATGGGGATGGGAAGAATGGAGAGAATAACCACGGATCAGGAAGCACAAATCAAGTTGTTGGGAAGGTGTCCTCCTGATGAATTCACATTTCCAACTCTTGATTTTGCTTCTTTTTTAATATTTTTTTGCAGATTTTTTTTGAGAGGCAGCAAGACTGACAGACAGGACTCTCATGCACTGGTGCATGCACCAAGACCTGCAACAGACAGGCTTCGGCCAGGCCAAAGCCAGGAGCTGGAAGTTCAATCCAGGTCTCCCACACCCAAGTATTGGATCCCTTCTGAGAGTCTGCATTAGCTGGAAGCTGGAATTAGGAGCAGAGACAAGACTTCAACCCAGGCGCTCTGGTATGCAATGCAGGTGTCCCAAGAGGCAGCGTAGCCACTGAACCAAATGCCTATGCTGACGCTGATTTGATACTGTCAACTGATAAACATAATCTTCCAAAGCAATAGCTTCTGTTTTTATTGAATGTAATTACAAAATAGCTTAAATGTCTATCCATCTTTGGAGTGATATAATTTGAAAATCTTTGGAATTTTTTGAAGATTCGGTTATTTGAGCAATGTCTTCTCACCCAAATCTTGTTTCTTGTGATGTCAACAAGTACTGAACATTATGTAGGATAAAAAGTGTTGATAGAAATATTTATAGAGTCTGTGTACAAGGGGGCTTCAAAAATTATGGAAAAATAAAATTAAGATATGTTTCTTTTGATGCAAAACTGTTTCAACTCCATGCATAGTTTTTTCAAAATATGCACTTTCTATGAATTTTTGAAGACCCCCCTCATATTTTTTAGGTCAGTAGCTTTAGAGTTCTTTTGAAGCATAAAGTTCTCCATTTTGAATAATGTAGAATTAATATTTTCTGACTCTTATGCAGGAAATCAGCTACATTTGTTGCTGTGGATTCATTCTGAGAGGAGGAGCGTAGTGGGGGCAAGAGGTGTGGAGTCACCACACAGACCCCAGGAGTCAGGTGAAAGCAGGCCAGAGGCGAGCAGCCCACAGACTCATCTATTTCAGTTGCAACAGCAGCTTAAATTGCCAAGAAAGCCTATCTGGTTAAGGGGTGGTTTATGCCCTAACCAATCACAGCCTGTTGCCAGGAAGTATCCAAAGCCATCCAATCACAGCCTGTTGCCAGTCATGCTCTGTTGCCAGGGGGTCTCCCAGGGGGTTTCCTAAGCCACTCCTGAGTAACTGACACTCACTTGCCAGTGGCCATCTTGGCATGGCCTTCTCATTCCACCATACATTAACATCTTTCAACTATAATTTGTCTGAGAAACTGTTTTTAAAACATTTCCTTCATAAAATTTAAATGAAAATCAGTAGGAGTTTATGGGTAATCTACTATATAACTTAGTGTGCAGGCTATAGCCAATGCCACTACTGTAAAGGCCAAGTGATTTGACTTGGCCCCTGGTTTGATCTTGGGCTACCCTGCCTGCAAAGTCATTGCTCTCTCAGAATGCTATGAAGTTAGAAAATGCTAGGTGGGGGTGCTGGTATCATGGTGTAGCAGGTAAAGCTGCTGCCAGCAGTGCCCGGCATCCCATATGGGTGACGGTTTGAGTC